>NW_027186458.1:7638872-7655833 GCF_028583685.1 Petaurus breviceps papuanus
ATATTCGTAATCTCTATAGGCATTGTGAATATGGCATTGCTGATACAGTTATGTCTTAATGCCATCTTGCTCCCCTCAGCAGAATTAATTGGCAAAATTCCTGGGGACTAATTTGTCATTTTTTTACATCTTTGTCCTCTTCTTGTTTATTTTGGTATTTAAGACATGTTTGTTGCATTGAGTTAAAATGAATTCCTTGTAGGATTGGGACTTTTTCAAACTAAAGATACATATATGACCTCTCTCAGGATCAGTCTCCTCACCCACCAAATCGCCACTATGAGAAACATCCACCTTAAGGCCATCATCTCCTCACTGGTGCCTTCCTCCATGGGATTGCCATTTTAGGAAGAAGCCTTGCCATGCATCTTCTTGCTGCCACCAGAACTCTTTCCAGAATCTTCTTCCTAACCTACCAATCACTATCCATCTTTTTCTAGTTCCTCTGTATGCATTTCATTCTAGCCATTTCAACCTCATAAAACAGCAGGAGTGGCAGATCAAGATGTAATTTACTGTTTTGATTATATAGATTTCAGAAAGTGATGAAGGAAATGTTAATTATGAAGATTCAAACTGAGTGTTTCACATACATTTTCCCTCCAGAGTCAGTTATGCATTGGCTGGGGCACCACTGACTTCCTGTGTTGTCTACCCTCCCTGGAAGTAATCTTTTTTTTTTTTTCTTAAAGCAATTGGGGTTAAGTAACTTGCTCAAGGTTACACGGCCAGTTATTTCTGGGTGGGTGTTAAGTATCTGAGCCCGGATTTGATCCCAGATCATCCCAACACTGGGGCCAGTGCTCTTACTTGATGAGCCACCTGGCCGCCCCCCCTGGAAGTAACCTTGATGAGGGTACAGCTGTCTTGCTTGCTTGGATTTGTATTCCCTACTACTCAGCACAACACCGGACACACAATAAGTTCTTAATAAAAATAAAATGTGATAATATGTTTATTGTGCTTTGGAAACCTTAAAACAACATGTTGGTGCCAGCTCATGTTGATGCATGATTATATATGATTAGAAACCATATGAAATAAACTATGATTATAAATGCTTCCTTCCTTCTTCCATACCTAGAACAGTGTGTCTGAGCAGTTGTGTCTTTGTAAATAAATGCAAATGGACTGAATTAGGATGGGCACATCAAAAACAGCTGATAGGAATCTGTAACACTAGAGAAGTAAAAGGATTGCAAGGGAGTGCCTAGTAGTTCATCCACCATGCAATAGCAGCCTGGAAAGATGAGCCCGACATCTCATACCCCTGAAGTTGGTCCTGGGAATGTGGAAATAACTATAGAATAGACCTACCCTCGTCTCTCATTTTATACTTCTTTTGATGACCAATAGCTCTAATTCTACCACCATAGGGATGAATGGAGTAGATGTCCTGGATATGCCCAGGGAGTCGGATGACTGGTGTTTCCTTTGCTTAGATTGCAGCATGTGCCAAAGATTTTAGCTCCCCTTTATTTAACTCACTTTAAAACCACACAGCCCCTAACAGTCATAGGCCATGTAGGGGCTGTGAAATCATCTGTATACAGCTGGCCTTCTGGAAGCAAATATATTTGTTTTTTCATTTCCTTAGGTAAAGTAAAGGAAGTCAGTAGGAGGAACCGCAGTAGGTGATACCATGTATGTCTCCCTGTATGAATGAATATATCTACAAGGTTTAGATGTTTTTTAAGAAGGTGAGTATAAGATCTTGTCTCCTCCTTAAAATTTAGGAAAAGCTTGAGCTTTGGACTCAGAAGACCTGGATCCAAGTCCAGCAAGCCCCTCAATGTCTCTGGCCTCTGTTGCCTCATTTTCCATACCTATGAAGGGACTTTGATTAAATGATATCTCTTCCAATTCCTAATCTATTATTCTAGGTGAGAAAAATGAGGATTAGAGATAAAAAGTGACTGCCCAGGGTTAAATGGTTAATAAATGTCAGAGCTGGGATTTGAACCCAGATTTACAGATTCCAACATCAATATGATTTCACTATCACAAAGCCTCTTTACCATTAAAGGCATTTTCATGCCTTTGTTAAGCTTCTGTACTGACTGATTCTCAGACTCCTAATTGCTTGCTCAGAGTCAACTTAAAAATCAATAATTTAAACACATTTTTTAAAGAAAGGCATTATGCAAAATGTTACTAACTGGAATGTCTATTCTTCTAAGGTCACTTTGCATCTAGTACCACTGCAAAGTGATTGAATGAGTTTTAAACAGTGCAAAGAGATTTAATATATTATCTTTTCATTTACCAAAAGTAGACTGTATGCAGTGATCTATCGATTTCCTTTTTAATCATGAAAAATTGCTTTCCTTAGCACATAGCATATACATCACCCAGAGTGCATGGGTGAAAAACCTAGATGCTGAAAATACAATCATGGGGAACATTCTCCAAACTCTATGGTGACTCTGTTTCTAAATTGGTATTTTCAAGGAATGAAACTCATTTTGGAAAAATGTATTAAGATGTAGCCACGCACACAGCAATACCATTTCAAAGAAGCCAAAAGCAATCCATTTGTAATGCTGTCCTAGGCTCAAAACCTTTCATGGAAGATGAACTGGGAATTCAAGAGACTGTCAGACAGGTACCATTTTGGACAGTGGTCCCTTCAGTCCTGCTCTATGTCTGAGTACTAGGGCAAGCACAACAGTTAATTAGTGGAATGGACATAAAATTGACCATTGGAATTTGGGGCAAGTCCATTGCTGTTGACTCAGTCCCTCAGGCAGGAAGTATTTTAGCTTCCTTTTCTGCAAAGAGATGAGCAAGTTCTAATGACCCTATCACAAAGAATGTCAATTAGGAGAACTATGGCCAACTTCTATTTGGATTACCTATACTCCCAAATATTATAGTGATATCCATTTATGGAGAAGTGTAAGTTAAACTAAAGAAGAAACCTGATCATTTAATGAGTTATCAACACACACAAACACAATCAAGAAACAATAAAGAAAGGGTGGCCAGGTAGCATAGCAAGTAAGAGCACCTGCTCCAGTGTCGGGATGACCTGGGGATCGAATCCAGGCTCAGACACTCAGCACCACACCCAGAAATAAGAACTGGCCGTGTAACCTTGAGCAAGTTACCTACCCCCGATTGCTGAGGGGTGGCCAGGTGGCTCAGTGAGTAAGAGCACCGGCTCCAGTGTCGGGATGACCTGGGGATCGAATCCGGGCTCAGATACTTAGCACCACACCCAGAAATAAGAACTGGCCGTGTGACCTTCAGCAAGTCACTAACCCCCGATTGCTTAAAAAAAAAGAAACAATAAAGAGAAGTGTTTCCTTGAAAATATGACTACACTGTTCTTGCTATCCTGGCAAGTTGATGAAGATGCAAAGACATACCAGACGCCATATTGAATGAATGAATGCGCTGGATAGTTCCATGGCTTATTCGCACACCAAGCATATGAGCCTGTGCTTTGTGGCCAGCAGTTTTCCTCCTCCCCCATACTTCTGTCCTTTTGAGTCAGCCTTCATCATCATTCATACTCCTTTCTCTTTGTTTCCTTCTCCATTAATGTTTAGGCCCAACCTCCTAGTGAGATGAGACTGTTCTAACACAGTTCTATAAGCTACCCACAGCCAAAGCCACCAATAACCTTTTGCAATAAGAGATCTTCTTACTACACTTCGAAAACCACTTGAATAGTTACCAAGTATGGGGGAGGAGAATGAGAATCTCAGACAGGAACTTTATAACCTAGAGAGGCATCTCCTGGGAAACCTCAAGGGAAAGTACTGCCTCTAAGGAAAAAACAGCAACATTGACTCCTAAATGGCCTCCTCTACAATGGGAAAGGCTGTTCTTCTACTGTTCTAGCTTTATCTCACATCATTCCTCTTCACAAACTCTGTTCCACCTAGCTAAGTGACCAGCTCTTCCTCAGATGAAGCAGCTCATCTCCCACCTCCACGCATTTGCACAGGTCACCCTCCATACCCATGACAACTCCTAATGAAATTATTTAACCTCAGTTGCCTAAACCATCCAGAAAGGAAGCAGTGACACATGTTCTACCTTCCTCAAAGGGTTGTCTTAGGATTCTATAAGATCTCAGATGTGAAATCACTTTGCAAATATCTTTAAAGGTACTATCAAGTGCTAATAATAAGGAGAATTATTGCTATGATTCTTGGAGCACATTTCCAGAGGACTTTGAGGCATACAAAGCACTTTTGGCACAATATTCCTGTGAAATGAGTTATGCAGTTATTACTAGTAATGATATCCAAGAATTATGTTTGTCATCATCATTAAAGTGTTCTTCCCTTTCACATGGTGATGGTTCTGAGTATATTTTGTGCTCCATATTTTCCATAAATACTAAAATTCTCCACTCCCCCAAATCAGGGGCTAATGTGATTTCACTCTTCCTCATTTTACATGATTCTCCCTCTAGAGAGTGTTCAATTGAGCATGAAAGGGAGAAAGGGCAGGGAATATTGTCCCAAAGCTAACAAGAAAAGTGTTTCAAAACTATCCCTATCCATTAGGAAATAGTACTGGAACCTTCCGAAGGCTGAAAGGGATGCAGGAAGGCAACCTGAATTGGGCTAAGGGGCCTAGATTTATACTTGGGTAAGGAGAGAGTTCTATTGATTGACTTTGGGACCCCTGATTCCATAAGAGTGCAGGATACACATTTAGGAACACACACATGTGCAGCAGCCATACAAATGAGCTGTTGAAACTAGTCAAGTTGGAACTAGAGTTACTGGGCACTAAATCCATGCCAGGCATAATTCACCCAAAGTTAGGGGGAGATCCTAAGTTTAACTCTAGGCATTCAAATAAAGTTCTGATGCAGACCTTATTCTCAAGGACCTTAGCATTTCATGGAAAATGGACAGATGCTTCAACAACAACAACTTAAGGGAAAGTGTGCTGAAGAAAAGGAGAAGTCAAACCAAAGTGGTCTGAAGAATCTGAGGGACAAAACATTCCATCTTTTGGCAAGTGAAATGTGGTGGTATCATGGGACCTTGTGAATAGATGCTCAGCCATTAAACTTTGTGGCTGTTCCTTATCTGAAAATTACAAAAATCCATTACTGGGCCCACATTGAAAATAATAACCAAAACAATGGTTTAAAATGTTTCTTATTTTAGATTAATTTAATTTCCAATTTAGCAATATCACAACTGACTTATTCAATGGGAAATATAATTGCCAGTTTATTATATAATGAGATTTTTAAAAAAAGCTTCAAAGAATGGTCCTATAAATACACACACATATTCATAGTAGCATTTTTTGGGGGGAGCTAAATACTAGAAATAAATTCAGTAATGAATAAACTGTAGTGTATGCATAAATAGTGGAATGTCATGGTGCCATAGGAATCAACAAATGGTGCAGTTCAGGGAAAAAAAAGACATCTTAACTGATGCAAAGTACAACATGCAGAACCAGACAATTGCACAATAACTAAGACAATATTCATGAAAACAATACTAAAATGAAAATGAATGTTATCTAATTGCAATGACTAATCTTTGTCCTAGAGAAAAGATGAGAACATGTATGTTCCTCCTTCCCTGGAAGATATAGGGGACTATGGATTCAGAATGTGATATATACTACAAAGACTGCTATGTCTTACTTAATTGTTTTTTGTTTTTCCAGCACAGAGGAAGGCTTACTGGGTGGTTATCTGGGGGTGTACCTGGAAATGATGGTGTTATAAAAGTAGAGTACCAAGAAAAATGAATTGATAAAATGAAGGGAGGGGTTAGGCTAAAAATAAATATTGATTGAGGTAGCTTTGTAAAATGCAATCTATTACTTGACTTTTTTTGAAACTTTATTATATTTCTGAAATAAAAAGTCAAATGCATTGTTTTTGAATCCATGATATTTTGCTTTTAAATGCTTTTGTCATTTTGCCAGGAGTAGGGGACTTTTTTTTAACTTGGCAATCTAACACTCACTAGAAGTGAATCCAAGATACATTGGAAACAGATGCCACTCAATGTGTGTGTCCCTCCTATCATTCTGATGGCTAATCAAATCACAATTGTTTCCCTGTTGGAGCCTGAGCTGTTAATGTGTTGGTTTTATCTATCACTATTCAAATTTCTTGATTTTATTTAATTGTCTGACTTTTTAAAAAATCCTTTTTTAAAAATCAAGTAAGTATAAAGTACATTGTTTTTTTAGATGCAATCTACTGGAACCAAGTACTGTTGCCTATCAGGTCCTATTGGCCATACTATTCAATAACTTATTCCAGGCTAATAAAAACTACATTTTTAATCATTTCAAATCTATGTGGATCTCTGCTTTGACTAAAGAAACACTTCCCTGCATGCTAGAAACTTCCATCACATGTCCCTGTAGAACTCCACAGACCATTTCAGAAAGCATAGAAAATGCATGCAGACTGTATTCACAGGAGCCACAACACTGTCACCCCCTAAGCCAACCATAGCAACTCAGTGAAGAAGATTTCAGACTTAGGATTCTTGGGCCAAGAATGAATTAATCTCCCCTCCTCTAGTTACTGAAGTGGAAAACGAAGGAACCAGTAGTGACTTCTTTTATATAAGGATCATCCTTTCTGGATAAATGTATAAGGTACGGCATTACATGTTATCCTATTTCTTGTCCCTCTGAAGTATCTGGTCCTAAGATAAAGCTATAAAATTCCAGTCTCCTTGAGTAGTTCCAATAAGGACTGAGAAGAATAGGAGCGTTGAACTCTGACAAACCATCCTCAAGGGTCCCTTTTTAGGGAATCCCAAACACCATGGGATCTGAGATTTCACAGACTTTCACAACCAAAAGGAGTTTTGACTCAGGATGCCCTATAAGGAAACTGACAACCGAGGTGTTTGTCACTCTGCTGTTCTTGTAGCATGCCATTTCAAACATTATATTCATTTCTGAGATCCCACAGTCCTCAGAGCATGAATTCATTTGGTTACTTAAGGAAGCTATAGAATCATCAGATTCAGAGTTGGAAGGGACATTAGCAGCTAAATAATCCAACTCTCAACCAAGGGTCCCTCTTCTAATGGCCTGACAAGCCTTTATCCAGCCTTTGCTTAAAGACCCCTGAAGAGTAAGAGGGCCAACTTCTCGAGGCAGCTGGTTCCACTTTGGACAGCTCAAAGATGTAAGATGTTGCTGGCATTTCCCTACACACCCTTTGACATTTTCATCCTTGACTTTTCAATTCCTGTGCTCTTTATTCTGCTCTCTTGGGCTAAAGAGAACAAGCCTCATCCCTCTTCTATGAGATGACCTTTGAAACCCTTAAACAAAACTATTCCCCACCTTATAGCCTTCTCTTCTCAAGGTTGGATACTTCCAATAACTTCAACTAATCTTCATATGAAACAGACACCAATTCCTTTACCACACTAGTGGCCTTTTTGAACTGTGGCAAGCTGAACTAATGCCAATACTTCCAGGGTTGTCTGAACAGGGCAGGAAAAAACAGAAGCACATCACTCTGTTCTAGGATACTCAGCTTCTCTTACTGCAGCCTGAGATCACAGGAGATTGGTGGTTACCCCATCCCAATGCTGACTAATATGGGGAATAATGTTCACTGCAAGCAAGACTCATTGTCTTCTTCAAACAAGCCCATCTAACCATGCCTCCCCCATCCTACACTTGGGAAATTGATTTTTTGTGCCTAAGTATGAGCTTTTACATTTGTATCTACTGAATTTCATCTTGTTTGCTTAAACTCAATGATTTAGCTGGTTGGAATCTTTTTGGATTCTGCCTCTGTCCTGTAGGGTGCTAGGCATCCATCTCTGCTTTGTGCTAGCTGCACATGTGAAGAGTAACATAGATGTCCCTTTATCTAATTCAGTGATAAAAACGTTAAACAAATCGCAGAGGGCCCTTCATACAAACCTGCTACATTATACCATTAACATCTCATCTTGGAGTATGGCCATTCAAAGCAATTCCAAACTCATCTCAATTATTATCATCTTGTCCCTTTCTCTCATTCCCCCTCCCCCCATGAGAGTAGAATGAGTTACTTTATTAAATGCTTTGCTAAACTCTAATTGTGCTCTTCATAGTGCAATATTCCCCTTGATTGACCAGTTCAGTAACCCTGTCTGAAAGGGCAATATTCTTTTTTTTTTTTAAAGCAATTGGGGTTAAGTAATTTGCTGAAGGTTACATGGCCAGTTATTTTGTGTGGGTGTTAAGTATCTGAGGCCAGAACCAATCCTGGGTCCTCCCGACTCCGGAGCTGGCGCTCTTACTCACTGCACCACCTAGCTGCCCCAGAGGGCAATATTCTAAACATGAACTACAAAGGGCCAAGTACAAATTGAAAGGTTTTAGGTTGGCATTGGCTTAATCTGTGCTCAAGGTTTCCCTTTTACCTTCTTCCCATCCCTTCACCCTGAAACCACATACCTATTCAGGTGACAGCTAGAATCTCTGGTACCTTGGTGTAAAAGCCAAGCATCCAGACAACTCCTTCATCTGTACAACAGGAGTAGGGGGAGCAATTAGATTGATCTTTAAAATGGAATACAGTTCTTATACTCTTAAGAATCTGTCATGAGGTAGGAGCTTGGATAAAATGAGAAGAAAGGGGAGCAGATGTGCTTGGAATCAGGAAGAGAAGTGGAATGATGCCTGGGAAGACAGCAGGCAAAAGAGAAATGGAGAAGTTTGAATGGTGAAAAAAGATGCTGCCCATACCTCATATGAGTATAGGCCATCCACCAGGAGGAGAGGTGGCAGCTGAGAGGCCTCTGGCACCTGGATTCTCTCTCCACAAACATATGAACCATGCTTCCCCACCACCCCCAGAGGCACTCTGTTTAGTGTGTCTCTGAAGGACCAGAGAAAATCATGGACCAGCAATGGACACAAGATTAGGTTTATAGAAGGTTTCAAATGAAATTGACTAAAAGCATCTTTTTCTTACTGGACCATTACATAATGCCAACAGTAATCATTCTATTTCTGTAGTGCTTCAGAGTTCAAAAAAACCACTTGCCTTTGAGTTGGGGTAGGTAACTAAGGGAAATGTAAAGAAAATGGTACATAACTTGTTATCCCCATTATATAGATGAGGAAACTGATGGGCTAATTGACTTGGCTAGAGTCACTCATAAAGTTTATAGGTGGTGAAGCACATCAGATCAAGTCCCCCATGGCTGGACATTTATAGGCACCAATTAGGAAAACTCTAACAATGTCCCAAAGGAAGAGCAGTCAGACACTGATTTACACAAAGCCCATCTGGACTGTTCTTCCACTGTCTTTTGGATGGCAGATGAAAAATAGTTTTTGAAAGAAACCTTTCATTATCACTTATCTAATGCTTTAATGTCCAGTGGCATCTCTCTACCAAGAAGTGGGATGATTAAAAAGTTCAAGAGATAACATTTCTGGGTAATTTAGTCATTTTATTAATAAGGCCAGCAGGTTATTAATAAAAGGATGGTCATTTGGCCATCTCTCTTAGACCAAAGACCCCTAATGGCAATGGGGTCACAGTTTATATGTCCTTTGAAGAGGAAGTGTTCCTGAGGGTGGCAATTAGTTCTGACTGGTTAACACAATGGGAGGTGGGCTATCTTGGTGTATGTGACATAGGTCAACTCAAATCTTGGTCAAAGAGAAATTAATTTCCATATCACCGGTCTTGATGATAGAGAGAAACAACCTTTCCCTAGGCCTTTCTGAGCAAACGCAATAAGCAAGAATCTACCCATTAACTTATACTTACAATTTGTTTTACTGTCTGATTAGATGTTGGTCTGGGGTAAATCTCTAAGAAAGATTTCCCACACTGGTGGGTTTCTGGATAAGGAAGTATAAAAGGTGAAACACCTTAGTCCTAACATAATAATTAGTTATTAAATACAAGAGAGATCTATTCATCTCTCACAGAAGCCTCTGAATCTACTCCATCCAAAACCACATACTTCTCAGGCCATCTGAGCAATGAGGCAGACCTGAGTGGCTACAGCAAATCTACCATATTTTTTATTAGGGCAGAGATGATTTCAACCTAGAAGGCTTCTCTCTTTCCATTCCCATTTGGTAAGTGCGCCCTTTTGTGATGTTCTAACCACTGACCTTATTATAAGGGAAACACTTTGAAATAAAGCACTGCCATCACTGACATTAAGAAAACCCACTCATATCTAGGGAAAGAAGGTCTTTGAGGCCATATCTGAGACAAAACAGCAGGACTCCTGAGGATATGTTTATAGATAGAATGAAAATTATTATTCCTATTATCTTTTGCAGTAAAAAAAAAATTTAGGGCTCTTTCACTTTTGGAAATCCCCCCTAAAGCACCTTTCCAAAACAATGAGGAGGCTGCCTGCACCAAGAAGGAAGTCGAGACGGACGATCATAGTCTTTCTTTGAAGCAGGGAGTGGGGGCCCTTTCGGAGAGGCAGTGTGATTTCCTGGCAAAAGCAGAGGCTGCTCCAAGTCCAGAGACCTAATTCCAAGCACTGCTTCCATCACTCATTGGCCATATGACTTCTGCATTTGGTCCATTTCCTCTAGAGAATTAAAAGCTCCATAAAGGCAGAAACTATGGGGCTTTTTAACTTAGCTTTTTCCTCCAAGCATGTAGCACAGGATCTTAGGAATGAATAGCAGGCTCCTGATAAATGTATGTCGATTTGGCATGGACTAGATGTGAAGAAGTAACTTTTGAGTGGACATCAATTTCCTCATTTGTAAAACTGGGATCATAATCACAGCCCTGTGAATCTTAGAGGATGGTTGTCAGGGGGAGAAAAGGGAGAGAAGAGCCCTTTAGAACCTCTGACTACTTATACAAGAAAGTAACTTCAAAAGCACCTTCACATTCAAGCATCCTCTGCACGAATTTCAAAGACTTGGGAGAAAAGTATCGGTGACAAATGACCTTGCGAAAAGAAAGAACTGTAAAAATGCTCTGACTATCATTTTAAAATGACCCCAGTAATTCACTCTCTGCTGCTAGGGCAGGTGAGCAGAGGCCTGTGACACGGAGGCCCTGGATCCCCCTCACAGAAGCTGTGTCCCCATGTCCCTTGCCTTCTTTGCCCCAGCTCCAGTGGCCACAGCCCGATGTTTGAGTGGGGTCTGAGGGACCTACTCTATGTCTAATCACACATCCTCAGTATCACAGCCCCAAGAAGGAGCAAAGCCACAATTAGGGAATGAATCAAACCAGCTCCCGTTTCTGGAACCTTCTAAGTTTCACCAAGAAAGTTCATCAGGACACTACCTGGAAGGAGAAAGTATGATGGTTATGGTCTGTTTTCTATAGATGAGTAATCGGAAACACTGGCATGGGGTGTCTTGGTGGTGCAGTGAATAGAGCACTGGCCCTGGAGTCAGGAGGACCTGAAATCAAATTCAGCCTCAGACACTTAACATGAACTAGCTGTGTGACCTTGGGCAAGTCACTTAACCCCAACTGCCCTGCCCTCACCCTCCAGAAAGCAAAAAGATAAAAAAGAAAAAGAAAATGAAAAAACACTGGCCAGCTGCGAGTTACCCATAGTTGCATAGCCGGGAAAAATAAGACCTAGGATGGAAATCTGGGACCTTCTGTCTCTCATCCCAGGGCATTTTCCAGTGTCAAAGTTAGAGTCAATTAGGTGGAACCATTTATTTAGCCCAGGGTGAGTGTGAAAACACACCTGTAACAAAAATGTTATTATCAAGAGAAACCGAAAGACCTATAGGAAACAAGTGCAAGGGGCAGAATGAACCTTTGGTAAGCCTATGCTGTATGCCAGCCACTGAGCTAAGCAATTTATAAACATGATCTCGTTAGAACCTCACCACAACCCTGACAGGTAGGTATTATTATCACCATTTGACAATGGAGGAAATTGAAGTAGGCAAAGATTAAATGACTTGGCTAGGGTCACAGAGCTAATAAAAATTTGAGGTCAAACTTGAACTCAGGTCTTCCTGACTCCAGGCTCAGTACTCTGGGTACCATGGCTCCACCTAGCTGCCTCTAAAGGAAGACCAAGATCCCCAAAAGATCTCATTCATTTACTCATTTATTTGATGATTTCTAAGAACTTAGTATGCTCAGGGTCTTTTGTTCAGAGGTGAAGGCCCCTCATTGCAAGGAGGTAGAAAATATCATGATGTATGGGTGAGATAAATGTAAAGAAGTGGTGGAAGGGGAGATCCCTTTCATGGGAATGGGCATGGAGGGCATCAGGGAAGGATTGAAGGAGAAGATGAAAATTGAAGGAGGTCTCAAAGGAATAGCAGAACGTCCAGAGAAAGAAATGGTACACGGGTATGGGAGATGTGACCTGAAAGGGTATGCACAGGGACCAGGGAGCAAGCCATAGTCCATGCAAAGCAGACACTTCTCCTAGGGTGGCATCATAACTCTGCTCCTCACCCTGCTTTATCACCACCCCACCCCACCCCACAAGCTCCAAGAGGTTTCAATACTTTCCATTCTGAAGGCAAGGAAGGGTGTCAAGGTCCTGACAGAGGAAGAGATGAAGGATTCAAGTGCTGCCCGACTATTAGCAAAAGGAAAGGCCCACAATTATCTAGGCTACATGGCCATTAGTGCAGGGGAGAAACATAGCCATTAGGGGACTGACCTCATGTGGAGAAATTGTCCCGGAAGGGGAAAAAGGCCTGGCTCTATTCTGGCATTCTATTAGTATTCATGAGTTCTGCATGTCTACACAATGTAATATGCTGAAAGTATGATATTATAGGAACTTGTGAAAGGGAACCATCTACCTTAGGGAGGTTGGCAAGTCTACCATGCATGAGGGTAAATTGAAAAGCTCTATTTTGCCTTTTGCTGTGAGAAAGCCAAGAGAAGCTTGTAATTTAGAGTGAGAAGCCGAGTCAAGCAGGAAAGGAGTAATTCCAATATTGATATAATACAACCCATCATCAGAGAAGGTAAATTGGTCTGGGGGATAACACAGCAGACACAATTACTGGGATTGTCTCTCTTCTCTTCTCTCCGTCTCCAGGATAAAGACGAATCAATTAGCCCCCGACACACAGTGACCTTGACAGCAATAGCTCCAAACAGAATATGCTGAGACAGAGAGAAAAAGGAACGAGAGGGGAGAGGAAGAGTTCTGCAATCCACTGCCAGCTGCTTTTCTGAGCAATCGTTCACTCCCAACCATGATGCCTGTGACTCGCTCCTAGCCAAAAATATCTCAGTTGAAAGGATATACACCTGTCCTTGCTGTAAATAAACAAAGCTTTCTCAGATGGGAAGAGAGAAGGCAATGAAAGGCAGAAAGGGCATCTTCATCTTTGCTTTGGACCATGTTCTCAACAGTGAGTAAACAAACATTAACAAGAGCAAAGATTGACTAGCACCTCCTTCCTGAAAAGAAAGCTGGCCCGGCACCGTGCCACCAAGCCCCACCTCCCCAGGAGCAACCGAGCGGCTTTGGGACCAGCTAACTTCGAGACACAATGAAAAGGTGGTAAAGGAACTGCTCACACTGCGAGTATCCTGTCTAGGAGGGCAACTGTCATCAATTCCCTCACCTGGGCAATCGAAGCAACTATTCTGCGGTGTTTAGGTCTTTTTAAAATCAAGTTTCAGATCAAGTGACACTTTTCACACTAAGCTTTTTCTGACACCCCCCCCCCCAAGGTGTTAGTAAATTCTCCTATAAGGTTACCATGCATTTACTTTGGGGATATAAATGCAAATGTGTATGTCTGTGTATGTGTATATATGTATATACACACATATACATGTATGCATATATAAATGTGTGTGCCTTCATATTTATAAATATACATACACATATGTAAGTATATATTTATGGGCATAAATTGTTCCATCAGACAAATAAGGACTCTTCCATTTCCCTACTTTTGCATCACCACCACTTATCAGAGCACCTAACACATTGCAGGTACATAATAATGCTTGATGAGTAAAGTGAATAAACAAATACTTTCCCAGGTATCACTTTCAGACTCTTGTCCAAATTTAAAACAGGATGATATAACCTTGCACTGGTCCAGCTCAGGACCCAGAGATTATTCTAGGGAGCCTGAAATCTTCTCAGTGAATGACAATGGGGTCGAAATCTGTCCCCAACCCTGGGGAAAAGGCATTAAAACTATATGGGAAGTATAATAACTCATGACACTTCATGGGAGGAAATTTGCCTTCAATAAAAATGTCCTTATCTTTTATTTTGTCCTTTTGCTATGATATTAGTTAATAAACTATACATTCTTTAAAATCCCCAAATCATAGTAGAGCACATTTCAGAGGGTCCTTCCAAGGAGCACATTTTTGCCTCCTGGTCCCTAAGCCAGCCTAGCCTAGGCAGAAAGGTGCCCTATCTTTTCATTGAAGCATCATATTTCATATGAGACAAAGGAGTAACCTTGCCGCCCATGCAGAACTGTGCCTGCCTCGGGATCTGCACACTCTGTACCCTGTTCCAGGCAAGCCTGTCGCATCTGGTGGCCAGGTGGGAGAGGCCGAGGATGTCGTGATGTCTGTCAGCCCTTTAATGGTACTCTGGGGATCTGAGGGAGATACAAAGGGGTGTCTGCAGAAAAGGACTCACTTTCTGGATGGTACCTGGCAAACAAGCCTTTCAGTAGGTTTGTCTCTCACTGGAATGGATGTTTGTAAAGTGAGCGTAAAGGAGACTTCACAACAGTCAAACTAAGTTCTTCTGTGCTGGTGCAGCTCTATCTAACACTGAACAAAATCCTCAGGGTATGTGTGAGGAGGGGCAGTCTTTTTTTTTCTCCCTGACGTTTGGGATGGTGGAAGGAAGGGTTTCATAATAACACTTCCCTTTCTTCCTGAAAGGAAAAAAAAAATAACTCTAAGGGAATGTGTCAGTATCAGATTTAGGAGAAGATTCAATGGTTTTCTCATTTTGTTTTGCTACATATACCTCTCCATCCCAAAGAGCAGTGGAGTTCAGAGGCAGAAATAAAAGACAAGAGATACATTTGGAAGATTGCTGGAAACTTCTTTTCACGCACAAGTTTAGAACCAAGTGACTTCACAGGATTTCATACTTGTCTACCTTTGTTCTGTTGCCAATAGGCCTACTCAGCAGCTGGACAGCGGCATTCTGCCTGATCTAAGTCCGGAGCCTCAGCTCCTTTCTTAGCCTGTTACACTGGGCTTGGGGCAGTCTAGGTATAGTCCAAACAAACAAACTAGATAAGCTGCAAGTTGATTGGGCCCAAATGGCTGTCAAGGCAGCTCCTTAAACACTTGATCCCACAAGACTGGCCTAACTGGAGAAAGCACCGACAGACTTATGCAGTATCCTGAGTATTCAACAAAAGCACCTCCTTAGAAGAGCTGCCAAAGTACAGGCAGACACAGCAAGGAGCCTTAGGCACTGGCTAGACCAAGGAGCTCGGAGCTAACAAGAGAAATCAGCAAGCACAGCCAGAAGGGCAACAGAGGTAATCCTTGCTGAGATGGGGGTGGCAAAGGCTGAATGAAGACAGTGAGGGTAGAGGGGCTCTTGTCCAGGAATGGGTCCCAGAGAGTTGAGTAGGAGGTGAAGGAAATCAGCACCAGGGAAAAAGAAGAAATCAAAAGATGCCCATTCAAGTCCAACTCAGCAACACAGGTCATCTTCTCTCTGACACAAAAGGAACCTAGCTATCCCACATAACTCAGGGAGAAGTCCTGCCTTCTACTATTAGGTATGTTTCACACCCCACAGAGGTACTCAGAGAGCCTCTCCCAGCAAGGTGGGATCTCTGGCCATGGAGGGATGCTGCTGCTATTGCTTCCCAAAAGCCCTCCCAGCACTGTTTCACACAATGTTCTTCATTTTTCCCCCAAGAGTTTACAAAATGCTCCCACTAACTTCAGCAACAACAACCTAGGCATCTTTGTCCACATGAAAATGCAATTTAAAATGTAGAAGAAATGGAGGGCTATTTGCCTTGAAAATATAATTTCTGTTCCCCTTCCTCTAACATTCTCTCTCTCTGCCCCCCACCCCTCATTTTCATTTCTTACTTACAAACTTTTGTAGCACTTTGGAGATTCGTTTCAGTGGTTGGTGGCTCTGATGCTGTCATGGGTGCTCTCCCCTCAGAATCCTGGGTGGGTAGAGGGAAGGAGGGTGCAGCAGAAGGCAGTAGAGAGAAGGCTAATGAGGGGTTCTGTGGCGATGGTGGTGCCAAAGGGTCAGAGGGCACTTGTGAGCTGCCACTCTGCACTGTAACACCCTGGACTTGGCCCTTGGCTTCCCGGTGGGCCCCAGGGAAAGAAGGTGAGGGGTAAGCCTCTGAGGGGTCCCAGGCAGTGGAGGCAGCAGTAGGATCCACAGCAGGAATAGGGTCCTGGCCTATCCTTCCTGGGTCGAGGTGAGTAGGGGTGTCATACTCAAATATTTTGTCCACAAACACCCACTTGAGGCCAGCAATGCAGAGGCAGAGGCTAACCAGGCAGGCCAAGATGGGCACAATGCAGATCTTCTCAGAGTTGAGGCAGCCCCGCAGGCGCTCAGCCTCCAGGCAGACACAGCAGGGGATGGCCAGGCCCACAATGGCCCCTTCTCCCCTATCGTCAGCCCGGGCCCCGGGCATTGCCTCGGATGTGGGGAGCCCATCCAGAGATCGAGCTGGACTCAGCTCTGAGGAGGGGCTGGGACAACTCTCTGCAGCTCCCTCCGACATGTCTGAAGCTCCCGTCTCTACAGGCTCACTTCCAAGAGGCCTGGACTCTCACCACCAGGCAGGGGCCCCCCCAACAAAATGAGACAGCATCTCAGAGGGGAAAATCAATAGGTTGTCTTTGGCCAAGACCATGATCCAAATCAGGAAGAGTTGAGGAGAAATTGAGGGGCGGGGGGGGGGGGGGGGCCAAAAATAATGATAACAAGCCGAATTGTCAGCGAAAAAAAGGGAACAACAAAAATTAAAAACTGGCCACCACGAAACTGTGCCACCCAGCTTGCCCGTGCCAC
>NW_027186458.1:7655933-7706708 GCF_028583685.1 Petaurus breviceps papuanus
GGGGGGAGGAGGGGGGGGGGGGGGGGGGGGGGGGGGGGGGGGGAGGGAGAAGAAAAGCAAAAAGTCTTCCTGACAACTAGGAAAGGAAAGTGATTAAGCAATTATCCAGTGTCTGCTCCTGGACCACTTTTCTAGTTTCTGTAAATACCTCTGAGCATCCTGGCTCTGCTCTGAAGCAGGGTAAAGATGAAATCAAAGGGGAAAAAGAGAAAGCAAAGCCAAACACCAGCCAGGCGCAGTTCAATTAAGTAAACCAGTAGCCCAGTGCAAAAGACGGGGCTCTCACCTGGACCATCTGAGGCTGGGGTCTGTATAGCGGAGGAAAACAACCGGCATTCAGGAAGAGCGAAAGGCAAAGCCCTGAGAGCAGGAGCGGCCGCGGGGGCAGGAGAGGCGGCAGCGGCAGAGGCAGCGGCGGCGGCGGCAAGGGGAGCGGCAGCACAGGCAGCGGTAACAGCATCCTGGTCTGTTTCAGCAGCGGCGGCAGCGGACAGCGGCTGCAAGGGGCTGAATCATTAGCGAGCAGCAGGTGCCGGCTCTCCGCGCATCCCTGCAAACAGCGGCATCGACATCGCAGAGCTAGGCTGGAGGAGGAGGGCTGGGGCCAGGAGGGCCGGGTGCCTCCCTGCCCCGCCCCCCACCCGCCGCGCACACACTCCTCTTTGTCCTTCTGGAGGGAGGCACGAGCACACAGGCACTTTCTGTCTCTCCGGCTCCTTCCTTCTTCACAGTCCCGTTCTATCTGTTCCCTCCTCCCCTCTCTCCCATCCACCACTTCTTTCTCTCTCTCTCTCTCTCTCTCTCTCTCTCTCCCTCTCTCTCCCTCTCTTTCCCGAGTTCAGTTAAATCAGTATACCCAGCAACACAGGACTACCAGTGCCAGTGACTTCCTATTTTATCCAATTAGAAGGAATAAAGGCCATCGAATCAAAGACAAGCAGGCAGGCAGCAGTTCTGCTCAGTCTCCAGCCCTCCTCCCACTCCCCTTTCTCCTTTTTACTCTCCTCCTTTCCCTCTAATACCCCCTTTCCAAGCTCCCACCCCAACCTTGCTTTCCCTCAGTCATATTTGTTCTTTTCATTTGAGCCAAGGTTAGGTCAGGAAAAGGCAGCGATCAATGTCCTCCATCTAACAAAGCTCGGTTGGGAGGGGATGTAGGTGGTTCCTCATGGGCTGAACCAAAGGCTTAGCAAAGTCTGATATTTGATCCATCCCTAGAGAGGAGAAAGCTTTGCAGTAGCAACTTCTCCCTGCCTCCTGCCTGCAGATTCCACTCCTTCCTGGCACTCTAATAAGGTTCACTCAGGGAGAACACTAGTTTTACTTGACTTTTGCCTGAACATTAGAAAATTCTACCATGTACAGTCGCACATTCATACTATTAAGGAGATGAATAGTTTAGAAAACCCCTGCAATTTTTTCACAGTTTTTGAAATAAAATGCTTTTATGGAGGACAAGTAGTCTACCCAAAGTACCTCAGTCAAGTTCCCTGAAAAGGCCCCATTCCTTTGAGTCCTCACTACTAACCTCCTCCTCCAGAATGACCTCACTTTAATAATAGGCAGGAAGTAAGTCACTGTGGTTGGGAGCTAACTACCAATTCTTGCCCTGTAATATTCCAAAGAGGTATTTGGATTTCTCAGGTTTATATACTATCCATTCCTATCACCAAGTATCTATAATAAGAAATGTATTCCACACAGATCTGAACAAGATTATGGAATTTCCAGTCTTGCCTCTTCCTTCCTTTCTTTTTTTCTCTTTCTTTCTTTTTTTCTTTCTTTTTCTCTCCCTCTCTTTCTCTCTCTCTCTCTTTCTTTCTTTCTTTCTTCTTCTCTCCCTCTCTTTCGTTCTTTCTTTCTCTCTCTCTTTCTTTCTTTCTACATATATATTTTTTTTCCAAAGTAGCAGCTATTCCAGCACTCAAAGGGATAAAAAGTCTGAGATCATAGAGAAGAGAGAGTAGCAGCAACAGCAGTGGAGAAACTGTCCCAAGCAGTTTAAACCCTTAATCCACAACCTCCAGGACACCTCAGTAGATTGCTAGGAGTTATTTAATCTACCTCTGTCAATAGGAGTTTAAAGCAACAACAGCAACAACCTTCCCCAGTTCAGCTCTTTTAGCATTAAAAGCCTCCTGATAGCACTGATTTTCCTTTTGAAAACTGACATCCATACAGTGAATCACAACTGTTTCTGTGCTCTGTACATCTTGGAAACTCCTAAATATTTAAAAAATTGTAAACAGGCACGAACTCATCCTGATGCCATTTTTCAAAATGCATTCATTCTACAATTATAAATCATTCAAAGTATGCTGATGGCCAAGTTATGATTATAGTCGTGTAACTTCAAGCATGTCAGAGTCCATTGGCCTGACTGAGCTAAAGCTCCAACAAAGAGATTTATGTTTAGATCCCCCCCTCCCAAATCCTGCAGCAGTAAACTGAGAACATCCCAAAGCTATTTGTTTCCTTATTATATTTAAATTTTGAACATCTCCTGATGAATGAATATTCCAAGGATCTGTGTTTTTTGGCAGGCAAGTTAAAGCCCTCAATAATGAAGAGCATAACCTGCCAGTGAGTCAGTGTATAAACCCTAAAGAGTTGCCCAACACTCAGAAGAGTTGACTAATTTACCCAGCTAGTGCCCTCAGGGGCAGAATTTGAGCTCAAGTGTTTCTGACTCCAAACTGGACACTCTCTTAACTAAACCAAACTGAAGCCAGTTAGATGACACAGTGGATAGAACTCTGAGACTAGGGTTGGGATGACAAGTTCAAATTTTGGCTCAAGCACTTACTAGCTGTATGACCATGGGCAAGTCATTTAACCTCTGTCTGCCTCAGTTTCCTCAACAGTAATACGGGTATCATAATAGCACCTCCCAAGGCTGTTGGAAGGGTCCAAATGAGATAATATTTGTAAAGTGCTTAGCATAGTACCCAGCACATAGTAAGGGCAACATAAATGCTGCCTATTATTATGGTTTTTAAATAGCTATAAATCTTGTAGTCAAGGATGTGAGTATAAATGTCGCCACTACATTTAATAAAGAATAAGAAAACTCATGTGCCTCAAAACCTGCCAATTCCTTTAGAGCTTTTGAACTCAGTGTTGAAGGCTTAGAATCACTGAAGTTACTGATACAATATTAATCACAACATTTCCTTGACTATTTTTGATATTGTTCAGTCATGCCCAACTCTCTATGACCATATTTGGGATTTTCTTGGCAAAGGTGCTAGAGTGGTTTGCCATGTTCTTATCCAGCTTGTTTTACAGATGAGGGAACTGAGGCAAACAGGGTTAAGTGATTTGCCCAGTGTCACAAAACTAGTAAGTGTTCTGAGGCTGGATTTGAACTCAGGTATCCCTGACTCCAGTCCCAGAGCTCTATACACTTGCCACCTAGATACTCTCTAGAGTGTCCAGTTTACATATAACACTCCTTTCTCTTCTCCTCACTTTCAGATTCAACAACAGGAATGTTTGAAACATGTCCTGTTCATTTCCTCCATTGTTAAAATCTCAGGACCCTACTCTTCTCCTTGGTGAAATAAATGATGGAAACATCCTAGAAGTCTTCCAAAGGGTCTTCCCCTTCTATGTTCTATGAGCCAACAAGATGAACTGGAATAAGTTTTAGGAAGGCTTATGCCATTATAAGTAATAATAAATTACATTCTGTGTTGCTTTATGTTTCTCGCAGCATTTTGTATACATTACTTCATTTGCTTCTGTTATAGACCCAATGAGAGAGTCACTACAGGCATTCCCTTCTGCTGATCATATCCAGTTTATCATCTTTATATCTCATCTCCCCCATTACTGTGAGCCCCTTGAGAGCTGGGACAACCTTTTGCCTTTCTTGGTATATGCATTATAGCACAGATCCGGGCACAAAGAAGACATTTAACAAATGTTACTTGACTGACTACTTAGAACTATCTCTTTTGACATCAAGTCCAGAAGTCTGGGTGCAAGCCCATCTGTGTATGCAGAAGAAACAAGCTGCAATGAACTGAATTTGAAAGAATATTCTATCTGTGATTCTTCTCTGTGAACACCTAGCATCCACCCTCAGTCTATTCACTGGTATTTATTAAGTGATGGGTATGTTCAGGAGATACGAAGTTGGGCTTGGTCCATCTCTGGTTCTCATATGCAAAACTTTGCTCCTATCAAGGAAATTGAGATTGTCCAAAGGCTAGGAAAGACCTCAGAGGGAGCCCCTTTGAGGGGAAGCAAGCAAGATTTGAACTCAGGTCTTCTTGACTCAAAGCCAAATATGCTATTTCTTATGCCTCTGCATGCTGTGTGTGTGTTTTTCTAAAATATATCAAATAATGGGAACAAGGAACTATTCAGGATTAACTAAACATGTTGGATGATTGGATCTTTATTCAGAGGTGAGCTGTCTCTAATGGAGTTTGTAAATAGCCCTAAATGTGCCTGGCTTTCAAAAGAAGAGGTTTACAAGATTATACCAATTCTCAAAAGTTATGGGTATCAATCAGAAGGCCTCTCAATGGCATAAATTGTCTTCTCCAAATCTAAGCACCAGAAAGGACCTTCTTCCAATCCAATCCAACCCACTGAGTATTAAACACCTGCTGTATTCATGTCTCTGTCCTGTGAGCACTGGGGAGTCAAAGGCAAAATGAGGAATGTCCCTGCCTTCCACCAATGAGAAGAAGGTGCTGAGAAGCAGAAAGGGCACTGTGTCTTCTTTTAGAGCTCCTGGATTCGAATCCTGTCTCTGATGTTTACTATCCTTGTGATGTCAGGCATGTCCCTTCACTTCTAAAAGGAAGGGATTGATCTGGATAACCTTGGAGACCCTAGCCAGATAGAAAGTGGAAAGGACATAAGCACATAGGCCTCTAGGTAGAGAGGAGATATACCAAAGAGCTGCTGCTTGGGGTAAACAAGGTGAGGATCTCCCTAGGAGGTAACATGCACACGATGGCAACAAGGAATTGTTTGTAAATATCTATATCTATATCTATCTATCTATATATATATATATATAGATATCCCTTTTGATAAATAAACATTCTTTTTCTTTATTGATATTTTTGTTTTTGTAAAACATTTGTCTACCACCAACTACACTGTTTGGATTCAAATGCACCATGATCTTCCCCCTCTCCCCTTTGTCAGAAAAAGCTCATCACTAAGAGACACTCCTGTCTCATCTGTAGCCTTCAGTAGGGGCTAAGCCCTGCTAACTGAAGGGCTGGAGGAAGAAGGAGAAAAAGCTCCCTCCCAAAGCCCCCAATTAAATAGGGCTCCAGAATCAAAGCAACTCTTCATTTTCATGCAGGTACACCATTTAGCTCAGACTCCACCAGCATCCATCAGCATCGTGCCCTTAAGTTGGGTACTCCCTTTTTTTGTTCCTTCCTTTTCCCAACATCAGGGTCTTTCCCAAAGAGCCCCATTTTCTCATTATGTAGCTAAAACTAGCCTCAGACACTCATTAGTTTTTTGACCTTGGAAAAGCCACTTAATCTCTGTCTGTCTCAGTTTCCACTACTATAAAAAGGGGATAATAGAAGACCTACCTCACAGGGTTATTGTAAGGATCAGATGAAATACTATTTGGTAAATACTTAGCAAAGTACCTGGCATACAGTAGGCCCTATATAATTGCTAGCTATTGTTACCATCATTATCATCACAGAGGGAGGAAATTCACATATTCTCAAGTCAGGAAATTCTACTATTCATAGGATGGAGTTATTTATTTTGGAATAAATCAAGGTGTATCAACCAGCAAATGAATGACCTGAAAGGAGAAGGGCTGTTCATGCACAAGAAGGGAGGAATACAGGATGGGGAGCCTTAGTGTGGCCTTGGTATCCATGAAATATTAAAGTAACCACAGGAAAATCATCAATGGACCAGAGATGCTCCACAGGAGATTCAGGGAAGCCCATGAACAAATACTGCAGTGGCCAATGGGATATGGATGGGCTGAGATCTACACCAGGGGAGAGAGAGTCCCCTTCTAGAAGGTCACAGAGTCATCCAAACCATCCAAGGTTATAGCACAATGAGTTTCAGGAAAGACCGAAACCCTAGGAAGGAGTCAAGTGAGCATCTCCCAGGCACTGTGTTATGGAAATGAGTATGATGACACACACATAACAAATCCAAAACAAGTAAACTCAAACATATATTCAATAGGGCATTTTTTCTGGGTAGGAGGAGGGGAATACACAAGTGAAAGGTTGGGGGAGGGGCAGAGTAGGATCCACAGGGTGTATCCATACATTCCTTTTGTCATCCAAGGAAACTGACTGCTTCTTGAAGGTGGATGCTGCACCTTCTCTAAGTCCATTGATCTTTGTCTCTCCCACAGTGCTTAGGGCATTGTTGACCGCACAGTGCTGTCAGCATTCTTGACTCTAGGTGAAGATGAGCACAAAGGAAAGGGGAAAAAAAGAAAGGAAGAGAAGCCAAGACAGGACAGGACAGGACAGGACTTGGAGCCTCTAAGACCAGAAGCCCAATGGTAGCAAATGGGGGGAAAAAAAGCAAATTCAGGGTTTGGCTGCTCCAGTAGCATTGAAATAAAGACAGGGACAGTCCTGCCCTCCACCCAGGTCAGACCACATCTCTACGAGTGGGATCAGATTTCTGTCCCATTTTAAAGAAGGGATGAGTTGGAGCGTGTTCAGGAGTCAGCCAGAATGGGGAGAGGATTGCAAACTGTGCCATTAGATGATGGATTGGACAAGTTTGAGGTTTTCAGACTGGAGAAGAAAAGACCTGGAGGGAGACTTATGAGAGAGGACTGCAAGAAACCAAAGGCTTCTCAAGTGAAAGAGAGACTGGGTTTCTGTTGTTTTTCTCAAGAGGTTAGCACTAGGGACAATAGGTAGATATTTTAAGAAATTAGATTACAGCTCATTGCTGAGGGGAATTGTTCAGTTCTTTCAGTCATGTCCAAATCTCCAAGACCCCATTTGGGGTTTTCTTGGCAAAGATACTGGAGTAGTTTGCCATTTCTTTCTCCAGCTCATTCTGCAGATGAGGAACTGACGCAAATGGGATTAAGTGACTCACCCAGGGTCACACAGCTAGGAAGTGCTTAAGGTCAGATTTGAACTCAGGAATGAGTCTTCCTGACTGCAGGTCAGGTACTCTATCCACACTTGCCTGCCTCTCCAGAGTGGAGGGAGAATCAAAAAATGAAACAACCACAAAAAACAAAAATCCAACTGCCCAACAACTACAATTGTCCAAAATGGAATGAGCCTTCTTAGGAAGTAGAGAATCTCCTGTCCCTGGATGTCTAAGCAGAGGCATATTATCTATGATGCCACAGATAGGACTGATGCTGTAGGCAGGTGTTAGCCAAGACCTCTGAGGCCCCTTCCATCTCAGGCATGCTATGATTCTTTCCTAACTGATCAATTCAAGGAATGGTGTGCTTTGAGATCCTTTCACTAAAGCCATGTACTGTGTGAGTTCCCTTATCAATGGTAATTGCTGAGTAGAATTGAAATGTCCCTCAGGGAAACCTTGGCATGACTTTGCTGGGCCCCTCTCTTTCTCTGCCTAAAAACACAACTGAATATTAAGGGGCAGAGAAGCAGACAGACAGAGGTATAATGGAAAGAGAATTGGCTCTGGGGTCTGAGGACCTCTGCTTATATCCTGCCTCTGACACTTAGTACCTATGTGACCTTGGACAAGTCAATTGACTTCCTTGGGCCTCAGTTTTCTCAGGTGTAAAGTGAAGAAGTTGACCCAAACAGCCTCTGATTCTATAATCATTTTCCCTTCTTGGCCATGTTTCAATTTGGGCAGTTTCCATTTTGCTTAAAGGAATTCTCTGCGAGACTCTGTATCCAGTGCTGAGTGAGTGGATGTCTTTGACTTTCCTCCTCCAACAGGGTGATCAATGCTGTCTGGAACATTGCATTCTTCATGAGATCTCTGCTCATTTATACACAAGATTCTGGAAGGGGTGTGAGAGCAGTAGATTTGCTGGGTGTCTATGTAAATGTCTCCAATTTGGGGTTTCCAGTGTTGGGGAGTTATCTATCCTACTCAGGTGGTAGAAGAGGGCAGAAGAAGGTATATGTCATTAGGGACCTCTTCATCCTTCTCTTAGCCTGCGTATTATCAAGGAAGACAAGGAAACTTGTCAGATCCATAGGATTTTAGAGCAGGAGGGGACTTTAGAGATCATCAATTACATTTTCAACATGAGAGGTCCCTGTTTTGTACATAGGGAAACCGAGGCACAGATGTAACCTGCTCAAAGTTACACACATAATATTAGGCTAAATTGGAAGCTATCTGAAAGATAATTTATTCCAATCCCCTCACTGTACAAAAAATACTGAAGCCGCAAGAGGGGAATGACTTGTCCAGTGTCACAAAGCAAGAGATGACAGAATCAGAACTTTACCCATACTCATTTCCTCCCTTCCAGTCCACAGGGGGAGAGAGTGGGATAGGGGAGGGCCAGGGAGGGGAATCTGATTTTTATCATCAGGCATTTGAAAACTAACCTGCTCAGATTCACCTGCTCCCCTCTGGAAGGCAAGATCATGTATGCATGCTTGCATGAGTGCATATGTGCATACATCATACATGTGTGGCTTTATAGGTATTGTGTGTGTGCAGTGCATGCCTTTGTGTGTAGATGTGTACTCATTTGCATGTTTGTTTATCACTGACTCACATATATGATCAATATGGGTTTACTTCATGTTCATGCACGTGTGTTCATATATACCTTCATACACCTATGTGAGTGAAAAACTCTGCCAAGTCTCACCATTTCATATCTTTAGTTTAAGAAGTCAGTCATTGTATTCATTTGTACTTCTGTTTGATCATTGGTAGAGACATCAAGGCTTAGTTAAAAAAAAACCAATAATCTTGATCAAGATGAAAGGCTAAATAAAGCCTTTGGGGGGAGAGGGGGAGATTTAAAAGGCAAAGTGCCCTGAACATTTCAAAGCCGCATGTAACTATTAGGCATGAGCGTGATTACAATCACTAATGCCATAATGCCAGTCCCCTCTATGCTCACAACACAGGAACATGCCCCCTAGCAGGTCAGATAAAGGACAGCCACAAAGGAGGAAGGGACCCTTTGGGGTCAGGATTGCAGAGCCCAGGGATCATGGGCATAAATACTTTTGAATCTTCTTATAATGTTAATGAAAAGGACAGAATGTTACTTGTTCCAGGAGGCTTCCTCTCTAAGAAGTGATGATATTGTTGTAGCAAACATTTATTACAGCATGTATTAAGTGCCTACTGTATACAGGCCTCTAATCTAAGTGCTGATGGAAATTTGAAGTTCAGCCACATCTCCAATGGAGATCAGTCTGGTAGGGGGGGGAATGACACTGATCTGGATAACTACAAATATACAGCTTTTCATGATAAGTACACTAAAGGAGGTGCAAAGCAAAACACCTGAGAGAAGGTGCTGGGGGCTGTAAAGGGGAGAACAATTCAGGAAGGCTTCCAGAAGGAAGGGGCACTGAATCTTGCATTTACATGACAATTCCTCTGGTGCATCCAAAGGTGAACAAGAATAAGGACACTAGAATAAGACTCTATTTGATAACTATCTGTGAACAAAAGAATGGGACAGTGTAATGGGAATGTAAATTTTAAAGATCTTCCCTACCCCTAGGCTAAAGTGCACCAGAAGCCTGGGGTGGGGGAGGCTTGTTTTTCAGTAGATACTTCTTGATTGGCCAGTGAATCAATAAGATTGTTACCTTCTCTGAGCCAGGAGAAGGCTATATAAGCCCTGATGTGTAGCTTTGTTTTGGGACTCACTTTGAGAAGTGTTCTGTGATTTGATCTGAATTCTGGGAAGCCGCTGTTGAGAGCTCCCCCTCGTCTTTGAAAAACCCAGAATGTGGAAACCCAGATGTTGACTGGGTATGGATGTAATGGTTGGACAGTTTGGAAATCTGTCTACTTGATGTTTCTGTCTTGATAATTATGCCTGTATACTTTGAGGTTCAGGGTGCTGACCTTTTCTCCTGAACAAGGTAAACGATATATGTCTGACTGATTAAAGTAAGCTTGTTAACCCATTTTGAGTTGCTTTCCTTTAACAAAGCAGATCCAAGAACCTGTGGTAGCTGCAAACCCTGAGGACACTTGGGGTGCTTGCTGCTACAGACAGGTATTGGTGTACTCTCCAAGTCAGGGCTTCATGGACTGTGCCTTATATATTAGACGAATTCTTAATCTTGCAAATGACTTGGGAACTAGCTTGATGAAAAGCAAAACAATAGGGATGTGTTGCGTGTGTGTGTGCGTGTGCGTGTGTGTGTGTGTGTGTGTGTAGTAAGCACAGAATTGCTATACAAACTGCTCAGGTTCAATGCTATGGAGATGGTATTCTTGAATTGTGGGTGTGGGTGTGGGTGTGTTTCCTTGGTCCTTTCCCAATTATGAGAACACTCTGTAGGTCTCTCTGGATTTAGAACAATTACCTTGTCTTTGCCAGAGTGAAGGGTGACACAGCAATTTGTCTTTGGCAGTGTCATAATTAATTAAGAGAATTCTGAAGCTTTAATGAGGCTGCCATCCGTTAACGTCTGAAGACTTCTGAAGCAGAGATGAAGATCCTAAAGCTGGCTTTTAGGACATTTTCAACTCAAAATTTTTGCACAAAAACCAAAAAGGAACAAGTGTGGAGTGACTCTGCCCCATTATACAGAGCCTGAAATTCAATTGCCTCATTCAACAATACTCCCCCACTTCCACAAGGTCCCCAAGAAACAGCCCCAAAGGGAAGGCCTCTGGACAGCTGGGTCCCTGGCACCTCGCCCCAAGGGAGACAGCAGATCCACCTCGTGGAACCTGAAGCTGCCACTGAGACCTGCACTTAAGCAAGATCACTCTCCTCTTCTGTACAATCACAGCTATGATCTTCTCCAAACATGTCAGATTATAGCTCAACTTTCAAAACTTCCTCTCCTCCCTCCTCCACCCCTTTATTTGCATTTGAAAAGAAAGCAACTCGATTTAATTCCTGGGCTCAACTGCTTATTAGTAGTGTGACCCTGGGCAAGTCACTTAGCCCTATCTGCCTCAGTTTCCTCATCTGTAAAATGAGCTGGAGAAGACAATGGCAAACCCCTCCAGTATCTCTGCCAAGAAAACTCCAAAGGAGATCATGAAGATGTGGACACACCTGAACCAAAGCAGCAGGAACAACCTTACTAACTGCATGATCCTGCTTCTAGCTGGATCTTAGTTTCCTTCCCCATATAAAATGAGCCCTTTGGGTCAGATGACCTCCAAACCCATTCTCGCTAGTTCAGATATTCTTGAATGCCTCCCCAGAGCTCTTTCCCCTCTGGGACATGCCTTTATTAGTCACTGTATAATCTGTGAATCACAGTGAGGTCTGATTAGTGCAAATGAATTCCCCTGAAGTGACAGTATTATTTGAATTTGCACTGTATATTTCCACTGGGCTGGAGTCAGACTATATTTTATATAACTATAATTTCAAATAGTGTGGCTTCAAATACATGGAACTACTTCAGGGGATTCACTATTCACACAGACAGGACCTGGCCATGTCTGAAAATGTGGACTGAAGAATGGGTGAAGGACAGAGCACATCTCAGAAAGTCAAGGCTGGACACAATCCCACTATGCCAATTAAATGCAAACAAAGCTTAACTGCCTATCACTTTAAAACAGGAGCACTATGTCCTGCTGCCTTTATAATCACAGATGAAAGAAGCAATTGAAGCAGAAAACCACTTGACCATAGTAGATGGGGATGAGCACAAGAAATACGAGCTAGGATCAAAAAGATCTAGCAACCAGTTGATATGTTATGGGCAAAGAGAAGAGTTAAGGATGGACCTAGGTGCCCAGCAGCAGTCAACATAAGTGATTTGTTCTGGAGACAGGGAGTGCTCTTTCTAACCTTTGACTTTTGGTGTTATTGAGAAGTTAAACATGCAACCAGGAAATAAGATATATAGGCAATGGGGTATAGAAATCCATCCTGCCCTACAAGATGGGGCAAGGGGGACATAGGGGTGTATATAAGAGAGGGGCAGACTGGGGGAAGGGGTAATCAGTAAGTTTGCCATCTTGGGGTGGAGGGTAAGGGAGAGATGGGGAGAAAATTTAGAACTCAAAATCTTGTGGAAATGAATGTTGAAAACTAAAAATAAATAAATTCTGAAAAAAAAAAAAGAAGTTAAGTGTTTGGAGGTATTTTTACATATTGCATCAAGAATAATGATTCCCACAATGTGACCTCATTACTTGATGATAGTGGGGACTGGACACCTGAAAAAAACCAACCATTATAGGACAGTTCTACAGGTCTCTTCCCTGACTCTAACCCTAAATGCCTAGGGCCTCTACATGTGACATTTTGTTTCCTTGGTCAACTTTCAAAACCTGATACCCTTCTATGACTGGCCAACTGGTTGGATGTCTAAATAATATGAATAGGGAAAAATGTGGAAGTCCTTTTGAGTAATGAATTCATTGCTACATAAGTCTGAAAACCATTCTTCAACAAATTTGTGGTCAAAGGACTTAAACAGGGGCAGCTAGGAATAGAGCACCATTCCTGGAGTCAGGAGGGCCTGATTTCAAATCTGGCCTCAGACACTTAACACACACACACAAAACTAGCGGTGTGGCCTTGGGCAAGTCACTTAACCCCAATTGCCCTCTAAAAAGCAAAAAACAAAGGACTTAAACAAACCTTCTCAAATGAGAAATCACAAACTATTAAGAACCATATGAAAGATTGTTCCAAATTATTCACAATGAGAGAAATGTGAATCAAAACCTTAATGTTGGGGCAACTAGGCGGCTTAGTGAATAGAGCACTGGCCCTGGAGTCAGGAGGACCTGAGTTCAAATCCAGCCTCAGACACTTGACACACTTACTAGCTGTGTGACTTTGGGCAAGTCACTTAACCCCAATTGCCCTCCAAAAACCAATACCAAAACAAAACCTTAATGTTTCACCTTAACACCAACAAGGAGGCAAAGATGGACAAAAGATAGGAATAGCAATGCCAGAGGGGCCGTGGAAAACAGGTACACTCTTGGTAGAGCCATGAAATGGTCCAATTATTGTGGAAAGTACCATGTAAATCTTAAAACATAACTAAAATGCCTTCCACTGATAATATAAGCAAAAAGTTCAAAGAAGGAAAGAAAGGTGCCATAGGGAACAAAATAGCCATTAGAGCATTTCGTGGTAATAATGAACTAGAAACAAAATAGAGCCTATTGCCTCAACAATGGCTCAACCAATTCTGATACCTGAATGGGGTGCGATAGTGCTCCACCATTAAGAAATGATGACTATGAAGACTTCAGAGAAGCATGGCAAGGTTTATCTGGAAGGTTACAAAATAAGGAATAGAAAGAACACGATATACATGCTCCGTACATAACTACAGCGATGTGAACAGAAACAACAGCCACACGAAAACGCACAAATCCCAAGCATTTATGAGGGAAGAATGGAGAAAATAAACCTTGCAGCTTTCACTTCAGGGGCAGGCAGAGTCTACGGGGAGAGGACATTACCTATACTGTCAGGCATGGTAAATAAGTTGGTTATTATCTCTTTTTAAAAGATCTTTATATCAAACAGCAGCTTGATGGGTAGGGGAGAGTGAAGGGATTCATTCAGAAACTATTGTTATAAAAACAAAGACCTCAATAGGAAGGCAATCTATGATAAAGAGGGTCTGAAATTATGCTTATATTTAGAGCTATTCCATCTACCTAGTGAGTCTATCTATCTACTTTGTCTATTGTCTATACCTATCTATCCATCTATCATCTCTATCTGTCTATCTCTTCCAGGTCAGGATACCAGCCTCATTCTTCTGGACTAAATGGAAATGAAGCTTGGATTGCTTCTGACCTCCTGATCCTGGGAACACTCTGCAAACAGACACAAATCCCCGGAAGTAAAGCCTGTAATTTGATGAGTGAGCTTTTTTTTCCTGCTGTATTTCTCAAACATTGACCAGTCATCCAGTCACAGAGCCACAGAGATTTTATAAAGGTATTACATATTTATGATCCAGCACAAAGGCCCTCTAAAAGCATCTGTGTTTAACTAAATCATGTCACTGACAGCGAGAGAAGCCTGCAGGGTAATTTAGCCTCCTAGGGAAAGTGTGTTTACACATCACTTGTGATACAGTGGCTTTCAAACAGTCACAGCCCATTCCCTCTCCCACCTCAGTCCCCCCTTCCCCGTCCCCCTAGAAAGGAAGGGCAAATATCCAATGCTTCTTTGAGAGTTCTGTCAGGAAATATGAACATTTGGGAGTCACCAAGATTTTCCCCAAGGCCCTGTATTATTGTCATCACTGGCATATGAGCTGAATTGGTGTGATTCCCCTCATAGGATCATAGATTTAAAGCCAGAAGGGCCCTTAGAAGTCATCTAGTCCAGAACCCACATTTTACATATAAGGAAACTGAGGCACAGTCAAAATAACTTGTCTAAGGTCACAAAGGTGGCAAAGCCAGGCTTCAAGGCCAGGGCCTCTGGCACCAAATACACTATACTACAGTTTTTTTGTTGACCAGGTTTTTCACTTTGTTCACCCATAACCTCCCTTGAAACCAGAGGCACTCAGTCTTTTTTGCTCTAGCTGTGTGTGTGTGTGTGTGTGTGTGTGTGTGTGTGTGATACACTCCTTTGGCAGACTGATGAAGACTATGGACTCTTTAAAATATGTTGATGAATACAGAGCTTGGAAAGGAAACCATTTCTATTGAAATAAACATGGTTTTCCCCCCATTCAGATTCACAGACCCCTGGGAAGTCTGTGCATCAAGCTGATCACCTTGGTTCTACAGGCAGACCTGACAGTACCAACCATCCTACCCTAATGCCTTTCTCAAACTCCCAAAAGAGAACAAAAAATAATTGAAGATGGAGGCATGGAGAAAAGAGGGCCAAACTCCTTTCCATTCCTATCCTTAACACACAGTGAAATGAAGAAAAGTGATAGAAAGAAGGTTTGCAGGGACATTTTGAGCTGCCCTGGTCAGAGGCCAGCCTCTGTGGTTTTCTTTGAGAGTAGCTTAAATGTTCTGAGACTTCCCATTTACACGGCAATGAGAAGAAATAGATGCTCCTGGACAAAGGATGTTCAAATATGCCTCTGGGTCCCTCCAGAAGCTGGGGCTCTTAAAAAGCAACAAAACATTCCAAGCCAGCAACAGATAGCCATGAGATTGCAAAGGGACCCAGAGCCAATGGGCTGTTATTGGGATGGTGTTTGCTTATTTTTTTCCCTTTTATCAAAATGTAAATAGTTTGAGTTGCATTCCACATCGGATGTGGGATGATATACTTATTTGTTTGTATGGGTTGGTTGGGGTTATTATGAGGATGACCAAAAATCATCTTGATACTTCCAGGATCTGTGATTCTATCAGTGATAGCATTGTGTCCGCTGACACAGATTGGGACCTGACCACACCCCAGTGACGCTCATGTTCCTTGGTTACTACAGTTAGAGAACATCAGCTAGGAACCTAGACAATGTTTTGATCAGTTACAAAAGAAAGAAAGGGGAAGGAAGGAAGAAGGGAGGGAGGGAGGGAGGGAAGGAAGGAAAGAAGGAAGGAAGGAAGGAAGGAAGGAAGGAAGGAAGGAAGGAAGGAAGGAAGGAAGGAAGGAAGGAAGGAAGGAAGGAAGGAAGGAAGGAAGGAAGGAAGACCAAACTGCCCTCTATCCAATTTTGCATGTTCTCAACTATAAATGAAAGAAGCTATGTGGCCCAGTGGATGCAGGGGGCCTGGAGTCAGGAAGACTCCTGTTCTTGAGTTCAAATCTAGCTTCAGGAACTTACTAGTTGTCTGACCCAGAGCAAGTCACTTAACCCCATTTGCTTCAGTTCCTCATCTGTAAAATGAGCCAGAGAAAGAAATGGCAAAGCACTCCAGGATCTTTGCCAAGAACATCCCAAAAGGGCTCATGAAGAGTCAGACACGACTGAAAGGACTGAAGAAAAATGCAAAGTGCTGCTCAGTTCAACGCCATTCCTTCCAGATAGAGCCAGGAGCAGAGGACTCATGGGCAGGCTTACCAACTGCCCCTTCTGCCCCCCATACCCTTTGACCTCATCAGTGAGGCTGCTTGATGAGAAACACCCAGGAATTAACTAAGCTGCCATGCCAAGGTAATGCTTTCACATTTAATAACCAACTGTTAAGTAAACGAGCAGCTCATGTATTTGGGGTCGGCCTTGCTGACTCCCAAGGCCCCTTTTCAGAATCACAGGTATGATTCTGGGACCTTTCAGCTGTGCATGTTTCCCAAAGCAGCTTTAGAAGGTGATAGTTTCACTTTATGCTTCTTCTCCCACACTCAATCTGTAAATTCCAATAACAATGACAACCAACCAAGCACTGATTGAGTCTCTATGACATGCCCCTCAATTGGCTAGGTGCTTGGGATACCAAGAGAACAAGCCCCATCCTCAAGGAGCTTACACTCATGCTCTGTGGCCTCACTGTGGCCATGTAGAGTCCGAGCCATCTTCATACTTCAGCACCTTGAGATGAAACCCCAAGGTTTGGGGCTTGGTTTGTCTTTTTTTCTTTTCTTGGCATTTTCACTTGTGCACAACACAGACGCAATGTAACACAACAGGGGGGTGACTATCATTGGCCTCTGGGTTCAATAACTAATCCCGCCACTGGCTGGCTGACTTTGGACAAGTGCCTTCCATTATAGACCCCCTAGGATTTAACTAGCGGAGTGCTAGGGGAAGAAATCTGGCTTTGGAGCCAGAGGAACTGCTCTGAATCCTCATGGGGGATACTTATTCTCTCTAGGCCTTGGTTTCCTTAGTCACTGACAACTATAAAACACACAGACTGGATTAGCTGAGTCTCCAGTCTACTACATTACAGACAGATGTGCTGGCCCTTTAGGGCTGGGAGTTCACACATATTCAGGGCCCCCCCACTGCAAACATCACAGATTCTGGGAGTATTTGAGTAACAGCAGCATCCTCTAGGTCTATTCCCTAAGTGAGGGGGTGAGGAGAGCACACAGGGCCTACCAGAAACACAAGCACAGCAAGGAAATGTCTTGTTTCTTCTTAAAATTTCTCATCCCAAGCTACCTGAACGATAGTGTCATCCTAGCACTTGGAAATTCTGCACATTTCCAGCAAATTAAAGAGATCTGACTGCAAGGAATTGAACAGGTCCCCAAATCCAGCCAATACTGCAATGCTCATTGGTTTTCTGCCCAACTGGCTTTTTAATTTAAAACCTGCAATGGAAGCCTCTTCCAGAGCTTTCTTGCTCCAAGGCCCCATCAAGGCTTGGGCGTACAGGGAGCCAGAGGGGCTCGCAGAGTCAAAAGGATATGAGACAATATGAAGTCACACACTGTTTGTGACTGACAACATTCCTACCAGCATGACAGTGAGGGCAAAAAAAGGATTAGCTGTGGCCATCCGGAAATGCTACCGGCTGCAGCTCCCAAAAATGAATGCTTCAGTATCTGAGATCCATAGCCCTTCCCCTGACTCACCCACAGACACTGGGGGGAGCCAGGTGGAAAAATGTTTTCTTCTGATAAGGTTTTGTTTTGACTAGTGATAGAACACCAAGGTTCTAGGGCCAGCCAGGGCCACATCGAAGCAAAAGCCCTTTGGAAGCTTTAGACAATTGGGGGCAGAAAAACATCGAGCATCTGTTTCTCTTCTTGGTTCTTATTCATCCCCAGTTCTTCAATAGAAGTGGGAGAGCACAGCTTTGACTATTGACTTCAATGACACAAGTGTACCTACTATGTGCCAGGCACCAGGGATACAACAGTTCTTGGGGGGGGGGGGGGGAGAGATATACCATATCACAAAACTATTCAGCAAGATCAAAAGACTAACAATGGAATGCTCAGAACAGGCTTTCCAAAGATGGTGGCCCCAGGGCTGAACTTTGCAGCAACAGATTTGGAGAGCCTGACCCAAGGAGGAAAGGCATTCCAGGCATGAGGAAAACCTTGTGGCCACACGGGAGGGTCTTGTCCAGGAAATGGTTAGCAGGACCCTCTGGCAAGGCATCTGACCTCCTGACACCTCATTTCTTCCTTTTTAAAGCGTGAGGGTGAGAATTAATGCTCAATTCTGGCCTTTATAAAATGCCTTTAAAGTTTTCAAAGGGCTCCTGTATCCAACATCTCATTTGATCCTCCCAACATGTTGTCATTATCTCTATTTCACAGATGAGTAAACTGAGGCAGCCAACAGTGAAGAGACTTGTCAATGTCTAAGGCAAGATTTTCACTCAGCTCTTCCTCATCCAGGTCCAGTGTTAAGCTGCCTAACTCACAAGATCCCTAAGACTCATTACAGCTCAAAATTCCAGATCTTGTACAAAGATTTTGGTGTGCCAAAATTCATGCCCAGGGCTTCCTCCCTCTCTTCCCACCCCTAACTTCAGCCCCACCAGCTTAAAGAGCTATCACCAAATGTTCTTGTGCTCCTGGGAGTAGCTGTTCCCAAAGTGCTCTGGAGTTGTGTGTCCCCCTCCTGGACTTGGTCTGTGCTTCCAGGTGGGCACACCCCTGCTCTATACCCACAAAGAGTGGAAGCAGCATGACCCAGCTCTGCTATGTAGAACCTACGTGACCTTTGGCACATCACTTTCATTACACACAAAACCCTAAATTCATGATTGCTAAATATCACTGGATCCAATTCAGGTCTTATTTGAATTCTTTTAGAGTTCAGTCGTGTGTCCTAATGTATTATCACTCTCTTGGGGCTTTGTGTCTTCTATATATTTGCTATCAATGAATGTCTTTAAATCACTGAGAAAAATGTTGAGCACAAATTGTCAAGAGTGAACTGTGGAAGGAAAGGTGATTATGAATTGGGAAACTTGGGTTCAGATCATCTGCCACTGGAAGCCTGTCTGATCCTGGGCAAATGGCTTGAGGGTAGATTAGATGGCCCCCAAGGTCTCTCCCCTTTGTGGAGCTAGGATTTCATGATTCAATCTACTGGAATTTGGCCAGCAGCAAAAAACAAACTCACCAGCCTACAGGAGGAAGAGGTCACTGCTTCCTGTTGGACAATTCATATCATGTTTGCTTTCTCTATTCTGGTAGTGGCTTTTTCTGTACTGCCTCACAGTGGTTCTACAGTCACATCTGTCCAGTGTTTCCAGGCCCTGGCACATAGTTCATCAAAGCCTGGGGACACCAACTCCCAGAAAAAGCTATCTGCTCTCATGGCCACCACAACACTCCTCAAACTCACTTCTCAGTCTTTGGGAACATGATTTTGCATTACTCAACTGCTGCAGTCCTCTTCATCACTTAGGCTTATTTTCTCAGGCTCTCAGGAGATTCTGACACCACTGGCCACCCTCTTCCCCTAGATACTCTTTCCTCTGGGTTTCTGTGAGTCTGCTCCCTCTTGGGACTCCTTCTTCCTGTCTGGTTCTCATTCACAACCTCCATTTCTGTATCACCATGCATTCAGTACTGCATAATAGGCCGTATCCTGGAGATCCGTCCTGGCTCCCTCTTCTCCCTGGGGGCAGGGCATGTTTCATTTTGGCTTTTTATCCTTACTATCCCATGCCCAAACCACTAGAGGTGGTTAATGAATGCTTATCGGTAGATTGAGAAATGCTGGGTGCTCAGTACCATGGATAGCGCACTGACTGTAAAGCCAAGGAGCCCTAGGCTCACACCCTGTCTCTTCTACTTAACTGGGTTTTTAACCATGGGCAAGTCACCTTATTTCTCTGTGCCTCAGTTTCTTGATCTATAAGATGGTGACTATCACAGCATTGTTACAAGGTTCAAGTGCTTTGCAAACCACATGGGCTAAAGAAATTTCCATTCTGCTTATTGTTGCTGTTATTACTGATTTCTAACAGTGACCAGTTGCATTCCTCTAATCTTCTGGCTAAACTTGGATTGCAAGTCCCTGAGAACTCATCTTCTACTAGCCTTGCCACTCAAAAAGGCCATCCTCCTTTATGTTGAAATGATAGCCTGGGTCCCTCTGTATTAATTCCAAAATGGCAGCTACAAGAAAGGGAACATTTCCCCTAGGAAAATCTATCATTTCTACGTCAGTTCTCATCCTCAGAATCAAAATCCTGCTCCAAGAGAAAGGCAACTGATGGCAATTAGTCAAATCAATAATCAACTAATCAGAACTAACCTCACTTTCTTTTCTTGGATCACAGCATTTCCTTCTGTCAGCTAGTTCTGATGAAAATGCCAAATGTTATGGACAAATATATTTCTCAGTTTAAAATGTCTGAAAACACCTGAAGTCGCTCTTTGCCAAATGTATTTTAAGGCTGTCATTTTCCAGATATCTAGGCATAAAGAGATCTTTGACTCAGATGAAACCCTGCCCATCCCTGTCTCCTCCTGTTTAATGGATTTCTTTCATATATAATGAATCAATGAGCCCAGAAGCTTAGTATCACTGTGACAGAATCGAACTTAAAAATATATCGCTAAAATATTTCTAATTGGTGGCATGGTGGATATGATGTTGGACCTAGGCTTAGGAAGACTGAAGCTGAAATCCTGCTTTAGACACTTCCCAGTTGTATGATGTTGGGCAAGTCACTTACCCTCCCTCAGCCTCAGTTTCCTCAGCTGTAAAATGGAGGCAATAATAGCCCACAGATTAAATGAGGCAACATAAGTATTCTACATGCTTATTTTATTGCAATAATGTTTGCCATAATAATAGGGACTACTATTGTTAGAATTATCTATTTGGAGCCAAGAGACATTAGAAATCATACAGCCCAAATCTTATTTTACAAACCAGTGAGGAAAGATGTGGTGCTTAAAGCCCCAGAGTTGGGATTTCTGCCCACATGGCCAACTCCAAATTCAGCCTTCTTCCCACTGCAACCCTCAGCCTTATTTGAACATTGCTTTCCAAAGTACTGTTTTCTCTCTATTACCTTCTCTGAAGCTCAAAAGTTAAACTCTGTCTCCATTGGGAATGCTCAGCATGCCCTTGGACACTGAGAGGCTCTGGGAAACACCAGGGCTTAAGTCTGTCTATCAACACACACTTTTCCTTATAAGCAGAAACTGATTTTGGATGACAGAACTGCCTGGAGGGCTTGGCTCCTTCAAGAATCATTATAGATGCATTTCATTTTTCTGTCTAAAGTTAAGACAACTGTGGAGGGATAATATGTACAGAGATCATGTGAACTCCAGAGAGACACAGAGCTGAATAAATGGTAGGCACAATGGAGTGAGATTTTCCATACTGGTACTTCCAAGGAGCTTGCTGTTAAGGTCATCGGCAATGTTCAGATTGAACTAAATGGGGATTTTAAGGCAAAACAGAAGTATTTGGATAATTCTCTGTCTTCATGGTAATCTCAGGGTTGCTACCAAGACTAAGATGTTTATAGATAGATTGATATACCAGTTGATAGATGTATAGATGAATCAATGGAGAGATAGATATAGGTAGATATTGGAGGCAATCAGGGTTAAGTGACTTGCCCAGGATCACACACCCCAAAGAGGTTTCTTAAAAAAAATTCCATTCATTTAAACAAATACTTATTAAGTAAGATGTAAAGCCAGGCACTAAGATTCATTTCATTCAAATGCAAAACTCTAGCCTTTTCTCCAGACCCAATCCAAACATCAAAAGCATCCTCATAAAGTGTGGGTATTTTCTCATGAGAAACCCCCAAATCAGGGATAAACAAGGGATGAAAACTACCTGCAGAGAGTCCCATCCTTGGCTGTGCCCTCCAACATGAGGAAATGGCATCAGAAGTCTCAGGGCTCCTGCAGCTTCAGAAAGTCAGATCCATCCATTGCTGATGTGGACACAGTGACTGTCCCACTCACCCTGTCCATCTCTGGCACTCATTATTGGTGATCAAAATTGTGCCAATGCATTACAAGATGAGAGAGAATTGAGTCCTGCCAAATAGAGGATCTAAGTTAAAAACTCCATCCTAGACTTTGTCTCTCTTCCACTCTTCTGTCTTCTGATATTTATGGAAACTTGGCTCCATCAGGAAGACCCTGCTGTCTGGCCACTTGACAATGTTAGGGGTGTCTTCTTCCTTGATCTTCACACACTAAACCAGGAGGAAGGGCAGTCATACTCATTTTATTTCCCATAAACACTATCAGATCTTCTGTTCACTGCTTACACTAGGTTATCTAGGTCACCTGATCTCAAACACAGCCCTCTTCGTATGGTCTCTTATCTGTTGGTCCAAGTACCTGTGAAGTTTTGGTCTGGAGAAGAGGAGTCTTGGAGAGAGCTGCATTTAAGTGTCTGAATAGCTAATGGATCTTGTTTGGCTCCAAAGGGTAGACCTGGGAGGAATGGGCACAGGCAGCAAAGAGTCCAACTTGGTCTTGATATCAGAGACAAAAACAAACCAACAAAACCTTTCCCCAAAACTAAAGTTGTTCAAAAGTAGAATGGACTAAATTGAGAGGTTGTGGGTTTCTTCCAAGGGGCAGTTAGGTGGGGCAGTGGATAGAGCACCCAGGGCCTGGAGTCAGGAAGACCTTAGTTTAAATCCAGCCTCAGACACTTACCAACTTTGTGACACTGGGCAAGTCATTTCACACAGTTTGCCTCAGTTTCTTCATCTGTCAAATGATCTGGAAGAGATGGCAATCCACTCCTGTATCTTTGCCGAGAAAACTCCAAGTGGGGTCATGAAGGGTCAGATGATTAAAAAGTGACTACCTGTGTTCCTTCTCCTTGGACATCTTCAAGCTCAGGATGAATAACCGCTATTCCCTGGTTTAATTATAGTGGGGAATCTTTTTGTAGGTGAGCTGATGATAGCTGGTAGTAAAATAGTTGCTGGAGTCTCCTCAAATTCCCTGATTCTTTGACCCTAGTATGCTTTTTTCTGACACTGCATACTATGTAGGTCGGAGCCCTCTCTATTCTAGCTGAACCAGCCTCCTAGCTATTCCCTGACTCTCAGGCTGTCTCCCAAGCCTGAAATGCACTCCTTCACCTCTGCCTCTTAGAATCTCCATCTTCATTCAAAGCTCAGATCAAGTATCAAAACATGTATGAGGGCAGTGTGGGATCCTGAATAGTATGCTGGATTTGGAATTGGGGACATCCAGATCTAATAAATGCTTCTGATACATATCTCCAGTGTAACCATGGCTAACGTGTCACACGAACTTTTCTAAACCTGGTTTCTAATCTACAAAATGGAAACAATGATATTTGCGGTAATAACCTCACGGACTGAATGCACATTAATGTAAAGTGATTCACAAACTTTGGACAACCATATACACACCAATTTTAATGAGAAATCTCTCTGGAATGCCCTTCACAGTTGATGATTTATTTGTGCATCCATAAATGCCCATTGAATGGAATCTCCTAAAGATTGGAGACTAACATCCTTGTCTTATTAATGCCTATAATAAACCCTTGTACAAAGTAGGTGGTTAATATGTATTTGTTTGAGTGAAAGGAAATATTTACAAAGAAACAGCTTGGTATGGGCCACAGTCTTGAGATCACTGTGGCTACAGAAGACTGAAGTGGGAAGAAAGAGGGATCTTAGTGCTGTGGAAAGGAAGTGGAAGCAGAGAACCTGGCTATGAATCATAGTGTGTGTCTGTGTGTGTGTGTGTGTGTGTGTGTGTGTGTGTGTGTGTGTGTGTGTAAAACCTTAAACAAGAAGGTTAATCTTTCTGGGCTTCAGTTGCGTTTTCTGTAAAATGACAGTATTAGATAAGAGAATCTCTATAGTCAGACATATCTAACTAATCATACTACTGTTGCAAAACTTCCTTTTAATGCTTGCCTTGTTTTCATGCGGCATAGGAAAATCATGTTGTGATGGGGTTTCCCAGAGTACAAGAACTAGGTCAACAGAACAGAGCAGGATGAAATACCAAGCCCATGGTGTTAGTAACAGGGGATAATGCTAGTCTACTATACCCTGCCATCATTTGCCCTTCACAGTATATGTCAAGTTGATTTCTTTGGTGACTAAGTAAAAAATCATTATGCTTGCCCTTGGGTTTTTGGGGGTGGGGAAAGGAAACCTTTAGACATGAACAACAGATAATCATTTGCTCCTATGCCCAGCATTGTTATAACTCTACAGATCAATGGCTGGCATGTCGACAGCCTCAAACAGGACTGGAAGCCATGCCAGAAGGGCTCTACTTTCTATTCATGCCCCACCAGTTCCTCCTGACTTACTGAGCCTCAGGCAGAGGCAAGGATAGCAGGAGACAGATGTGGTTTTCCTCCTTACAAACAAAATGAAAACAGACCAAATAGGTCAATGGAGAGAACAATGAGACTATTCAAGGCAGGAATCATGCGTATTTCTCCAAATAGCTAACCTTCTTACCAAAGGCAATTTCAGCCAAAAGTTGGAGGAGTTAGGGTTGAGGAGGAACCATTGGGATCAGCTGGACTAACCCTCCCATTTCATAGAGGACAACATCAAAGTCTAGGGAGGGGAAAGGAATGGACTTGCCAAGATTGCACAAGTGGCCAAGTACCATAGCTGGGGACTGAAGGCAGATCTCTAGACTTGGTACTCCTTCCACTCTAAAGTGCTACAAGTTTTATTTAGTGCCAGGAAAACACATATCACTTATATTCCAAAGCAGAGATGCTGTGCTCAATCCTATCTTTTCTTCAGTTCACTGAGCCTTCCTTTTTTTATCAGCTGAAACAATCAGGAGACCTTCAGATTTTTAAGGTACACTCTCCCCCCTGCCCCCTCCACTCACACTCCCAAAGACATTCCTAGTAGTCCAAACAGTCTCAGATGCCTGACAAGCATGACTCTGGTATTGAAGCTTTTCACTCACTGAAGGAATTACAAACAATGGCATTTTTTTCTATCTTTATCTACTCAGCTCACTAAGCTAGCAAAAATCCCCACATGAAGATCAAAGAGCAGAGCCCTTCTGTGAGGCAGGCCAGATCGAAAAGATGGAAGTAATCATCTCCAATACCTTTCTCATGTAACAATAATAGACATTTCATCCATGTATTTCAGAGCAATTCCAACTGCCTCTCTTACTCATCAATTAATGCAACCTCACTGACAATGCAGTGTCAACAAACAGGACCCTGCCCTAGGGAGAACTTTCAGCACCATAAATGAGGACAGCACCCATCAGGACAAAACTCTCAGAATATTCTGCAATAATTCTATCGAGTGTAAAAATCTTACAAAACAACCTTTCTATCAGGATCTCGAATAACTTCTTCTGCCCTTGCATAATAAGTCCATTGGCTTTCCAAAATGAACATTAATTTTCCTTTTGCTTCTTTGGTTCTCCCGTGGGAGCATACAGAGTTGCAGCTGTGTTGATTTTTTAAGGGTTTTTTACTGCAAGGGAGATGAACAGTTTTTATATCTTAATGCTCTTTACCTGCACAGTAAACACATTTTTAAAAGGTCTCCATATGCCCTTATGTGACCCAAATCCTTCTGCTGGCTTATCTCACTGTCACACAGATTCTCATTTGTACATATAAAGTCATTCTCCTGCACACATAGCCAATTCATCCTAAATTACACACAGCATGCTCATTTTGAAGTGGATTTAAAAAAATTTCTTACAGATGACTTTAGGAAGGTCTAAACAATTCTTGTCTTTTGCAGCATTAGTGAAGCCAAACTAAAGAGACTGTGAGGACATAACAAGTAATATTCCAGTGTGTGCACCAAAAGAAAACATAAAAGAACCTATCAAAAAGGAACAAGCCTACTGGGGTCATTTTTTAAATGAATTTCCTTTGGAGAGTCACAGAAGTTTCATTTGGCTCTACGTCTTCCTCAATTATAAAAAATGCTATCTGACAAGATGGACTTCATTGAGATCCATAGCCATGGTGGATGGGAGTATGCAGAAAAGAGCTGGCCAGAATGAGCACAGATAGGTACAAGGAAACCAGGAAGGAATTGAAGGGAAAACTCCCTCATCCACTAAACTACTGAGGCAGTCACATATTTATTCACAATAATTTACTCATCATTCATTTGATTGAATACAGATAAACCATTTTAGGAATGTATTTTACACATGAGAGTGGTCTTTTTTTAAGACTCATCACATAAAATGGCTTTATTTTAAATTTTCATGGCAGTGATCAAAGTACTATTACATAGCATGTTGGATGTTGGCTCTTGAGTATGTTTCCCTTAGTATATATCCACTTTCTTGTAGGTAAGCAGTCATTGAATCCTCAATCACATAGAGCAGAAATTTTTTCACAATTATCTCTTTCCCTTGGTAACTGAATTTCAAGAGAATAGAACCAAAATCCAATAAATCAGGGTATTCTACATTTTAATAATTATTATTTCCTTAATTGTGTTAACCTCCAGGATGATTTAGGAGTATACATTGTAGTATCAAAGTATGATGGGACTTCTTGACTCTTTATAGTCAGTTTCCCAGAACCTAGGAGTTAGAAGGAACTTTGGAGTTCATGAAGTCTAACATACTAGAAAAGAAGTGCCTGCTCACCATGACAGAATTCACAGATAAGACCTTCAGGAAGGGAAACTCAACACTTCTTAAGTAAGCCTCTTTCTAGTTGGTCTAAAGGTTTCCTTTCCCCACCCCCAAAAACCCAAGGGCAAGCATAATGATTTTTTACTGAGTCACCAAAGAAATCAACTTGGCATATACTGTGAAGGGCAGATGATGGCAGGGTATAGTAGACTAGCATTATCCCCTGTTACTAACACCATGGGCTTGGTATTTCATCCTGCTCTGTTCTGTTGACCTCATTCTTGTACTCTGGGAAGACCCATCACAACATGATTTTCCTATGCCGGATGAAAACAAGATTTTTACTTATTATTTCTTTTGGGTTTTTTTCTTTTTTTCTGACACAAAACCTACATTGATTTCTTTGCAGCTTCCACCCATGACTCCAGACACTGCCTCTGGAGCAAAGTAGAATAAGACTAAATCCTCTTCCACCTGATTGAGCTCCCAATACTTGAACAAGATTATTGATATCCCTTATGGCTTTCCCTTCTCCGGGTTGGATGGTAGGGTACCTTCAACAGATCATTATAATATAACAGGGTAACATTCCAGTGACCTAAGGCTCTTCAGCAACCTGGCAACCTTTCTCTAGAATCTCTTCATCTCATCAATATCCGTCTCAAACTGAACCACCCAAAACCTAATACAACACACCAGTGACGAGTAGCCAAGTACATGATAAAGGTGGAGTACAGAGGAACCATCTTTCTCTATTCCTGGAGGCTTTGCCTTCTTAGTGAAGTCCAAATTAGAATTTTTTTCCCAGCAGCCACATTGCACTGATGCCTCATGCTGAGTTTATAGGCCACTAAAGCTGCCATATATTTTTAAAGGCAAACAAGTGTCTAATCATGCCATGTCTATCCTGTACCTGTGATACTGCTTTTTCAACCCAAGTATGAGACTTTACAATTATCCCAATTGAATTTAGTGCCATTGATTTCTCTTTTGGCATACTGATGCTGCTAGATAGCATGTTAGCTCTCCCTTTGAGGTGACTGTCATCTGTCAATTTGATTAGTATATCACATTTAAGAAGAATGAAACTATTGAAGTGGTTTGCCAGGCAGGATGAAATATGTCTAAAGATTAACATAAGATTGAAAGACAATCCTTTCCATAAGCTTGGTTCTCTTCAAAGAAGATAATGCCAAGGATTTAGAAAAGAATGAAATCAGAAATTCAAGTCTGATGTACTAACTGGATCTACATCCTCAGTCTGCAAGGGATACAATATTGTTCCAGAAGGTCTTAAATTTTGGAGATGAAGTGAAAACCTAGAGAAAGTTGGTGACTTGGGAATACAGAGTTTAAAAATGAAGAGGATCTTAGATATTATCCAGTGCCACTTAATTCTTAAACTGAGGAACAATGCTCAATTTATATAAGGCAGGTAAGGTAAGCAGGGCCATTTAGAACCAGATCTTTGGACTCCAGCTCCAGGACCATTACAGAAATCTGTCCTTGATTTTTTTTTACAATGATCCTGAAAAATTGGGAGTGTGAGTATTATTATTTACATTTTACAAAAGAGGAAACTGAGTTTCAGAAGGCTTACATGGGTTGCCCATGATCACATAGCTAAGAAAGTAATGGAGGTAGGATTTGGAGTCAGGTCTCTGGAATAAAAGTGGAGAGCTCTTTCAACTACATGAGACCAAGAAGTGGTCTCTTATGGAAATGTGAGGAACACAAGAAACAGAAAGTCCATGAAGGTGGACAGAGAACCTTAGCACTCTCTTAAGTAGGCTGCTCTTTCTGAGGAAGAAAAAGAAATGATCCACATCCTTTGCAGATGCCCACACACATACAGAGAAAAAAGACAAGCTCCAAGGCAGCCATTGGATTTTTAGTATGTATAGTGAATGGACTGGTGCTGTCTACAAACAGTTGCTTGATGACATTCAGCACCAATCACACAGACAGCACCCAAGGTCTAGGAGTGGCCACTCTGTTGTGCAGTCTATAGCTCTCTTCCCAAGGAATCAGAAAGACAAAATTGCACATATCGGGTGATTTTCTTTTTAAATTACTCTTATTGCTGTAGGATACCTGGTGATTTCTTTGCCTTTCTATATGCAAGTTGGAGTCCTCTGACCCTTTTCTCCACATGTTCAGAGAAATCTTCAAAACCCAATTTGCATCCAACTGGAATACAAGCAGCTCCCCAAAGGGAGTTATTTGCTCACTATTTGCCACAAAAAAAATGAAATAGAAATATCTTTCCATCTCAGAATTATTTAGGAAAATCCCCATGAGTCTTGCCCACCAGTAATGTGGGTAAGAGAGGTTGTATCTATCAATGTCATAAAGAAATTGCAGATCCAAGCCTTGCAAATGATCCAGCAAGACCTGTTCTGGAAGGGACCAACATCATTAATTAGCATCCAATTGGCTTGCTTTTCCTGAGTGGAATTAAAACAGTGGCTTCACAATGCCTGATGTTCCTTTAGGTTGCTTTTTCTGGGTTCCAAGTCCAAGAGGAGACTGTCAATTGAAGTTAGAAAGCTACCTAGATCAGTCCCTTTATTATTATACGCATCTTCAACAACAAGATGCAGGGGCAATTGAACATAGCAATAAAGTATTCAGCAAACTGAAGAACGCCAAGCACTGAGGTGGTGACTGCCTATTTGAAGAAAAAAGTAAATTAAACCTGCTCCAACATCCAGGAAAACAAGTCTTGCAGGAAATAGACTGAAGCCAGCATTTTACACAATATGCAATGTCATAAGCTCCAAAAGAATAAATAACCTAAATAACTTTCTAAAAAATATAGATCACATGACTTTTCAAAATTAAGGAGACGGGAAGGAGGCATTTCGTACATGTATGCTTAAGGGAAGATTTCTAATTGTGAGTCTAGAAATGTTTCCACTCTATCAAATTGGTGATTGGATCACATCAACTGTAAATAAAGTTTGACTGAGATAAGGCTGGCAAAATCGGAGCAGATTTCCAGAAGTAAGTGGAATTCAAAGGGGAAGAACTAGGTTAGCTATCCTTTTCCCGGATTAACTGCTCAGATAAAAACAAAACAAATCAAGCTCACTACAAAATCCTACTGATGTGACTTTGGCAAACCTTTTCAGGATGGAATATTAGGAAACACAAAATCTAGCTTGCATGTTTATTCCTCATCACCAGAGTCAACAAATAAATAGACAACATGGATGGAGATTTCAGTACTCAAGATTCAATTCAGTTCAGGAACATTAAACAACTACTACTAAGGAAAAAAAAAGAAATCTGTGCTAAGCACTACCAATGACAAATTTTTTTTTAAATGTCTCTCCTTGGGGACCTTCCATTCTGTGGGAGGGACCAACCATATAAATATGAAGTATGTATTAAGTTTTATACACACATGGAAAGAGAGGTGGGAGAGGAAAGGGGCAGTGACACAGGGGAAATTCAGAAAGGCCTTGTGTAGAAGATGGAGAGATCCAAAAGCAGGGGTATGAAAAGAAATTAAAGCTGCTGATTCCTGATTAAAGACATACTTTTAAATCAACAGAATGAAAAGTTCTGAGTTTCACTTTAGATTTTCCTTATACCCAGGACCTTTCACCTTCACCATCCCAAGAAGCTACAAGGATTAATGTATAAGTGCAGAACAACAAAAAAAAATATTTTCTCATAATCCCCAGAGGAAATCACCCTCTCTTGTTTTAAATATCGAAAAGCAGACATTTCAGAAATATCCATGCTACTGGGGTGAGAGAGAGGATTCAGATTTCACACAATGAATAGAGCTGTGGAGTAAGAGATCCATTTCGGGTCTCTGCAGCTAGTACAAAACAAGAAAAATGCAATTTCCCCTCCATAACTGCCCAGATGTGCTTAAGGACAATGTCCATCATTCCTGCTAATGAAGAAAGGAAGAGCTCCGGTTTCAGGAGACTAAATCACTTTATTCACTAAATCCTGCAGGGGAAATTTATAGCAGACAAGGTGCCAAGGAAAAACCCTATGATTTGGTTTCAAATATTAAGCACTTTGCAAAACCCAACAAAAACACCCAATGGAAGGATATCATGATCCAAATGGACTCTAATTCACAGACACTAACTAGGAAATCTGCACAAAGCCACTATACAACACATTGATTATCAGAGAACATTCAGACTGTCATCTTGGAAGGACTCACAGGGCCCAAATAACAGAGCAAAGGAGTTAGAGCCTCTCCGATTACAGTAAATTCAGCCAATGATGCCAGGGAACCTGCATCTATATAGATGACCCAGGCCACCAATGGATTAGATCAGTAGGGATTCAGTACAGGTAAGAGAGACAGGACCCATCACAAGAACGGTCAAAATAATCCCGTGGCCTGACCACTGTGCTCATATCACACAGCCACAGTTTCAGTAGTGCTACCTTGGAAGAAGGACTAGGGCCAGATAATTCCCAAATCAGCAGAAAATTGGACTAAACAAGATATGCTCCAATAAGCTCCAAATGGTGCTTAAATGATCTTGATAGACACACACACACATACACACATGCACGCACACACACACACACATACACACACTTGTTTTTTAGTTCTCAGTCAGGTCTGACTCTGTGACCCCATTTGGGGTTTTCTTGGCAAAGACGCTAGAGTGGTTTGCCGTTTTCTTCTCCAGCTCATTTTAGAGATGAGGGAACCAATGCAAACAGGGTTTAAATGATTTGCCCAGGGTCACACAGCTAGTAAAATGTCTGAGGTCATATTCAAACTCAGGTCTTCCTTATTACAGGCCCAGTACTCTATCCACTATGACACCTACTTTCCCCATACACATATGGATGGATGGATAAATACCTAAAGGCATAAGTATACAAAGATGATACATATACATCTATACACATGAATTGAGATGTTCTAAGATATAGAGATAAATACTAAATCTATATTCTATATTAACAAACATTTTTAATCATGAAAATATAAAGAAATCACAGATATTGAAGTGCAGTTTGTTTTTCCTCTGCTCGACAATTTCCCTTGTGGAAAAAAAAATCAAAATATTTTTGTGTATTTGTTTTTGTGGTCTCCCCTGTTTCTTGTTTGGTCTGGAATCTTTCCTTTTTTTTCTATTTCTGAAAAAAAATGCTGCCGTGTAATTTTTTTAAAAATCTGCTGTCTAAGTCTGCTATCCAAACTATATAGGGAATTTTGGCAAAGTGGACAGAGTGCTGTCTGGAGTCAGGAAGGCATGAGTTTAAGTCTGGCCTTACATGCTTACTAGTTGTTTGAACCTCGGCAAATTACTTGACCCTCTGTGCCTCAGTTTCCTCAACTCCAAAATGAGGATAATGGTAACACTTATTTTGTAGGGTTGTTGTGAGGATCAAAGAGATAACAGTTCCACAGCACTTAACAAGATGCCTAGAACATCCTAATCACTACAGAAATGTTCTTTGTTGCCGCTGGTGGTGGTGGTGGTAATTATCCCATACATAGTCAAAGTTATGCACAGTTTTCAAATGAAGAGATGTAAACATATAAAAAAATGGGAAGAGGTCTCAAATCATTCACAAGTGCAAATGAAAAGAACTGAGATTTCACCTCAATATCCATTAAATTGACAAAGATGATAAAAGACCATAGTCAGCATTGGATTGCTGAGGGAAGACAGGGCCCTAATTCACTAATGGTGGAGCTGTAAATCAGTCCAACCATAATAGAAAACAATTGGGAATTACACGAGCAAAGTCACTAAACCATTTACATCCTTCGACCAAGTAAGCCCCAATTCCTGGGCAGATAGTCTAGGCAGGTCAAAAGTAGAGAAATAACTAACTGTATACACAAAAATGTTCATGGCTTTTTAATAGTGGGGAAAAGAAGGAATAAACATGGGCATCAATCAATTGGACAAATTATGAATGTAATGGAATACTCTGGGATCACAAAAAATGCTGAATATGAGGAATTCAGGAGCTATGAGATGACTTCTGGGAGCTTAAGCTGAGGAAGTAAACAGTCAGGAGACCAAGATAGAGTTACTACAAAAATGTAAATGAAAATAATCCTAAAAGGCAGTTCAATTCAGATCAATTCCAATGTCCAATCTCGATCCTGGAAGATGGCAGGGTGGCGGGGTGGGGGGAGATATATTTCCCTTGTCTTGGGAGAAAAGAAGGGACTCCATATGCAGGATTACTGACACTATCCCATTACCATCATTGTCTGTTACATGCCCTCTCTTCTCTCTTCTCAGTGCTGAAGTCACCACTGGTCTGCTCGCAGCAACCAATGCACAACATTCCATCCCCCATCTTGATGGGGTTTTTTCTAAATTCTTCCTCAGACCTGGAATGCCCTACCTTCTCCACTCTCCCTCATAGAATCCTTAGGTTCCTTCCAAGCTCAGTTCAGCTGCCATTTCTGATAGTCTACCCCATCTCCTCAGTTGTTAGCCCTCAGCCTCTGAAAATTATTTTGCATTGTTCATTTTAATTTCCTATGTATGTGGTTCCCCCTCCAAAGAATGCAGGCTCCTTGTGGGTAGAGACTATTTCATTTTCATCTGTGTATAGCACAGTGCCTGGCTCATAGAAAATGATAAATATTTTTTGAATGAATGAAGGAATGTTTCATATGCTATCAAACAATAATTTTGCTGGGTTGGTCAGCTTCACTTAACTATTTTTCTTTGTCACAAAAATATTCAATATGGTGGAAATAGTAATCAGGCAATCGCCTAAAAAAAGACATCAGTTAAACTTGAAAATATCACTAGTCAGTTCAGTTAAAGCAGAACAGCTGGATTTCTGAGACAGCAATGGAACCTATGATTTCAATGGCATAGAACTTCCTCTTGAAGAGTGTTAGGAGGTAGCCTAGAATACTGAAAAGATAAGTGACTTGCCCAGGGTCACACAGCCTACACATGTCTGAGCTTATCCTTGGAGCCAAGGCCAGTTCTCTGTTACAACATAATGATTTACCACTCTTTAATGGAGTTTTCAGCAAATGAGTCTCTTCTTTTCATATACATAATGCATGTGTGTATACATATCCATAACATAGGAAAACACTTGCCCATGTGTGTACACATATATGTATACATATGAAAATGCAGCCTAATGTGTTGTATTTTCTCATATTTTGTTGATTGTGAAAAGGAACTACTTACATCTAATTATACAAAGTTTATGAAACTAAGTAAAGTTTCTACATTTAAATAGCCACCTGAAAATTTCTAGGGGCGTACTTACAGCAGTCTCTCACACAGGTCTTTCAGATTGCCCTCACACTTCCTTTTCATCTATGCCACACCAGCCTTACATTGTTTATACTCATCTTCCTCATGAGCATCCAGCAGTCCTTGCTAGCCTTTCCTAATTTCCTCAGTTCCCCTGGCACCTAACAACAAAGAGCAAAATTCATCTCACAGTAACAGTACCCTCACAAGACACATTCCACGTCATAAGGAGGAAAAATAGTGAGCAAGAGCAGCCAAGAACTTGTCTCTAACGCATGAGTCTCTATCGAATGTTAAGTATGAGCATCAACATATCATTTGTCCATCCCATATATAGCACATTGTAGAAAAATGATAGAGTTACCAGTCATGGAGACATCTGTATAGCACATCTCAGGCAATGAGTATTTATTAGATGCCTACTATGTGTCTGGAATTGAGCCAATACTGATCCTGACATGCGATTTGATGATTCACACAAGGACATTTTGCAGAGGCTGAGCAATGAGCTCTCAGTCCTAAAAGCACTGGTCTAGTCTATCAACCATACACAGGAAGTCTCCATTCAATTATATTCACATGTGTTCAGTAGAAGGGACTGCAGAAGGAAATGTAATTCTGAACAGACCATCTCCGCCATTTCCCAAATCCTTCAAGTTCTATGGGGAAATATGGCATTAGAACTGGCATTAACACCAGCCTCAAGATGCAGATGAACTTTAAAAGTCCTTGAAAGTCATGACAAAACTATGGTAATGGCCAGTTAATAAAGTGGTTGAGTACTTACATGAAGAAGTATTGATCCCTTCTGTTGACATTGATATTCTACTGGGGTACTCTATAAAACAGAAAAAGGCAATAAGGAATTATGGGACCAGACCAAGCAAAATTCTCCATTGCAAATGTGCCATGCTCAGAGAGACCCCAGGAAAGGAAAAAAGTTGAGAAAAGCATCCGTGATTTAATGATTCCACAGGCAATAGAAGGTCAATAAAAATAGTGTTTAGTCAAAGTCCATAAGGGACAGTATATGCAGCTTAGACATAAAAGAGGCATCAGCAGATATGGAGAAGCAGGTCCCTAACTCTGAAATGGACCTTAATATCTATGAAAGCTTCAGTTTCCATCACAGAGAAGCTCTTCATTCCACACTAAACAAGATGCTTATGTGGAGAGTCAATCAACATATGCAGGGAGGCACAACGAATTTCTTTGATTGTGCCGGTGGTCAGGATTGATAAAGATCTAAGGAAGAATGTGGGGAGAACTGGGCAAAAATGCTCACTTGACTCTGCCATCTTGGATCTACCCACTGGGATAGATAAAGCCCTGATGAGATCCAGTGACATTGGCCTCCTTGTATGAGACAAGGTTTTTTTTTCCCTTGACCATGCATATTTCTTACAAGGATTTTGTTCATCTGTTTTCAAATGGAAGAGAAGAGTGAGGAAATCTTTTTTATTTGAGAAAAATAAATAAATCTGAAGAAAAAATAAAACCAAAGATTCAGACTATCTAGATAGTCTCTGAGGTCACACTTCTAGCCCTAGGCATTTAATCACAAATCTAGAATAACAATAATATCAAGAAAATTGGAAAGAGTTGAAGGACTGGGAAGGGAAGGAGACAACTAGAATACAATGACTTTTAGTAGGGAATGTGAGAGAAGTGAAAACAATTCCCAAACATAACATCTCATCTATGGGAAATGGCTACATGTAGGGATTTGTTGGCTACCAGGGTTATATTATATAAGCTGGTGGAAGTTCTTCCTTTTTCCTTGGTTCCACAACTCCCCATCATTAAGTCATTCATATTTACAGGCAGGAAAATGAAAAAAAAAATCAACAGGCATTCCCTGTCAGACTCTTATTTTTGTTTTAATTTATTGGTATATTTTATTTTTACAACACATTTGCTTTCCTATTTTTGCTTCCCCCAGTCCTATATTGAAGATGAACTCTTTTCACAAACAGAAGGGGGCAGGGAAAGCAGTTCTGAAAAAAATAGTCAACAAATCAATCAGATTGATGGCATAACCAATGGGCCACACGGAATGTCACTACCTCTACAAGGAAGGGACATACCTGTGTTCTCTCATTTCTTCTCTGGCGGCAAATATGTCTTTATGCTAATGCAGAAGCAGTTTCTAGTTTTTGTTGCTTTTCGTTCTTTCCATTCATATTTTTGAGGTCAATGTGTATATTATTTTCCTGGTTCCTATTTCACCCTAAATCATTTTATAGAAGTTGTCCCCTGATTCTCTGAATTTTTCATATTCCTGGTTTCTTACAGCACATTAACATTCCATTACTTTCATATAATATTTGTTCGGCTTAAATAGTGGTGAAGAACTTGCCTCAAGGCCAAACTAGATTCAGTCAAAGGTCTGCACTTGAGGACCTAGAGGACCACATGTGGCCTCAAGACTGGCTTAAATGATGGGCAACTATTCCAGTTCTTTCTGCTATCATAAAAAGGTATATATGGGACCTTATTATTTTTTTTATCATTGATCTTTCTGTGGTATATGCCTAGCAGGAGAATCTCTGGGTCAAAGAATAGGTATATTTTACTCATTTTCATTGTATTAACTATTCTGTTCTACTGATCTACGGATCTACTTTCTTTTTCCAAACTAATACTGAATACTTTTGACAATTACACTGATTCACAGCATAATTTGAAGTTTGCAAATGCTATCCCCATTTCATTCCTACTCCCTTCCCCCAGACTATTGTCTTTGAAATTCTCAAGCTTTTCTTTGTCCAAATACATTTTGAAATTATTTTGTCTAACTCTAAAAAGGAATTCGATAGTTAACTGATATAGCACTGAGTCTGTAAATTAATTTTAGTCAGATTAGAGTTTCATTATATTGTTGTGATACAGATGTGAGCAATGAGTATCTTTTGATTATTTAAGTTCTTATTAAATTTATTTAGTGTTTTGTAATTGCATTTATGTGTTGTGTGCATTTGAAGATGGACTTTCAGATAGTTTATAACTATTTTGATGCACCTTACCTTTTAATTAATTCTGTATACATTTTGGTATTGCAATAAATATTGATGGTTCTATGCCTTTATTTTATATTTGGATACTTTACAAAGCTATTAATTGTCCCAGCAAATCTCTTTGCTGATTCTCTGGGGGTATTTCTAACTAAATTATCTTATCATTTGTTAACAGAAATCTCCTCTTTGCCTTTGTTTATATATTTAATTTCTTTCTCTTGTCTCATTGCTATCTCTGGCATTTCGAGAATTATGTTCTATATTTATGGTAAAGGCTTCTAGTGTACTGCAAACAAAGTTAGCTTTGGTTTAAGATATATAATTTTAACATATTAAAAATTACTCTTCTGACCTACAATTGGTAGGTTTTGTTTTTTGTTTTTTAACATAAATGAATGTTGTATTTTCTCAAAAGCTTTTTATCTGAATTTACCTGTATAATTGCTTAGGTTGGGGTCTTGTTTTAATATGATCATGTTACTTATTTTCCTATTGATGAATCATCCTTGTATTTCATGTAATTCCAACATGTACATAATAACTTTTTTAAAAGATATTACTCCAGTCTTTGGTTAATATTTTATTTCAAGTTTTTGCAACCATATTCCATAATGATATTGGTCTTTTGTTCTCTTTCTCTGCTTTATCTTTCCCTGGTTTAGGCATTAGAACGTATTTGTCTCATAGAAGGAGTTGAATAAGGTATTTTGCCACCTTTATCAACTGATACATCAAATCAAATTTGGCATTTACCTGATATTGAAGTGATCTTATTTCTATCAATTTTGGGAATAATTTGCATGACTAGAATCAATTGCTTTTTAAACATTTGGTATATTTAACTCTAAATTTCTATTTAGATTCTATATTCTAAAGCAAATATTTTTCTTCAATAGGACACATATTCTCTACTATCTCTCCTCTCCACATCTATACAATTTCCCATTTTGTTAAATCCTTTAAAAAATATTAATTTATTTAGCAGGGGTTACAAGTCCAAGTTCAAACAAAGTGTTCCACTTTCATTGTCTTTCCATAAAATTTCTTTTAAAGCTTTAGCCTTTTAAGTATTTTTTTTAATCACTTGATCCAAGGTTGGTCATTTTGGCAGACATAGAATTTGTGTGTCTCCTTAACAGTGTTGTTTTTTACATCTCTTTTGTTATTTTATTCCTCTACTGTAGTATTATTTTTGCATTCTTTAAGTTATTTTCTCTCTCACCACTTCCTCTTTTTTAAAGAAATTTGCTATCATGTATGCGTGTATACACAATTACAGACATATATATGAGTATATGTGTGTATAGTATATGTATATATGTGTATATGTATGTGTATGCATTTGTGTGTATATGTGTGTATGTACAGACATTCATGCACACACATATTTACTATGCTGTTTGTTTGCTTGCTTTTATTTCTGCATTGAGAACTCTGATTCCTCTCCTAAATCCATTCCTAATTTCTTCTGAAAGTTCTCTTTTGAACTATGCTAAGGTTTCTTGATATTATTCCATGATTTCTGTTAAGTCCACAACATTCTCATTTTCACTAGGTAATATTGGTTATTTTACATGTTAGAATATTTGCACGATGTACTTTTATTTCTTTTGGAGACTTTAGTGATTTGGTTTGGGTGTTTTTTATCTTATGTTATTTTATCTGTTAGTAGAGTACATGTTACTTCTGGATTTTTTCCCCTTGACTGTGATCTTTCAGCTTTTCTCATGCATTCTCTATCATTTGACTTTGAGAATCTTCCTCATCCTCTGGTGCCTAAAGTTTCCATAGCTGCACAGACTTCTTGAGGCTGAAATACTGAGTCACTCCAGCCTCCTTGCAGTAGGGGAGATAGTGGTAAAACAGATGCAATGTTTCCCTGAGAAAATTCTAGGGCAAGAGGAATGAACCCAGCTATGCTTCCAGTCCCCCTTCCCTTCAACCTGAAGCTTTGTCACCTGTGACCAATGGGTTCAAGCACCATACACATCCTTCCTAGTGTATTTCTGATTCTTCCTCTTCTACTCAGTCCATTCTGTCTTTCCTTACTGTGGCTGAGTAGAATCAGGTCTATGTCTTAGAACTGAATATTTCAGTGGAGTTACTGCCACAAGGAATCCTTATAATCAAATTCCAAGTCCTAAGCCCATGAGCTTACTTTGCCCACTCTTCTGGGTGGGCAGAAATCAGCTGGCATTGGGACACTGAATGAGAACTCTAAGAACTAGTTCTCAAACCATAATTCATAAGCATCCTCCTAAAGTATGACTTTACTCTTCTTAACTTGTGGAATCAGCTTTAAGTACCATATCTGGCCCACAGTTCCTTGCTTTTGGAGTTTTTGAGATGAAGATGTATACCAACAGCAACCATGGTTGCTGATCTTAAGTTCTCAAGTGTGTAGTTCAGATCCTGGCCAAAAGGTCAGAGGCTGCCTGTGAACCATGTCCAAAATCATAATTACCAAATTTACTCTCCAAAAGTTTTGCCAGATCCTAGCATCCTCATCTCTAAGCTATTGCTTCAAAGGCACTGGGCTTGTGGATTCCAATACTATCTACAAAGATCCTGCTATTCAAGTATGTTTGAACAGAAAGTGCTGTCCTGTCAGGGAGACAGAGGGGCCAATGGCCACAACTTTACAACTATTTATGAAAATCCTCCTACTCCTCAGACCTGTTTCAGAGTGCAGGTTTTGACCAGAAACATCAGTAATTGTGGTCACTCTTCCCCAAATTGAAGCCCGAGTGGGAGCCAGCAGGCAGAACATGCTTAAGGTTGTTAGTAGACAAGGAAAAGGAGGGGGCAGTTCTGAAGGCAAAAAGGCTTCTGTTTAGTAGAGGTGCAGTCAGCAGGCAGACTGGTCAATCCAGGGCATAAAGCTGGATGATGACTGACTTTACTTACCTGATGGCATGCTTGCCCTTTCGGTAGATGCTGGCATGCTAGTTACAGTCTCTGCAAAACACAAAGGTCAACAAGATGTTATGCCACACCATCAAATGCCAGTCACAGCCAGACTGGTGCATAACAGCAATATGAGGGGAAGGAAAAAAATGCCCCCAAGAAGGGAAAGCCCTATACTTGAACTTCATAGAATGAGGAATACAAATGGATCCATGATTCTAACTGGTTTCTTCTTTCTTGGACGGCAAACATGAGCTGTTAAGTCAAGATCACTGGGAAGAATAAATCATTTCTATCTATTCGATGAGAGCATGCAAGTGGCCCAGAAGTGGCCTGCTCCTTGAGAAGGGATGTGTCAATGTCACGATTGGAATAGCCAAGAGAGGTGGCAAAAATGCTGCCAGCAGAATTTCTCATCACAGAGAGTGGGAGAATTGCAGCTTCGTGAGGAAGAAAGCCATTTCCAAGTTGGGATCATTGGAAAGTAAATCGATTCTAGCAGTATAGGCATTTTCTCCCTTATCTGTAGCATCAGCTTCCAGTGATGAGTAAAATCCAAGCTTTTGTTCAGGCCATCATGAGTCCGTCTGTGCAATATTGAGTTAAGTACTGTTGGGAACCGCACGAGACTAAAAAACCTGATCTTGCCTTCTTGCCTCTGCCAGGATGCTGGTGGGAACAATGTCACTAGTGGTCTAACTAGTACTAAATTCAAATATCCTGGAAAGAGTTTGTCTGCATGTCAGAACCTAATCTCTGTCATTCCAGTTACATAGATTTATCTAAAGGTCCAGAAACCACCTAGTAGTCAGGAAAATAGACCAAACTGCAGCATCTATGGTTAGATAACCGAACAGCTGTGTCTGAAATAGCAGAGACACCATTAACAAATATTCCTGCATCCACAAAATCAGAAGAATTAGTGCCCAAGGCAACTTATAGCTGGATGCTTTCTTTTTTTTTATTTAAGCAATCAGTGTTAAGTAACTTGCTCAAGGTTACACAGCCAGTTATTTCTGGGTGTGGTACTAAGTATCTGAGCCCGGATTTGATCCCCAGGTCATCCCAACACTGGAGCCGGTGCTCTTACTCGCTGAGCCACCTGGTCGCCCCTTGGATGCTTTCTAATATGACAAAGATTTTCATTTGAAAATCATGGTCTAAGTAAGTCAAGCATACCATCTAGCCAAGGATAGCTTCTGGTGTGGATTTTTTCTAACCATCTAGAAATTCCCACAGTGGTAATTAATTATGTCATCTTTAAGTTTTCTATTATGATGAACAGGACTGTATAAATTAGTGATGGGGGGGACTTAAAGATAATCCTGTCCAAACCCTTTTTTATGAGGAAAATGTAGCCCAGAAGGTCTAAGTGACTTGCTAAGGCTGCACCTGCTAGTTAAGAGCAGAGCCAGACTTCCAATTCAGATACTGAGATTCCAGGGCTACTACCCCTGCTGCCCTCTCATGCATCCAGCAGGCTAGAGGGCTCAGTTCTGAGGAACATACACATGGGCTTTTTACAGTCTTTTAGGGGACAGCTCCTCTTTTCATCCAGCAGCTGAAAAGAGCTAGAATGGGCCTTTTGGCTTATACCACGAGAGGAGAAATGGTATCATGTGTCTAATAAGTGCACAATACCCCAAATTCAGAATTGAGTAAGATCTCATTGTGAATATAATAGAGATTAGAAATAACTTTTTGGCAAGACAATGCTGGTTCCTTGGGCCCAGAAGTAAATGTAGATACATATCCCTCCAATGTCAAGGTCACCAACAATGTAAGAGTTGACAGCACATTTTTCCTCAAGAATTTAATGGATGCACCAAAGTAGACCTAAGATGTCCAGGCCACAACCAATGAAAACAAGAACAGCAGAATGTAAATTCATCTTTGTAAAAGTGTTGGGGGCTCCCTCAGGTAGTAAGGACTAAGATCTTCTACTTTCAGAGCAGGGACAATCTAAGGTGGTATTTCTGAAGAATGTTCAAATAATTTTCTTTCTTCTCTTGAACTTTTAAAAACTCAGGACAGACAATAAACAGTCATCAAGAGAGAACAGAGTTTTCTTCAGTCTAAAAAAAAATCAGCTTTCAAGCCAAGTATCCAAGGATCCCTTTGGAAGAGAAGGCCCTCCCACTGTCCATCTGTCCAAGACATAGCAGACATTGAGCTGAGGCTAATGTAGTAAGCTCTGAGAATATAGCATAAGTGTGTTATTCAGGTAGACAATAAATGTTCTGTTGTTTTTGTCATTCACTAAATGGATGAATGAATACAGCAACTATATCAGAAGTACTAGGGGAGTGAACATGCATTCATTATGTGCCGGACACTGTGGGAAGTACTTTACAAAGGAAGTACTTCATTCATTTGATTCTCACAACAGCCTTGGGAGGTAGGTGCTGTTATCATCCCCATTTTACAGTTGAGGAAACTGAGGTAGACAGAGGTTGGGACTTGCCCAGGGTTGCTCAGCTATTATGTCTCTGAGACTGGATATAAGCTCAGGTCTTCCTGACTCCAGGCCCAGGACACATTCATTTCACCATCTAGCTCCCAACACAAACATCGAGACAAAAAGACAAAATGTTTCAAGACTATCATCATCCTCCCTCTAAGGCAATTATTGACCCTGTATCTCTGAGCAATAGTTTTAGAATAAAGAGGAGGTAATTACAGAAAAATTAGGAACAAAGAATTTCTTTAAACTGACCCCCACAAAAGACCTAAATAACAGATCTGTGATCCCATGAATGCATATATTCCTTCCAAAAATGCAATTCCCAACTTTTCAAGCCCATCCAGCCTAGGCAAGTTATTCTCTTAAATCACCAAAGGAGGTCCAGCCAACACACTTGTGGACCACCTCATTTTCCCCTTGGCATCATGAAGATACCAGGAGAACACATAGGTATGCCATCCCTTTTCCTCCTTCTTGGTATGCAACTGTTCCGCCTCCCCACCTCCATACCCTTGATACTACACATCTTCGAAGCATCCTTCCCATGAATTTTCCAGTATAAATCCTATTTTGCAAGGTGCTGCCATCTGTGCGTATCATTCATGCCCATTCTGCATCGTCCTTTAGGAGATCCTCACCTGGGATACTATAGCATTTCATGAGTATGACCAGAAGGATGTGGTTCTTAATACCCCAAAAATACTCAGCAAAAAAAGCACTTCCTACTTCCGCTAAAGCACAAATGCACACCCAATCCCAATCATCTCTGTAACAAAGATGAGATTTCTAGCCACAGACAGGAGAATTACATTTCAGGCTCATAGTTCCAAAGCAAGGCCTCCAGGCAAATTCTGGCCATAACACTTCTTGGGAAAACACAACCTCAGAAATGATCATAACCAGCCATGACTTGCGATTTTCTTGGTTCCAAAACAATTTTGCTAATGAGAAAATCTCATCTTGCTAATAAAGATCCTGCAGCAGAAAGTCTGTTTGAATACTATACCGATTGTCATTCCTTTTAGCAAATACATCTATCCTGCCAAAAGCAAAATTGCAAATCACTAAATCCAAGTCCCACTTACAAGAATGAGCAAAGTGTATTTATGAACCCAGGCTTCTTGATATTTTTTCTGTCAGCAACACACTGTTCCCTGAGGAATTTGGAAAATGAAATGTGTTCATATGTGCTGGGTGGCCCTTTCATTAAGCTGAATTAATGAGAACCACCATCAGCATCTGCCTGCAGCCAAGTGACTTATGCTGAGAACACCAAGGAAAGGAAGGGAAGGGACCTGTGTCTGTTTGCAGCATTTCAATATTTTACAAATCAGGCTGGATTCTGGAAAAATGCTCCAGTTTGGGCACAAACCCTTTATGGAATTTATGAAAGTTCTAATGATCAAAGGCAAGCAGATTATTTCTGAAGATTCTATCATGAGTATTACATGCTAAAATTAACAAGATTTACATGATGTATGTACACCCAAGTCCTAAAATTGTTCTTAAAATGTACAAGTGTGATTGGGGCTTTTTGTAGTTTCTGGAAACAAAGGATGCCATCATTCTGGGGCCAAAAACTTATTGTCTTTTTAAAAAAATGAATAGCCCCCTTTCTTAAAAATTAACAAGCACCAAATCCAATGTGCATTTCCATAAAGTCAACCAGAGAAAGTCAATTGAACATAAAGTCCCAAAGCTCTCTTACATACAGCTTGCCTTTTCCTTTAAGCAGGTAATCAATGCTACTTGTTATTTTCAAAGCCATACTGCTTGTCTCTGTTTCCCACTCTTCTCCTTTGTGTGATTTTTAAATGCCTGAGGATCCCACTTTCTTCTTTTTTTTATTATTTTCAGGAGCCCTATTATCATCTCTCCCTTCCACCTCACTTCTTCCCCACTCCCAGTAGATACAGAGACAAGTCCCATTTTGGCCACATCCAAAAGTGTCTGTCTCATTCCACACTTTGAGTCTATCACCTCTCTGCACAAGGTGGAGAGCAGAGTTCTCACCCCCAGTCCTCAGGAGATGTGGTTGAAAGATGCTTCAACATCTTTCAAATTTTTATAGAGCTTTGTAATTATATCCATTATTCTCCAGGTTCTGCTCATTTCACTCTATCAATTCATACAAATCATCCCAGGTTTCTCTGAAACCAATTAGGATGAGTCTTTCCAAAAGGGGTACAGGACATAGCACCATACATCTCTTAGCCACCTGAGCCTCTGAAATCCAGCTCTGGTTTCAGAATAAAGACACAGCCATGCAGCCAAGGGGTTTTAGAAAACCTATCAACAAGCCTGTAAATATGCTGGGGATAAGGATCTGAAAGGACATCAGCTCTTCTTATTACAGTCTTGTTTCTCTGTCTCTCTGGGCATGCCCCCTGTAGAACATAAGACCATTTGTTTTCCATGATTAATGGCAGACCCATGACCAACACACCCAAACCACAGCAGTTATAATTACATTCCCAATTCAGTCAGTATTGGGAAGCTCAGTGTCTTATCAACATAAACTGAATCCACAGCTCTGATACAGAGATTAATTAGCTCTTATGCAAATTGAATTCCCAGGGACAATAGAATAAATCAATGATTCACTAGTAATTATTAAATGCCTACTAAATGGCAAGTACCACGATGAGTTATGGGGATAAAAAGATAGATTTTTTAAAAAATCTCTGCCCTCTGGGAGCTTACACTCTATCAGGAGAAATGGGATGTATACATGTAAGCAACCACAAATGTGCATACACAGACACACACACACAATAGACACACCCAATACAAAGAAGGGAACTCCAGGACACTCTAGTGGTTGGAGGAGGAGAGGGAGAGGAGAAGGAGGAGGAGGAGGAGGAGGAGGATAGAGCTCACGTAAGAGGTGGCCCTTGGGTTGAGCACTGAAGGAAGATTAGAAATCCAAAATGCACAAGTGAAGTAGGGAATACATTCCAGACATGGGGTACCTACCATCTGTGCAAAGGCATGAGGAGGGGAAATGAAATAGAAATATGGGAAGCAATTAGGATGGTGTGGCTATACTTGAGACTTCATGAAAGGGACCAGTATGAAATACAGTCTGGAAAGGTCAGCTGGAGAGGAATTTTATGTCATCCAAGTAGTGAGAGGGAACTCCTGGGGTATTACAAGCAGGGAACAAATGTAGTCAGATGTCTCCTTTAGGCCCCTTAACTTGGCAACTGTATGGAGAATAGACTGGATCAAGGAGAGATCTGACCAAATGACACAATCTGGGAGGCTACTGAGATAGCCCAGGAGAAAGGCAGTGAGAGCATGAGATAGGGCTGAGGCCATGTGAGTGGAGACCATGAGAGGCATGGTGAGATGTTGTAGATGAAGAATTGATAAGACTTGGCAACTGATGGTATGTCTGCCAAGAGAGAGTCATGAGGAAGAACAAGGAGTCAAGGACAACACCCAGGCTGTGAACCCAGAAGGTTGGAAAAGGAAGGCTAGTCAACAGCTCCTTGACTTGTATTCATGATAATTCCATAGGCAAAAAGCAGAGGAATAATTTCCTCCTGAAGTTGCAGTAAAGAAGAAAATCAGGCATAGTCTGATGTGTGTCAGAGATTTGAAATGATGGCATCTCAACACACTCCAGAGGAAGGATATGGAAAACATCATGGACTAAAATCCAAAAGAAGCCAGGTGTGGACGGAGTAGAACCTTCAAGATTCTGAAGACAAAAAGGGAAGCAATTCCAGTGAGGAGGGAAAATGAGAGTTTTCTAAAGAAATTGATGTTGGTTTAGCCAATTTAAATTTTTTAAAGAAATTTAAGCAAGGTTGTTTAATGATAGATAATATAAGCACATCAGTCAGTCCTATAGAAATTTTGGGATTTTTTAAAATTATAATTTAGAATTAAAAAATAAAAACAATGTCAGGTTTACCAAATCTCAGAATGAGCTGTGGCAGGAAAGGGAAGCTAAGGTAACCCAAAATTGAGTTGTTGCTATTGTAAAATCTATACTGAGGGAGAAAGATGAATCAAAAAATGTATATAACCTCTCTGTGATTGAGTAAGACAATAACTGAAAATAGGGAGAAGGGAAGGCTGCTTAGACCTCATTTGGGTTATTTTTTGTGTTAAGGCAAATGACCTTTGTCCAAGATATGAATAAACACAAACGAGGAGGTGCTACCCTGTAGTAGTAAGGAGGTAATAAGAGAACCTTGAAGTATCAGTAATGAATTCAATGCATCTGGCGCAGAGGAACTATATCCTTGTGTGCTCAGAGAATTGGGAAATGTGAAAACTAAGCCCCTGTTAGTTCAAACTGAAAGATCATAGACAAAAAGGGGAGGTCCCAAAAGAGGAAGAAGGGAATCTGTTCTTTCCCACCTCCCCTCCACCCTGCATATGCCTCTCTTGCACACACTCCTTTAAAAAAAAAAGAAAGGGAAGAAAAGAAAGGTCTGGAACCTATGGGTCATTGACCTGGATTCCTGGGAAAGTTTTAGAATTGATCTTTAAATGGGTAGTTGGTAAATATTTAGAAATGTGCCTACAAAGAGCTAACAGCTTCAGTGAGAACGGGTCATGCCATACTAACCTTATTTTCTTTTTGTATAGGGCTACTAACCTGGTAGATTAGGGAAATGTTTTTAGATCTAGTTTACCTAGAATTTGGAGATAGTTTTGAGAAAGCATCTCATTCTATTTTTATGGAGATGATGAAACAATATAGAATAGATAGTCATGGAACTAGAGAAACTCTGGCCTACTTAAATGGCCGGTCTCCAAAAGGAGTCATTCAAGGTTCAATATCAGTCTGGCAGGAGGTCTCCAGGATAGTGCTCAAGGAAATCTGCGATTGACTCTGTGCTGTTTAACACTGTTTATCAATGCCTTGAATAATGACAAGGAGATAATCGGCATCATTTGCAGCTGGCACACCCTTGGGAGGGATAGCTAACACAGAGGATAACAGTCAGGGGTGAACCCATTTCAACAGTCTAGAGTATTGGGCTGAATATAAGAGAATGAAATTTGGTGGAGATAAATGCAAAGTATTACACAGGTCCAAGAATTCAACTTTACAAGGGTAAGAAAGAAGGACATTGTTAGATAGTAGATTGTCTGAAAAAAAGATCTGGGGGTTTTAATGGACTGCACCCTCTATAAGAGTCTGCAGCATGAAAAGGCAGATTGAAAGAATGCCATGTAATCTTAAATTGCCAAAAGGGAATTGAAGTTTCTTGGAATAAGGAGGTTATCATCCCTCTAGTCTGCTCTCACTGGGCTACATTTGGTGGACCAGTTGATAGTGACACTTATAAGCAGACAATTGATTGAAGCAGAGCAATATGAATAATGAAGGGGCTTGAAGCTATGTCAGTAAGTATCAGTTGAAGGAATGGAGGGTGCTCAGTATAGAGATGACTCAGAGTGAGACAGCTGGATTCAAATATCTGAAGGATGACCGGGTGGAAAAGTACTAGACGTGTGCTGCTTCTTGTGGCATCCTTGAAACTTGCCATGGCTTCCACAGCCAAACATGGTCTCCTCGGAGGGCAGGATCAGGAACCATGGCTGAGAACTGTAAGGAGGCAGGGAAATGCCTTGACCATTGTAGATGTCCCAAAGTGGAATGGGCATGCTCAGTGTTCAGTTCCCTTTCCTTAGAGATCTTCAATCAGGGACTTGGCTTTGTTAGAGTGGAGATTTTTTCAGCTAAGAGTCGACAAGATGATCACTGAGATCCCATTAAAATCTTAAATTCTGTCACTCTGGGCTTCTCTTGTATCATAATCCTCAACAGAAAGAGACACATAAAAATCAGACAGCTGCTGTATTTGGCCTGCCCAGCTGTTCCCATGGGATCCATCCCCCAGCTGTATGGTCAGTGGACTCTCCCTCTGGCAAAAGGCAAGCTCCTTGAGGGTAGGAACTGTTTTAGTTTTGTCTTCCTATCCCCAGCTTCTAGCAGTCCTACAGCTCTGGGAGGGGACTAATAAATTCATCTTTGAAGAAAAGCTTTTGTTTTTCTTCTGTTTTCAATGGGAGTCAGTGGGTGGGAAGGAGAGAAGAAATGCTTGTGAATTTTAAAAAATAAAATAAATGAAGGAAATGTAAAGCAGTTATTCATAACGCTGTGCAGACCATGTCTATGTGTCTTACCTGTGGCACATTTTGGAAAAATGGGAACCATTCAGTCCAACCTTACCATAATGGAAAGTCCATGTGTGCACACATGTACACACAAACACACATGTACACACACAAACACACCTGTGCACACACACACTCCACTCCACTGTAGGCTCTCTGTTGTCTCAGGATTCTCAAGGAACAGGAGCACAGTCATGTCACCCAATGCCCCGCCAGTCACTGGATTTGAAAAGCTTCTGTGTACCTCTGCTCCACACAGAGGACAGAGAGAACACCACCTCCACAGCTTACCGTTTGACTCCACGATGGTGATGTTGGCGTAGGCACTGTCATTGCCTAGTTTGCTGATCACTTTGCACATGTACTCCCCCGAGTCAGCGAGCGTAGCTTTACTGATGCGCAGTTCAGATTTCCTGGGGACCAAAGTGCACAGAAGCATGACGGATTGCACAGAGAGCTTGTTTGGTAGCCAGCATCTTGTTATCTGGGACACATGGGAGATGCCTCCCTGTCTGTCCCTTCCTCCTCTTCTTTCCTTTCATCCCTTCCTCTCTTTGTTTCTCTCTCTCTGTCTCTCTCCATCTCTTTCTCTCCCTCCTTTCCTCCCTTCCTCAAAGACTACTTGACATTAACATCTGAGAAGATCTAAAGTTATTCCTTAACTTCTCACAATGAAAAAGAACAGCACTAAATCAGAAGAGGAGAGATTCTTAGAGCTAAAAGTGACTTGAAAGTGATCTCATCAGGCCCCATTGTTTGATAGATGCAGAAACTAAAGGGAAGTGAGCACACAAGGTCACACAGACAGCAGAGCTGGGATTCTTCCAACTCCAAACCACACTAAAATACCAGGAATATTTGTTTGCATGGAGTGAAGTTAGTCCAATCATGGGGCCATTAAAGAAATATTTCTCTCTCCTTAAAATGTCTTATGGCTAGAAACAGAGAATGACATAAGGCATTCCGTGCAATGAAATAAACTTTCAGTATTCCAAAAAAAGGTCAATTTATTATTATTATTATTATTATTAATCATAGCACCTCACATTTCTAGAGCACTTTAATATTAGCATAGCCTTTGACATACATGACCTCATTAGAGGCCCAATACAACCTTCCCATTTTACAAATGAGAGAGGTTAAAGGTCTTGCCCAGAGTCACAGAACAGATAAATGGCAGAGGCAGGTCTTCCTAACTCTAGGCTCACTGTACCAGGCGGCATCCTCACCAATGAAGCCCAAAGGGCTGATGATACCCACCCAGTCAGCAGGAGCTCAACATGAATGCATTTCTCCCCACATTTTAGGTGAGCAGACTTTCATCTCCAATGCTCCCAATCACTGGATAGCTCAGAAAGAAGCCTACCAGACACCACTAAAAACTCTTCTATTCATTTTTCTTTTCTTTAAAAAAAAAAGGTTCTAGTTGTAGGGATCAACAGAAGAAATTCTTCCTGCATTTTCTCACTGAGCAGAATAATCCTGATAATAGTTAGCATTTACATATAGTGCTTCAAAGTTTATAAAATGTTTGACAAATGTGATAAGCTGGGGAGGCAAGTGCTTTGGTTATCTCCATTTCACAGGTGATGAAATTGAGGGAGAATTGCCCAGGGTCACACAGCTAGTAAGAGCTTGAGGCTGCTTTAGAACCCAGGTCTTCCCACCCCCAGACCCAGCACTCTACCTACTGTACCACCAGCTGTGCAAGTATAGCATTTACTATGAATGAGGATGAGAGTTTCAGTGACAAGATAAGAATTCTTGTCTTCTATTCTGTGTTTTGTGACACAATAATTTATGCAAAGAATATATATGTGTAAGGGCATGTATGCATATTATATAAGATCATAGACTGAGAGTGAAAGGGTTGGCTTCCTTGTTTTACTGATGAGAAAACAGAGGCCCGAGTGGCAATGCCACTAGGCTGGCCGCTCATCCTAGGGCTAGTGAGTAGGGAGTGAACTCAGGACTTCCTGTCTCTAAGTCCTGGGATCTAACCACTATGCCTTGACTAAAGCCATTTTACGCAGGGGCTTGGTGCCTTCCTCCTCTTCCTGAGCACATCTTCTCGTGATGCATACAACATACTCACCCAGGCTTTTTTTGTATCTTGACATTTTGTGGTTTGTTTTTCCGACTTAATTCACTCCCATTTTTGAACCACTTGAACTTGAGAGAGGAGTACTCTGAGCTGGTCTCACACCGAAGCACCAGCTTTGAGCCAGCAGCTGACTCCTGGCTCCTCATCTCTTTCAATCGGGGAGGGGCAGCTAAAAAAGAAGACACAGATGGAAAACCATCAGCCTCAGCATCACCTTCACCATCGCCATCACCATCACCATCACCATCACCATCACCATCACCATCGCCATCACCATCACCATCACCATCACCTTCACCATCACCATCACCTTCACCATCACCATCACCTTCACCATCACCATCACC
>NW_027186458.1:7706808-7747153 GCF_028583685.1 Petaurus breviceps papuanus
TCACCATCACCTTCACCATCACCTTCACCATCACCATCACCATCACCATCACCAACACCATCACCATCACCATCACCATCACCATCACCATCACCATCACCATCACCATCACCATCACCATCACCATCACCTTCACCATCACCTTCACCATCACCATCACCATCACCATCACCTTCACCATCACCATCACCATCACCATCACCATCACCTTCACCATCACCATCACCATCACCATCACCATCACCATCACCATCACCATCACCATCACCATCACCTTCACCATCACCATCACCATCACCATCACCATCACCTTCACCATCACCTTCACCATCACCATCTCTAGAAACATTGTAAGGGGAAATGTTTCGGTGAGCTGATTGACTTAAACATAGCTTTTCTATGCAGAAATGTAAGGCAAACATAGGGCCTGAAATCTGAGCCTAAAAAACACAAGGTGAACTCAGTGGGTTGTTCTTCCCCAAGGGTTCTCTGATTTAGGCTTCCATACTAATGTTGGATTGTTACCAGCAGTCAAGTAACTCCAAGGTCAATTTCTGATGTGACCAAAGACTGAATCCCTGAGTACACATAGCTTGCTAGGTGTCACAGTGAATAGAGTGCCAGGCTTGAAGTCAGGAAGACAGCCTCAGATACTTAGTAGCTGTATGACCCTGGACAAGTCACTTAACCCTGTTTGCCTCAGTTTCCTCATCTGTAAAAATGAGCTGGAGAAGGAAATGACAAACCCCTCTAGTGCCTTTGACAAGAAAACTCCAAATAGAGTCACAAAGAGTCAGACAGGACTGAAACAATTTAACAACAATTTATGTTCAAGCAAATTAGAAATGATGTGGTTGTGCAAAGGTCAATGGAGTAATATGGGGAGAGAGTAAGGAAGATACGGAATATTGTCAGTAAAGAATCAGGCAGTGAAGACGTAATCAGAGAGAATGATGTCAAGGAAAAGAGGTGAGCCAGCCATGTAGGAAAAGCAAGAGATAGCTAACTGGGGGCCTGCTGGTGTCCTCTAGTCATTTCAGGAGATCTAGAAGAAAACAGGCAGCACACTGAGTGGAGTTCCTGGACAGGGCCTGAACAGGAAGGGGACAGAGAAATAGGCGGCAATCCTGAAAGCGGGCAACACTGAGCTTTCCCCGTACACCTATTCATTTCTCCTAATTAAACGTTTCCTTTGGTTTCTGTTGAATCCTAGCCCCCTCCTAGTATCTGTGATCACCTTGTACCCTCACAAAAACCCCCTGATGGGGACTGTACTGTTCTCTCCATTTGTCTGAACAAACTATTAAAGTTCAAAGACTAAGTGACTTCTGCTGAGACACACCCAGTGACTAGAGTCAAACCTGGAAAACCAGAACTCTTAACTCTTCTCAACTCCATCAAGTTGAAACCATCCTCATCTAGACACTGGTGAACAATATCGGGCTCAAAGAGAATTCACAAATATTGATTGCTATTCTTCTGAAGACAATGGTTCAACCTATGATTAGCACCACATCCTGCCAAAGCTGCATTCTGACACAAGTCTGGCCTGCCCTGCTTCTCACAAAGGGCACACATGCCTTTATCAGCAAATGACTTCTACCCCATCGATGACCTCCAGACTCTTGGACAAATACTAGCTCTGCTTGGGCTGAAAATGCCTCCATCTTCTCATAACAAAGATCTGTGGTTTTCACCTGCATTGCAAGTGCTGTGCACACAGTAAACTCTTACTAAATGCTTATGGACTGATTGTGAAACTTGTCTTTAACTTGCTTTCAAATAGTTCTTAGGTGCCATTTCACATCAAACGGGATCTGATCAGGGTTTGGTTAAGAGGAGTCAGCAATAAATTCTCTATGGAGATTAATGGAATCAGTGCAACTTTTCACATGCATTTTCACTTCCTCATCTATACCAAGGGATGTATAGACACTCCCCTCACCCAGCTTCTCACTAAACAAGCATCTTAAGAGGAAAGGAAGGTAACAATGACTCCACGTTGTGCATCTGATCTCATCTCAAGAATGAAAAGAAAGGTAGCTGAAACCTCTGTGGGAGATGGCCAAGTATCCCAGAGGTGCATGTGGCACGGTTAGGTCATATAGCTGGGCCAGGAAAGCAGATAGCACCTCAGTCATCCGAGGGTGTTTGGGGGATTTGTTTTTCTGTATGCCTGTTTAGCAGAAGGGACAAAAGATACTAATGAATAACGATGGAAATCCTTGGAAGTGTGGGATTCATATCTTCAGACAATCTTCATGAGCAATCCTAGCATTCTCTCTCATTCTCTTGTAATCTCTCACTGTCTCATTTTATTAGGTTACAGCGTGAAGACAAGGGATATGCTCAATGAGGTTTTAAAAATAATTGATAAATTAGGAAATCTTTCTGAACTAGCATGCTCCCTGACTTCAAGTCAACTAAAATCCAACAGAGGAGGAAAGTACAGGGGAAGCAAAGAAGCATGATAGGAGATAGAAGGCAAAAATGCCAAAGAGAGACAGATGATGAATGAGCTACAGGTGAATCTGGCATGGGACAGCTCATTTGCAGTGGGGGGGGGGGAGACAGCAGTCAACAGCAAGCATTGATTGAACATCTGGAACTATGGCAAGCATGGAGATCCCAAGCAAAGGGGAAGCTAGCCCCTGCCTTCAAATACCTCATAGTCTAATGGAGTAGTCCAGCATTATGGCAATATAGGGAGGAAAGTCCATCTTCAATTTGTTGTCATGAATCATTTATGATCCCACAAGCTGCTTATGGCTACCCTCCATAGACAGGCATGTATATATTTTTAGTTATTTTTCCTATTACCAAATATTCTTTTTTCCTTCCTTACCATCTCCCCCATAGGGGAAAAAAAGAAAAATGACATTTTTTAAACAAATGAGCAGTCAAGCAAAACAAATTTCCACCTTGGCTATGGCAAAGTATGTGTGCCATTGTACATATTAAATATTTAGAAGAACATATATTCTCATATTAAGCCACAGAAGACAATAAATACGTGCTTGTTAATGTGGTATTCTGAGGAACTTCTCAAGTCATAAGTTGAATGGGGTGCCTTGAAACACCAAAGGTAGTAGCTGTAGAGCTGGAAAGAATTTCTGAGGCCAAGGAGTTCAACAGCTTTGTTTAGCATATGAGAAACTGAGGACCTCAGTGTAGGTCATTTGCTTAGGGTCAGTGGGGTAAGAAGTGGCAGAGTCAGGGTCTTTGGCTCCAGCCTTGCTGGAGCACCCCACCCCCCCTGTCAGGAGGCAGGTCCCTCAAACTGTAGGTCTTCAAGTAAAGAAATGAGTGAGCTATCATAATGACGATTCATTTCACATATCAGGCTGCATAGATGGCACTGTGGGCTCTGCCACAGAATTCTGTGATTCTATCTCTCTGGGGCCCATTCCTTCATCTGTATTTGGTGGTCACGGAAGCAGAAAATTTGGCCACTCATATTTACAGGGTAATTTCTAATTTTTCTGTTCAAAAAGAATGTTGAAGAGATCAGGGCAAAAGCTGTCAAATTCAAAGTCATTGGTTCAAATTCCAACTTTGTGCCATCTTGGACACTTAATGGCTCTAGGTGTCAGTTTGCTAAACTGTAAAATATGGCAGTTGGACTAAATGACCTTTAAGATTCCTTGCCCTTCTAGAGCTATGACTGTGAGGCCAAGAATGATCAAAAACAATTGTCCCAATCCTTAGATGCTCCAGATCTCCACTATTCTTGGGCTTTCCAAGACTGAATTCTCTAATACTTCACTTACTTTTGCATGACCTATTGATTTAAAATAATTCAAAGAAGTGGCCCTCCATCATGCTAAGCACAAAAACAAACAAACAAAACACAAGGAGTTCTAAGATGTAGGCTGGACTCTGAAAATGGGGCTGATGGCATTCAGGATATGGGAATGCCCTCGAATTGTTCACTTGATGAGGTGTTTGCCTGAGACCATAAACCTTGCATTACTGCTAGGCCCAAATCTTTGTCACTCTTAACTTACCCAAGCCCTCCATTGTCTGGCAACTTCCCACCCTTGATCCTATCAAAATGTCTATACCCAAATCTGTTACCTTAAACTAGCCTAGCCTTCCATGGTCAGTCATCTCCAGGTAGCCTTCAGCTGAACACCCTTAATCCCATTCCTGAGTCTACCCTCAGTCCCCTTAAGATCCTCCTTTGACTCCTCCCCAAACCCCACCTCTAGACCACCTCTAGATCCATCCACAGTCTTTCTATATATATAAGATCTGTCTGTGCCAGATTGTTATGGCCCATTTGTCAATACAAGGGTTGCAAATACTTAGGCTCTTTAAGAGTCTACCCATTACGGTGAATCTTTGATAAATTTTGTTTTACTTTGGCTGAGAGAAGGCTTGAGTCAAATCCATTTATCAGGACTCAGTGTTTTGATATTTTGGGGTCTTGAGCATCCCTAAACCCCCAAATCTCAACAGGGCCAGGGAGGGGAACAAGCATTTATTATGCTCCACCTGTATGCTATGGTGCTTGGTCTTCACAACAACCTTATGAAGAGATGCTATTAGTGTGGTCCCCTTTTTACAGCTGAGGAAACAGCAGAAAACGATTAAGTGGCTTAAAGAACAGGGGCCTTTCTACTTCACTGGGATGTCTCCCTTGGTGGTCCACAGTGAGCAGAAATCCTTCAGAAGCAGGCTTATCCAGGCAAACAGAACGCCGCCCAAACTCTTGAGTTAAAGAAACAAATTCCCCCTCTTCTTTCTTTGTTCTCCATGTAATAATAATCACACGGTCCTGAAGAGTGACATAATTATTTAAATTAAATATTAAATTATATAATTATATTATGTATATATTTATATTATGTATTACATAATTATATAACGTATTATTACCTATAATATTGCATATTATAATGATTTTACATGTAATATATTCTATTTCAGAGAATATATTAATTATACATAATATATAACATATAGTGTGGATAGAGTACCTGGCCTGAAGTCAGGGAAGACTCACATTCAAGTGACCTTGGGCAAGTCACTTCACGCTGTTTGCCTCAGTTTCCTCATCTGTAAAATGAGCTAGAGAAGGAAATGGACAACTACTACAGTATCTCTGCCAAGAACCTCCCAAATGGGTTCACAGAAGAGGCAGATATGACAGATAATGAGTGTGTATGTATACATATATACACAGAGAGATAATTTCTACATTATGTATACAGATCAAAGCTTCTAAGGTGCTTCACATACATTTGACTGTCAAGTAAGCTAGTCTATTTTCTCCCCTTTTGGGGGGTGGGGTGGTTTAGGAAGAGAGATGACCAAATGCTAGCTTGTTCCCAGTGGGTGATTTGAGAAGAAAAGGAATTCCTGCCTTGCCCACAGGCTCCACCCTCTATTTGCATTCAGCAGGGAGGAATGCATGATAGAATAACTAGGTATGGTATTTTTTTAATTTGCTAAGGCTTTCCAAATATTATCTCATTTGATCTCAAGACTTCAAAAGGAGGTCAGTGCTATTACTGCCTTTCTTTCACAGATGAGGTCAACTAGGTGGGGAAGGATTTAGGAGACTGATCAGATTCCCTCTGCTGTATTTATTTAGCCACTTAAGTGTTGATGGCTGGATTTGAATTTAGGGCCTCCTGGCTCCATGTCCAGGACTCTCCACTGGCAATTACTTAGATGTCTGCAGACCCTGAAGGACACTGAGAAGCTCCTTCAGAATCATAGGCTGTTGGGTCAGGAAGGGCTTTTAGAGGCCATCTAGGGCACCCTCTTCATTATACAGAGGCCCAGTACACACTGGCCTAGTACTTTAGAATAATCTGTGGGAAGGGAGATCTTTGCCCCCTAACCCCATGGACTCATAGGTGGAGGTGTTCAGATGTCCAAAGGTTGATTTCTTAGCAGTTTGGACCTGAGGTTGGGAAGGAAGGGTATATTGAAGAGAAAGCTAGCCTGGGGTCCTGGAAACCTTCGAGGGAGCACACACAGCCCTCTCCCCAGGGCACCTCCCCTCCTCCCTCAAGCACCCTCTAAACTATATGCATTTTGCAAGAACAAAGAGATAAAGGTAGGTGAGGTTGAAATCAAGAGACTGAGGTTTTGAACCAACTCTGGAAAGCAGCTCATAGAGGGAGGCTGCCCCAGTCAGCCCAGATCTTGGAGACTTTCAATTAGATCACTGAGAAAGAAAGGATTAAATTCTTTGTTCTCCCTGGGAGGGGGAGAAACGAGGGGAATTTAGATAAAATTAGGAAAAACAAAAAGATCAAGATACAAATTTACATTGAGAAAGAAAATGAGGGCACAGAGGATGATGTCTGGGGCAGAATCCAACCCTAAGCCCAAAGAAACCAAACCCCCTCTGCGATTCTTCTCTGCGCCAGGGTCCCCAGCTCCACGTGGCAGCTGTCCAACATTTTGCCTGCAGGTCAGTGATTATCAGAGTAAAAAAAGAATTCAACTTTTCAATCAATCAGCATAAAATCGTTTATTAAGTGCCCAGGAGGTGGAAGACTGTTTTAGCACTGGTGCTAATCTGGAGAGACAGCCTTTCCTCCCCAAGGAATGAGAAGGTTCCCAGATAGCCAGAAGGAATTAAGAGAGCCTAGAGAGACTAGTGGACTAGCCTACATCAGAACGGAATTAGTCTGGCTCTACCTCAGGCTAAATCAATCACACTAAACAGAAGAAGATCGGGTGTAGGGTGTCGGGGAGGTCCTTCCGCTCCCCCTCTGGGCTGGGCAAAGGGAGGTTCCTGGGTATCCCATTCATAAACTTGTTTATATCAGCTCCTTCAGGACAGAAACCTAATCTGGGAAGCGTAACAAGCTTTTGATTTGGAGTCAGAGAACCTGGATTCCAATATTTCCTCTGCTATGGGCTAGTCACCTGATTTCTCTGGGATTCAGTGTCTGTATTTGTAAACTGAGGCGGCTGGGGCCAGATGACAAGCATTTCTAAAGCACCTGAGCTATGTACCAGGCACAGTGCTCAACTGTGGGAGTACAAATACAACTCAACAACATGACAAGGCAGTCAGAAGAACTGTTTGACTCTGAAGTACCATCCTTAGAGTAGCCTGGCACCAGGAGAGTCAGCCCGGGGAACGACTGACCTGAACACAGGGTGGTGAGGACAGAGGATGGCAACAGAACTCAGTGTTTTCAGGCTGTCATGTACAAAGGGGATTCATTTCCCCCCTGATGGCCATAAGGACCAGAAGCAGTAGCAATTGAGCAGAAGTTTCAGTGGAAGACAAAATTTCCAAGAAGCTAGTTGGTGCTTTGGGGCCAGGAAGAGTGCTTTCAAATGCAGCCCCTGGGCAAGCCCACTGGTACAAATGGGGATGTACCAGAATGGTGGGGATCTTACCCTTTTTTTAGGAGGATTACCATTGCAGATTAAAACCTGGGAGTAACTAGGAAGTAAATGGAGAGGCCCAGATGAGCCACCCAAAACACCGAATATTTAATGTCCTTTCCCACTGTGACTCATCTAACCCTAATTCCATTTTATCTGGAATGAACCTAAGCCCCCTTGGTCAGGCACTGGGGATAACAGAGAAAATACATCCCTGTGGTCAAAGCCCCAGAATCCATTGTTCTCTTGACAGATCCTGTCAATGACTCCTCCTTTCTGTGGTCTCACATTTCTTGAACACAATTCTGGTGTTGTCCCCACTGTTGCACCCCTCGATCCAATCCCACGATTCTCTAAGAGTTATCCTGGAGTGGGGATGGTGAGGAGTTCCATAACACATTTCCTTTCCCCTAAAACATAGCTGTGCTGGAGCTTATAAAGTTAACCAGACTGAATCTTTCTTCACCTTAAACAACTTGGTCATTTGGAGATGAGCAAAAGCAGAATCCGAAAGCCAGCAACACAAAGTATATGGGCTCAGCCGGTTCCGTGAACTTTACAATTCTCTTGAAAATAATGGTGATAACAACTGACTCGAAGGAAGCCTTCCTATCCAAACCAGTCCTGGAAGGTTTGGTCTGTTTGAAACAGACAGGAGGGAGAGCCCAGAGTGCCCGGGCCCTCTAAGAAATCCCAAATTCCCCATCAGCCAGTGACCAAGCACCAAGCCCAGCACACAGGATTTTTATGTCGAATGTAACTTTATGCACTGAGGAGAACGGAAACATCTGGACAGGATTAGGAGTTCTCTGCTCGCCAGGGGCATGGGACAAATCCCTTCAGGCTAAGTCTCACCCTTGACCTGCCAAACACGATTACGGCAGGCCAGCCACTTCCCCAGGCTCCACAGCTGCTCGCCTCCCCCTCTCGCCTAATAAACATCCCATTCCATCCCAACCGTGATCCTACCCAGAGTCAGAAAGAGCACATGTGGCCACAGCCCTGGGGGGAGGGGGATGAGGGGAAAGATAATAGAGAACTGAAAGCAAAGGGGTGTGGCCTCCCAGCTTCCCCAGAGATGGTGTGAGGTGGGTTCAAGGCTTCCCTCCAGCCCCTTTGGGGAGCAGTAGGGAAGGTGGCATTCTGTGAGGGGAGGAGCCCTGGGTTGGGATCAAATCTTAGTTCTGTTTCTTCCTATTTAGAGGCGCGACCATTGGCAAGTTGCTGTTTTCCTGTGCCTCAGTGTCGTTTTCTGTAAAATGAAGGGCCACAGTATAGCAGGAGGGAGGCCAGATTTGGCATTGTTTGTTAAGATGAGAAGATGGGATAGGAATGGCTAGCTCCTAGTCTGACTTTATAAACTCATGGAGGCCTGGTAGCATGCCAGCAACATTGCACAGTGGCTTTTAGAATATCACCAGGGAAGCATGCCAGGGGCATTTGATATGGCAGGAAAGGTACCAGTTCTGGGGATAATGGGTCTGGAAGGACGCGAGCCTGGAGGGAAGAGCAATTGAGAAAAGCAAAGTTCCTGGTTCCTGGGACCCAGAAGGTTCTCTGGTGCTTTCCATACCCTATCCACCCCTTCCCCAAATGCTCTGTGGCCATCCCTCCTTTCTAGGGCTAGAATCAAGAAACTCACAGGGAAATCCAATTCTCCTCCACAGTAGATAATGATGCATTGGGCAAGGCTCATAGGGCCACTGGAAGGAGAGGTTCTTTATAAATCCTACAAATGGGAACTATCATTATAATGAGGGTTTTCTGCTGGGATTTTGGATGGACGTGATCCTGGGTCAAGTTCCTGTTCTACTATTTCGAGAGGACACACATGAATAAGCTTTCAAGCTAAAACTTATTAATATATCATAATCATCATCTTTTGTTTTTGAGTTGTTTCAATCATGTCCAATTCTCCGTGACCCCATTTTGGGGTTTTCTTGGCTAAGATATTGGAATGCTTTGCTGTTTCCTTCTCCAGCTCATTTTACAGATGAGGAAACTTAGGGAAGATAGGGTCCACTTGTCCAGGGTCACACAGCTAGTAAGCATCTGTGGCCAGAGTTGAACTCAGGAAGATGTCTTCCTGATTGCAAGACCAGTGCTCTATTCACTGTGAAACCTAGCTGCCCTCATTATATTGTTACTATCATTTTATGCATATATGTATGTGCCCTCTGATATCTATGCATATTGAAGTCTGTTCACACATACTTTTGCTTTCTTTTTCTAAGTCTTTATGTTTATACATTCTGTGTAGTTTGGATGTTGCCTATTCAGAATGGCAACATCTATTGAAAACATAGTTCTAAAATATTTATGATACATGTTACTTCTGCATGTTTTTAAGTAACACTTTTGACAATGGTAGTGTTCCAGTTCCACTAGTTTATTTATTCTGGGCCTCTAAATTGTCAGGGGTTGGCCTTTGTCATATGCAGATTTGATAACTCTGCTTATGAAGGATAGACAGCTTCTAGTTTAGAATTTTGGCCATTTGATCAGATTATTAAATAGGTATTCATTGGTTGAAATCTCCAGTGATATGCTACATAGTGTCTACTATTTCCTTCAACAATTCATATCAATCAATATGTTTGGGCTAATTAGGGTGCTTTTTGGTGGTGATGACCTGGTCTTAATAGCAATATCATAGATCCCTCCATTTCTGGAACCAAGTCTGTATGACTCAATCATTTGTTCAAGAGTTTGCTGTCAGGTGGCTCAGCAAGTAAGAGCACTGGCCCCAGTGTCGGGATGACCTGGGGATCGAATCCTTGGCTCAGACACTTAGCACCACACCCAGAAATAACTGGCCGTGTAACCTTGAGCAAGTTACTTAACCCCAATTGCTTTAAAAAAAAAAAGTTTGCTGTCAGCATTTTGTTGACTGAGTTCATGTGGTTTTTGCCCATGGAGGACCTTTTGCTTCCCCTCTTGGAACGTAGCCATTTTATAGGCTATCTCTGCAGGTAAACCAGTATGAGTGGCACTGGAGACATCCTGGGGCATGTGCTTAATGCTCTCTGAAATTGCGTCTGTTGTTCCAAAGCCATTTCTTTTTCATGTAATCGAAGTTATCTAATTGTAACTTTTGCAATTGCCTCTATAATTTGGTTGGTGAAGGATCGATCATCTTCTGCTCATAGCAATGAGGGGTATATGATCTGCTTCTCTTCTAAAGTTTTATATGATGATCTTTAATATTAATGTCATATATTTCTTCAAGTGTTTGATGTGCTTAAACTATTCCCTGAAAATATCTATCAATCTTCTTCTGCCTTTTTTTTAAAGAACTAGTCATCTTTCCAGAGCTGTCTTGTGATAATGAACTCTATATTTCATTAATATTGTTTTGTTCTGTTCTGTTTTGTCTGAGGGGGGACCTTTGTTATTATAGTAACCATTGTCATCTATTTATTGTTCCATACACTGAGGCTAAAACTGACTGTGTTTTACACACTGAAAGTGTTCTTTCCATTGGTCTTTGGCTCCAGGATGCCTCAAGGTCCACATACATAGCTTCAGTTTTCTCTCTGATAGCCTTATGATTGATGCCTTTGCCTGGAGAAGACCAAAGCATGTCCAAGTATCACCTTAATCCATTGGTCCAATGTGACCTCCGGATTCAAGCCCAAAACACTCAGTCTCCATTTTTTATTTGTATTCATTTTATACTTGTTAATTCCTTTTTTTTAATTGGAAAGGCTTCTGTAAGATAAGATGATTGGTTTTGTTTCTCAGTGAAGCCTTATCATTTGCTGTCATCTGGAGGCATTGAGCGATTAGTACAATATTTGGGGGCAAGCCATACTTCCTTTACTTGGAAACCACACTCATTTCTATTGAGGAAGGAGGACAATGGGCTCAGAACTGAGCTGAATAATGGGCATAGAGGGGATCCACGGGAAGTGCTGCATTCTATGCCAATGGGTCCTGCCATTGTGTTTGTGGCATGGTTAAAATAGGACACATCTTAAACATGTGGGCATCCAATGGTCTACTTTTCTCCTTATACCCAGGCCTTTCCCAGATTTGCCATACATGACTAAGCCCTCAGGTAATATCTGTTATCATACTATTGTTGTGGTTACCTCTACGATCTAATTTTCATCTTTTTAAATAGAATTCAGATGGAAACGATCTGAGGATTAAGCCACTTCCTGGCTAATGTTCTGGATGGATAATATGAATGGTTTTTGTCACTGAATAGGGGGAATGAAATACATATACGCACACACAATACACATGGATACACACATGTGTGTATCCATGTATATGCATGTATGATATATGTATGTACACACACACCATCATCATCCTAGCTGAAGAGAAGATAGTCCTGTCTTAAGTAAAATAGAAGCTCCTTGAGGGCAGATGCTGTTTTATAAAATCGTCTTTGTATGGTGTCTTGGCACTTGGCATGGTGTCTTGCATGTAGTAGGTGCTTAAATGACTGGTGGATTGGATTGTGTCTGTAAACTTGATAAACACAGCCAGATACCAAAGGAAAAACAAACTCTGCCTAAGACATATTTATACAAGAATATATATACACGTCTATCTGGTTCAAGCCATCAAATCAGAATGCTAAGAACCTCAGTTCAGACTTGCATGGTGTCCCTGAGTTATCTGGCCTTTCAAGACCATTCCCTGGTTAAAAGGAGCATGGGAATTCCAATGACTAAGTGTTTAGGGACTACTGATCTTCTGGCAAGGTATTGCCAGTCACATTGCCAAATCACATCATTCCTTCCCAACACTGAAACATGAGGGACTGACTTGGGGAAAGGTCTCTCTTGAGTGCCAAAACAGTGCTCTCCAGCTCACTTACACTTCCTATTAGAGAACTAGTCCAAAACCAGCTCACTTTGCCTACAGAGGTTTGCTAACCTTGTCTATGTAGGTCTAAATGTGCCATCTTTGGATGACTCCCAGAAGTGGGGGGACCACTTAATTGCCATCTAGCCTTTTTGTGGGTGGTTAGTATCACCCCTAAGGTTTGAGTGCAAACTTCCTCCACCAGGTCCTCCATTTTGCACCATCCCAATGCAGCATGGCCGCTTGGCTTAGACTGGTCCCCATTCTGGTCCTCCCACTGACCTTGTGGATGGGTGGTTGAAGTTCTTTTCTCTAAATTTGCTCAGTAGCTAATAAGGGATGAAGAGGAAGTCAGCTGTTAAAGTAAGAATACTGACCCATGCAGCCACTTTTAAGTCTGATGCCCCAATAACTTGCTACTCTCATAGCTTCAAAAAGGACAGAACTTGGTTTCAGCACTTTTTGTCTGTGAAATCCATGCTGCCAGTCAATTAAAACCTTTGTCTTCTTGGCCTCATGCCACGGTCTTTGCTAGCATTAGCTGTACCTCTGCATGCTGTGTTTAAAAAGAGCTACTTGCCTCCCTCTGGGAAGAAGCCTGGGGTGCCATTTATATGAATTTGGAGAGTGGTTAGGGCAGCAGGATTTTTATAGGAGCACACCTTCTCCTTCTGCTGACTTCTCAATATACAATATTGCATAGATTCCCTGCAATGAAACAGTCACACAGAGGTTGTCCATCTCTATACTTGGGAGACCTAGAAATACAGAGCCCTCCATCCATCTTACTGGGGAGATTGTTCACCGAATAACACAGCTTGGTTCAGCATACTTCCAAATGACCTGAAGGGGGATCATTCTCTTGCTTTAGAAAAATGGTAATGCCAGGGATGCTTGGGAATGATAAAAAGTATTAGAAGGGGTCATGTGAGGGAAACTGGAAGACAGTCTCTTCAAAAAACATAGGGACTCTAAGCAGAATTAGGAGGAAGAGAAGAAAGAGGAAAAGGAGGAAGAGGAGGAGGAGGAAGAGAAGGAGGACAACCTCACAGACATTAGTCTGAGCCTCAAAATGACCACATAGTTTAGGTCCAAGTATTTATCATCCCCATTTTACAGCTGAGTAAACTGAGGCTGTGAAAAGTAAAGTCACTTGCTCTGACTTAGTGGCAGTGGATTTGGGGGGAAAGCTTGAAAAACATTGGGAATTAATGAATAGTTTTGTGTTTGTTCATTTTTCTCCTGAAAAAAGCAGCTAGAAAGATGAGGCAGATTAGAATCACAAGGAGGGAGCAAAGGAGGAATGTCACTGCTTCCCAGCAGTGAGAGGATGAAAGGAAAGCAAGGGAGGGGAGAAAGCCCCATTTTGAGCTCTTCTGCCAATAGCAAGGGAGCAGAGCTTCGAGGCAGACCTCAGCATCCACATCAGTGCCTTCAGAGGAAAGGAGAACTCAGCCAGAGAAGGGCCTGGTCTCAGGTCACAGATGCAGTGAGGGGCAGAGCTGGGCTTCCTATTCAGGGCCCCTGAGTCCACATGCAGGATTCTTCTTAGCTGGGCAACCTTGGCCACCTCACCTAAGCTCTGCTTACCTCATTCCTCAACTATACAAATCGGGATAATCAGAAGGTTGATTTCCAGGGTTGGTGCAAGGATAAAATGAAACGTTTGTATAGCACTTTGCGAATCTGAAAGCACTATATAAACGCGTAGTAGTAGTAGTAGTAGTAGCAGTAGTGGCAGTAGTTGTTGTTAGCAGTTAGGTGGCACAGTGAAGGGAGTGCCAGTCCAGGAGTCAGGGAAGACTAATCATGAGTTCACATCTGGCCTCAGATGCATACTAGTCGTGTGACCTTGGGCAAGCCACTTAGCACTGTTTGCCTCAGTTTCTCATTTGTAAAAATGAGCTTGAGAAGGAAATGGCAAACCTTTCTGGTGTGCCAAATGGGCTCACAGCTGGCAGAACTAAACAACAGCACCCGATGACTCTGCAAAGACCAGCTTACCAAGTCTGCTTCCTAAAGTAACAAGATCATGACTGACTTAAGCCTACTGCTTACTCGGTGTGTGTCCATTTATGCCTGTGTGTGTGTGTGTGTGTGTGTGTGTGTGCGTGTGTGTCCCTTCTGAAGGCATTTAAGCCAACACAGCCAGAGCCGACTGCCCTTCTGTGGGTAGTGACATTAACCAAAACACCCTCCTCCTGGGTCTCAAACCCAAACCCCGGGATTAAAGGGAGACCTTTCTCCTCTGGGCGCCACATTACAGACTGGTTGGAGGTCTTTGGCAGTGGCAATGCAGCAGAAGGCAGCTCAGGAACCCAGCATGATGGTGACTTAATGGTCTCAGACCATCTGTGGAGGTTAAGGCATCCTTACCCCTCCCATAGAGACACCCCCACTCCATCACACCTAGACTTAGCACTCAGAAAAGATCAATGCCATCCAGCTTCCTAAGGCTTGGGAAGGAAACTGTGGAATTTTGAAAACTGATTCACGGGGTCCTGGTCACTTATGGCATCATCTATCAGTGCTGCTAAGACTATAGATGATTGAATAGTAAAGCTAACATCAGGGCTGTTGACAGAATAGGAATGGCTTTGGGAGGCTGACAAAGCGCCTCATATACATTCTCTCATTTGAACCTCATGACCACCCTGGCAGGAAGGTGTCTCTATGATCCCCATTTTGCAGATGAAGGAATTGGAGTCTAAGTCTGAAGCACCACTGCATCTGATGCCAACGTGCTGGCTGGGCTGCCTTCAGACATCACATGACTGCTGTCTTTCCTTCTGAGGAGCTTGCTGGTGCCACTGAGAAAGATCTCAGATTATAGGGAAGCCACCAACCAAAGCACTGAAGAGGGAAGGACACTCTGGCTGGTCCAAATTTAGGATAGGAAATCCTACCAGAATAAAGCCAAGATCCAAACCCCTAACCAGTGTCCTGGGACAGGAGCCTGGAGTGGAGGGCCCAGTTTTGCCACAAACCAGCTCTGTGACCTTGGCAAGTCTCTTCCCCTCAAAGTCCTCATCCCCAGAAAGAAAGTACGAACAGAACTCTGAAAACTGGGGGAATCTCTTGATTCAATTATTTTCTCAGGGTCGATTAGAAAACTTGTGAGATTCCTAAGCCAAACATATGCTAGTTTTCTGACAATAAGCATTTATTGAAGATTGTTGCTTTGCTTCTGTTGAGGTAAGAAATCCCTTGCCTCTCTGTGTCTCAGTTTCCTCCTCTGTAGAATGAAGGGGGTTGAACTAGATGTCTTGTTCTTGGAATTGGCCAGAAATGGACGATTCAGTGCTTGGACCAGGAGCTTGGAGCCACCAATTGGTCATGAACATGGCAATCCAGAAGAGGCCCAGGGTTTGCTGGACTTGTCAAGGGACTTTGGGGGCCAAAGCCGAGGCTCAGAATAGGCTCCACCCAGAGAAATTCCCTGGCCTACAGTTGCATGTCTATACTTGTCTATACTCCCATATATGCATGCTGTGTCCTGGAGGGACTGCTTCACCTTTGTTTATATCCCTGTGTGTGAACACATAGTAGGTACTTTACAAATGTTTGTTGATTGACTGATTGGCTGATGCTTGTCTCTGTGGCCCCAACACCTAGCAAACTGATTGGCACAGAAGGAAGATGGATCCCTTCCCCTCCTCTCCCCTTCAACTGAACGGACAATGTGGCTGACCAATTAAGGGAACCCAGAGTCACCCAGCTAGGAAGCCCCTAAGACCTGGACTTGAATTCAGGTCTTCCTGGCTCTAGGACATACTACCCACTGACTGTACCACTTGGCGGCATTATGCATGGCATATTCATGGCATGATGAATAGAGTGCTGAAAGTCCAGTAAAGAGGACCTGAGTCCAAATCCTACCTGAGGTCACAAGCTAGCTCTGTGCCTATGGATGACTGGTCCTTTCTGGGTCTCAGTTTCCTTATCTGTAAAATGGGGTTAATACTAGCATTTACCTCACAGGGTGGTTGTGAAGATCAACAGATACACTGCAGAGTGACCCTACACACTTCAAGTGTATACAAGGGGCCATGCAGAAACCCACCCACTGGTGCTGCTGAGCAGGGCAATGATTCTCATCAGGGGTTATGCTGGAGAAACTGCTTCTATTCCATAACAAGTAGTTGTTAGCAAGTTATTTATGCAAGTCATTTGTGAGCCATAAAACATTATAAATTTGAGTCATTAGAATGTTATGTTAATTACACTCGTAATCATTTCAATTACCATTATAATCATATAAATTAGAAATATTATTTTCACTGTCATCCCTCCTATCTCTCTCTCTGTCTCTGTGTCCTTTGCTTCCCCCCTCTCTCCCCTTCGGTCTGTCTGTCTGTCTGTTTCTCCCTCTCTCTCTTTCTGTCTCTCTCTCCCTCTCTCTCTGTCTGTCTCTGTCTCTGTCTCTCTCTCTTTGGATGGAGCTCAGATCAAAAATGGTCAGCAAGATAGGTCACCATCTTGTCATTGTTATCTGATGTTTAATGTTCTGAGGACTTTTGCTGGAATGGATCGAGTGATTGCCGCCTGCAGTTTAGTGATATTGCGATATAAGCTCGTCTTCTGTTGACTCTCTGAAAGCACTGTCAGGACAATTTCACCAGCAGAGAGGATGATGGGGATGGCCAACATCCCCTTCTATTACAAAGGGCTTTATCTTCTTTCTAGTGTCGTGGTTGTTGCTGCTGTTGTGGCTTCAATGCCCATACCCCAAATAGGAACTTCCCTGACTCTTGAGCCTCTCATGTGGATCTGACTGATAAGGCCAAAGAACCCACAAAGTCCTGGGTTTACAAGGACAAAGTCGTGGACAGGGGACATTCTCTATCCTCTGCCTGTCAGTTTATCTCCTGCTGTCCTCAGACAGACCTTCTCAAGGAGATCCACCCCTTTCCACATCCCATATAGTTTTACTGGTACCCTCCAGTGTCAAATGACACCCATTATATTGATTAATGGGCAAGTAGGTGGTGCAAGTGGACAGAGTGCTGAGTTCAGATCAGGCCTCAGAGAGGAGGAAATTGAGTCTTAACGAGGCTAAGGGAATTCACCAAGGGTCAGAGGCTTGAAGGATATCTAGTGTGACTTCTCCACTTTACGAATGAGGAAACGGAGGCCCAGAGAGAAGAGGCCGGGCCAAGTCACACTGGTAGGCAGTAGCAGACAAAGGATTTAAACCTAGTCAGGTCCATGGCACCATCCACCCCATCCTCAACTGTGCAGCACCACAACCAGCTACATTTTCCGGACTCAAAGCCCAGCCCCCCTATTCATTCTGTGATCCTGCCATTACAAAGCTCTCAGATACATTTTGTAAAAACCTTTCATCCAGCACCAAGAATGTCAAGTATAAAAAAAAAAAACAACTCCAAGCTAGTCTGACTTTCCATCCCTCTGATCACTGAAGGTCTTTGGGAGGTAGCTTCCAGCCTGCTGGGACTGTGGAACTAAAGGGTGGGGACAGGCTGCCAAAGCCCCCAGGATTCATTTTTATCAAACGCGTGTAGAGACCTTCCTGTTCTTAAAGCAGCTGTCAGAAGGGCCGGGTCACAGCTCCCCATGGCTCACAATGACACTTTTAAAGTGCCAAGGAGAACAGCTAGTGAGCTTCACTCTCAATGGTGGTGACAAAGGCTGGAGGGGATCAAAGGACATGAAGGAAAACTCAAAGCAGATGGTGCTGCCAGTCACTGTATCAGAGCAGTCTGGTAGAACGCGACCCCAAGAGGTGCCACCCAGCCTCCAGACCTCCCTGATTATGGGGGGGGGGGGGAGCAGAGTACGCAGTGGAAACACAGCCACAAATAAGCCCGAATCTAGTTTTTCTTCTATTTGTGGACCTTTCACTGATTTCTTCCAAGCTTCTCAAGAGACTTCCCTGCCTGCCACATGTGCCCGAGTTTGCACAGGATGCCCAAGATGCCGGCCACCACTACTCCTTAGCTTAGAGAAACCAGCCTGGGAGTGTAGAAGGAGCTGTGCCTTGGGCTGCTGACATTTCCATAGCTGTGTGACCCAAGACACTTCACCACTTTGGGCCTCAGTCTCCTCATCTGTTACACTGGGATGAGCACCTCAGGACGATCTCTATTGTGAGACTGTTTGCAAGAAAAGGGCTTTGCCATCCTCAAGATGATAGGAATGGCCTCATGCTAGTGACGATGATCGGGATGGTCATGGGAGAATCCTGGTAAAGTGAGGCAGCTTAACTGGGATGGGCAGGACCTAAGGGGCCTCATCTGAGCAGATACTGTTCAGTGCCTGCTATGCCAGGGTCTCCATGTTTGTAGCCCACTGGGCACTTGAGGGGAGGAAGGGCAAGGCACCGCAGTGTGCCTGGCTCCAGATGAGATCCTGAGTGAGGGAGGATGCTGGGACCCTCAGCAAAGCTGGAAAGTCTGGAGCCCATTTCCAACATGGTGGATAAAGAAGCTTTGGATTCCTACTTGACTTGGGACTTGGGACCCTCCAATGGCCCATCTCTGGGTAGGCTCCAGGGGCCATCAGGTGCAGAGCTCTGTGTGACTTTTCAGGAAGCACGGCCCTTCCCAGGGCCCCGTTTCCTCAGTGGGGAATGAGGGCCCTGGGCTGGATGCCCTGCCAGGGCCTTGGCAGCTCCCAAGCCATGGTCCGGCTTTTTCAGCATCAAACATTGAACATTTATCTAACAAGGGGCGAGCGAGGTGCTCCTTGAGCGCCCTCTGCAGGACAGCAGCTGGTGACAGCAGCAAGAGTCAGAAGGAGAGAACAAGCAGGGAGACTGAGGTTGGTCTGGAAGGAGCCTGGAATGTTCAGGGGAAGCACAGGGGGAGTGGGGGGGCTGCCCAAGGTCATCCAGCACTCACTAAGTGAGCCAAGACTCTCGATCCTTATCCTGGGGCTGTTCCATGCAGCACAGAACCCAGATCTAGCTAACAGTGATCTGGGGAAGAGAGAAACAGGAACAAAGGCTCTCCTCTGACCACTTTGTTCAGAAAGAAATGGCCTGGGCCACTCTCTGGTATTCCACCTGCACATCCCAGGATTGCAGAGCTCAGTCCACACCAAGCTCTGGAGGTACCAAGGAAGGCCAAAGGCAGTGCCTGCTCTCAAGGATCTCACAGTCTAATGGGAAGGAAGCATGGAAACAAGCAATTATTAAGCTCATCCTGTATGCCAGGCACTTGACAATCATGATCTCACTTGATTCTCACAGCGGCACTGGGAGCTAGGTGCTATTATTATACCTGCTTTGTTGATGGAGAAAGTGAGGCAGGAGATTAGGTGACTAGCCCAGGGTCACATAACTAGAAAGTTTGGGAGGCTCAATTTGAACTCAGGTCTTCCTGACTCCAGACCCAGTACACGATTCACTGAGTTACCTAGCTAGATCACAGGGGGAAAGGATCTTAGAGTTAACAATGATTTTTGGTTTTGTCCCCATAACACAGAACTGTACATGATAGGTGTGTGTACATGTACACACGTGTGTGAATCATAGATAACAATAAACGTTCATATACATGTATGTATGTATAATCTACAAACATCTTTCTCTCCCCATTTCCTGAGTCCATATTCTGATGGAGCAAAAGGGGAGACAACACAGATCTTTCATAGGTTTCAAGCCTCCAAAATCAATCCCCAGTGAAAGTGGGTTTTATTTTGTTTTCACGTGCTCCGAGGCCCTTAGGCAGCATCATGGAAAGAGCTGGACTTAGGGTTAGGAAGACAAGGCACTGACCAGCTGGGTCACCTCAGGCAGGCTACTTAACCTCTCTCATCCTTGGTTTCTTCATCTGCCAAATGGGGATAGTTATAATGCTTGCCTCACAAAATTGTTGGGAGAAATAGACACATATGTACGTGTGTGTAGAAACACACACGTACATATATACACACACATGTACTTGTATCATATGTGGTACTTTGCCGATGTTAATGGCCTTATAAATGCTCACCATCATCGTTACTATTGCTATCATTACTTCCATCTGGTAAAAGCATTAAACTCTGCTGCGGAAGGCTCCGGGCAGCCCTATTTGCCATTCCAGGGCAGCACCTGTGGGTCTCCCTCCTACCACACCCTGGCTTCTCCAGCCAGCCAGTCAGTCAACGGCCTCATTCCCAGTGGACTCCTCTCGAGCCAAGAGAAGTTTCCATCCTCCTTTTCCCACATGGCCAAGAGGGCCATGTTCTAGGGTTAAGGACAACGTGAAGACGTCTGTGCCTTCTGAAATCCCAAGTGACTCTCAACAAACACCCCTCCTGAGCTTGTTTTCGTTCATAACAGAACATGCCCAACCTGCCCTGTAGTTAAAACCACACGCAGGATGGCTCCATTCGGAATGCTAGGCGGAGCCGTCATGTGGGTGGCTGGGTTTTGTTCCTAAGTGATAGAACACAGAGGCCGCCAACGGCACCATCCAGAGATCTACTTCTCTCTGCCCTAGTCCATGGTTCCGGCCTGCCTCTGCCCCCTTTCTCCCTGGACATTCAGTCCTTTACATGGCAGCACCTCATGGCTTCTCAAGCATTCTCCCTTGATGGTCGCGTCCCAGCCGAGCTCCCACACACCCCTGCTTTGAACCTTTCCCCCCAGTTATAGCTCTGATACTAATAAAACCCTGATTTCCCTTCCAGAAATCCAGCTCCTCCCCATCCTGGTTTGGATCGCATGGGAGATGCAAGGGGATGAGGGAGAAAGAGAGAGGAGGATAATTTACATTCCTGCACCTGCACCTTGTTGCACAAAGCCAAGAAGGCAAGAAACTATCCCATTACATCAGACAAGAGGACAGCAACTATCCTCCCCTTTGGAAATCTCACTAATGCCCACTTTTGCTAGCATACATCTCGAGTCATCCCTCAAGAGAAGCACAATGAAGGCCGTGTGATCAAACTCAGTTTAAGCATCAGCTCAAGTGTTACTGGGAGCTCGGGTTTCAAAACCTCATAACTTATAAACCTCAAGAGGTTTCTGTCAGAGATAAAGTTGTGCCGAGTCTTGCTCGACTTTCAGTATTTGCACAAAGTTCAACACAGATTTTCATAAGTATGTTACCGACTGTGAGTGTGGAAGGAGGCAGAGCATTGCTAATAAGGGAAAGTCTGACTGCAATTTCCATGATGCCGGAGCACAGAGAGAAACTAGGTCTCAAGGGGAACACTCTGATTGGAAGCCGCAGTTGGCCATGCCCCTATTATACATATTCCAATGGATCTGAACTCTCACCAGTTCTGGAGGACCCTCCTGTCACAACCCATCCATCTGCGTATTAACAACAGTACAGGTCTTGCCCACATCCTTCCATAGTGTGCCACATGGAATCCACAGACTGGAGACCTTCTTCACCGTCTCCAGACATTGCTGTGGCACCTACCAATGGTGCATTCTGGCTGACCACCTGTCAGCCCTCACTCTTGCCATGGGACTGACCAGTTTTCTTTTCCTCACCTACAATTCCTTGACAATATCTAGCCCATAGACAACTGATATTGGCAGTCTTGGCTAGATATGCTTACTCATTGTATTTCTATTGATAACAAATTTGGTATTTCAAAATGGAATACTTCAAAATTGTGTCAAATCATCTTATGCATGCACACAAAAGTCAAACAAATTTCATATCATATTTTCTTTTTTTTTCTTTCTTTCTTTCTTTTCTTTGCTTTTTGGAGGGCAATTGGGGTTAAGTAACTTGCCCAAGGTTACACGGCTAGTGTGTGTGTATGTGTGTGTGTGTTGTGTCTGAGGCTGGAACCAAACTCAGGTCCTCCCGACTCCAGGGCCAGAGCTCTACTCACTACACCACCTAGCTGCCCCCATATCATGTTTTCTTAAACAGTTTTATTCTGGAAAAGCTTATGTTTGGTTTCTGAAAGGTGTGTTTCTGACCATTGATACTCGGTATGATTTAGGAACATCCCTGGATTAGGAGTCGCTATTTTGGGATCATAGACTGAAAGCTGGAAAGGACCTTGGAGGACAATCACCTTATTTTCTTCTCCCCCCTCTCCCCCATCACCTTATTTTATCAGTGAGAGAATTGAGGGCCAGGGAGGTTAAAAACTTGGTAATAAGAGGGTCACAGAGCTAGTAAGGGTCTGAGTCAGAATTTTCCCCCAGATCTTCCTAACTCTGCATCCGACGCTATACCTACTCACTCCGTTCTGTCAAAGTTCCGGCCCGTGCTCTGTCCTGAACCCGCTTTACGTCACTGAGTAACCCATTTAGAGAAATCCTGCCTCACTCATCCTCATTTTCCCTATTTGTAAATTGAAGTGACAAAGTCCTGAAAACCCCTTCTGGCTCTGAAATGCTGATTCAGTTTTGTCTTGGAAACAATAGATCATAGAATTCCTACAATTTGGTATAATAATAATTCTTTATTTTTTAAAACCTAGTCCACTTAGAGTTGGAAATCACCTGCCCCACTCATTTTACAGATGAGGAAACTGAGACCCTGGGAGGGAAAGTGACTCAACCAGGATTAAGGAGAGCAGAGATCCCAATCTGACTTGCCCACTCCAAGCCTTGCTTCTGGGTTAGCCACTTGGGGGAGTCCCTTGTGTCCTCAGAACCTTAGTTTCCTGTCTGTAACACGGATGAACTGTCTTTGGATGAGCCATGTAAACTTTAAAGCTAGAGACGTGGGTTCCTTACTCTCATAGACTTCCTGGCATTTTCCTCTGCAAAATGGTTTGTATTTTGTTCTACCAATAAGGCCATTACAGTGAGCTCTTCTTTCTTTCTTTACTAAGCAGAGAGAAAAACAAAGGGGATGCAGGCTTGTGTATTTAGACTGAAGCACTTCTTTCCCCTTGTCTCTGTCACGCTGTTCTGCTCGGTCTGCCCCACAATACCTGGTTCTTGCTGTTTACCCTAAGGAGTGATGTCATGGGGAGAGCATGCTGTCACTTTCTACCCACTTGGAAGCCTAGATTTCTCATTTTTCCACCCCTTATGCTTACAAATGTTTGGACAGGTCACAGGCAAATGTGGACACAATCGTTCTAGAGTTAGGCTTGATAAAGTTAACCCAGTTTAAGCTGTTTACAAAGCCAAGCTTTGTAACTGCTGAGGGGAAACCACAGCAACCAAGCATCCAAGCATCATAGGAATTGTGTCCCTAATGGAAATTTCATCCTCAATCCATAGTCTTGGTGGGGGAAGGAAGGAAAGAAGGAAGGGAAAGGGTTGAACCTTTCACTAATAGAGAGAACTGCCCAAATTACATGAGAAATCAGGACATCTGAAGAGGGTCCCAGGATCCAGGAGGCTGGCATGTTATGGAGCCCTGGGTACATGCAGAAGAATGCATGCCAAGGGAGCTTACATGGGTAAGAGTCAAAGCATCAGTGATTGTTGGGCTTGGGGTGTGTCAGAAGCCTGATCAGAGAAGCGCTAATGACCCCAAACATCTGCAGACCAGTCAGGACTTAGGTGCTGGTACAGAAATGCATCAGTCTAAGAATTAGGCATCAGTGGCTCCCTTAACCAACACAGAGGTCCAATGAAGACTTCCCTCTTTTCAAAAGATGTGTGCATGGCCATGCCTCTGTCTGACCCAGTGCACAGTGGGGCTTATGTTTACTCTCCTGGCAATTCTAACACAGCACAGTCACATCCAAGGGCAGTAACTGCCAGGATGTCCTTCTTCTGGCCCAGTTTGGGGGGGGGGGGGGTGTTATAAGGAATGGGGCAGGGGATCCTGGGGGGAATGCTCCAGTGCTTAGGGATCCAGCCATAAAAGGTGGGCAAACATTCACAGGATTTGCACGGTCATAGATGGGTTCTCTGAGACCCCTTAAATCTTATAGATGAAGTAACAGATGCAAATTAAATTAACAAAGGTTCATCATGGGACAGTGGCTAGAGGACTGGGCCTGAAGTTAGAAAGACCTGGCTTCAGTTCCAGCCTCTGAGACACACCAGCTGGAAACCCTCGACACATCACTAAATCTATCCAGGACTCAGTTTCCTTATCTGTAAAACTAAGGATTTTTTTTTAAAGGCTATGATCTGAAACGTAAAACTTTCCATCTTTGATCCCCAAATCACCTGTGCAACAAGCGGAAGAGTAAAGATTCTATGGCCTCCCCTCTGACTCCCAAACTCCTGTGCCCCGGCGTCCTCCATGCACTCTGAACCTCAATTCATCATCAGTTATTAAGGACTTGCTGAGTGCAGGGCCATTTGTTGAGAATTGAAAGATAAAAAAGAACGATTATAGAGATCCTTAATTGAGGAGCTTACAAGTCAGCAAGGAGAGCCAGGATGGATGGGAATAAATATAACAAAGGTCCAAAGAATCCCCATTTCCTCAGTGCCTTCCTCACAACAGCCTTGTGAGACAGTGAGATGTCAGACCAGGGTGGCGAAGGTGGTGAGTTGTCCCTAACTCTAGGAGAGCTGATGAGATGGTAAAGTGAGACCCTGGAGGGACTCAAGACTGCTCTAGGCAGAGCCTTCAGGGACAGGACAAGGAACCAGCCAGACACCAAAAAGTACTTGAATGGAATGGGACCACCCTTCCAAATGATATGTCCAAGTCTTTACTGACAGCTGGATGGGAGCAGGGTATAGGAGAAAGAGTCAGAAAAGGCCAGGGTCTAGCAGACCTGAGTGAGAGTCTCCACTCTGCTTGTAATTAATTCACTGTATGACCCTGGAAACACTGTTTCACTTCACCAGAACTCAGTTTCCTCATACGTAAAATGGGAATGATCTCTACCACAAGGTGATTGTGAAAGGAGTAGAGAAAGTATTCTCCCAGGCTCCCAAGCTAAGAACAAGATCATGGGCATGCACCTTGGAATTTCTGTTTCTGGTGGAAAGGTGGATAATAACTGGTGGGCTAGGGTGGGGGCTTCCAAAGCAGTCCTGTCTGATGCACTCTACCCACCAGAGCCCCAAGATCTATTCCCAGAACAAGCTATCCCCACAAAACAGCATTTGTACACCCCAACCAGGGGAAGGTCAGGAGACAGGATATAGACAGATTATGAAGACACCATGTTCACTCCCCTTCCTGCACTGTGATGTGAGGAGAATAAACACACTGGCTTTGCGATTGAAATTCATCTCCTGGGAGCACCATGACTTTGGACAAGTAACTCTCCTTGGGCCTCAATTCCCTCTTCCATAAAAGGGGGTAACTGCAGTGCTTGGCATGGTGCCTGACACACAGTAGGTGGTTAATAAATGCTTCTTGACTTATACATATGATCTCTAACATCCTTTCCCCCTTTAATTCCCAAGAACTTATAATAATCCTGCCTCCTGATGATTATGGGAGACATGGGAGATGGAAGAAAGGCCATCATTTTTCACATATATGTCGTGGAACATCAGTTGTCTGGACTGCCTCTTGCCTCCCTCCCACTTAGCCCTCATGCCCTTGCCAAAGCAATCTCCCATGCCCACAGATCCAGTGATGTCATTGGCTGTTCTCAAAATCTTCAGGTGCCTTACTTTCTACAGAGGGAAATTTCAAAGCCTTTTCTTGGCCTGGAAGGTCCGTCTTCTCTCTGGCCCCTCCCAACCTTTCCTGGCTTCCCAAAGGGCAGAGGGCTTTCACTCCACTCCACACCTCACCTAGGACTAGGTTTTACACTTCTTTGATGTGCAGAAGCTGTCCAAGAGGGTAATAGATGGAATTCTTGGCTGTAATTCAAACTAAGTCTCAGGCTATTGCTAGCTGTAAGACCCAGAAAAAGTCACAAAAGCCTCAGTTGTCTCATCTACAAAAGAGAAATGAATAATAGCACCTGCTCCCCATAATAGTGGTCAAGATCAACTGGAAAACTTGGTAAAGCCGTTTGCAAACCTTAGGATGCCATGCAAACTGTTAGCTATTATTTGGTGCACAGATCAAATGATATTGGACAATAGCATGAGAGGTAGTGGAGACGAAGGGACAGAAAGGCAGCCCTTTCAATGGCCACCTGCTCCAAGTCAGGCAGTCAGATAGATACCAGCTGTGATCCAAGCAAATCATTTCATCTCAAAGGGCCCAGGCAACCAAGACTAGTTCCAGAGGAATTTCTGGTCTTCATTGGTAGAGGGAGCTTCCAAACCTTGAATTCCCGTCGTCCCTCCTCTCCCCCCCTCCCCCATTCTAATGAAATCGAAGGTCCAGCCCTCCCTCACTCCTCACTTACAGCATGGTTTTCTACCTCGGGAGTCTGTCTTCTACTGTTAAACTATGAGTTCAAGGATGTCAGGAACAAGGTTTCATTGCTCTCAGAACCTAGCCCAGGAAGTCTTTAAGAAATGCTACCATTTGGACCTCTTGGCCTTAGCTCCCTCATCTGTAAAATGGGCTGGAGGAGATGACAAGTCATCCCAGTATCTTTGCCAAGAAAACCCCAAATGGGGTCACCAAGAGTTAGACAAGACGGAAACGACGCCACAGCCACAAGCTAGAGAGAAAACCCCGTTGGCGAAGATTCTTTTCAAGCGCATGTTTAATTCATTCATTCTTCTAAAGAAGGGTTATTGGCATGTGTTCTAGGGAGGACTCCCAGCGATGTATTTTTAAACAGGGACTGCCTAGCACAAGGGCACCTACCCTCTCTGCGGGTGGAAGCCAACACAGGGGTAGCGAGAGGGTGTCAAAAAGAAGGCCCCGAGCCAAACGTCTCCATTTCCAGTCCCTCTCCCAGCAGAGGACAAGCCCCAACCAAGAGGCTCCTGGGCACCTGAAAGAGGGACGGAAGAGTTCTGCTCCGCTGTGGGGCTTACGGGAGCGCATACGGATGATTTCGGAAGGCAACTCAGCCGGGATTTGGGGGATCTGGAAGCCTTTATCTGAGTAGTTTGGTGGGGCGAGAGATTCGATCGGCTGGGCTGACTTGAATTCTAGGCTGTTGGTCACAAGTGGAGGATGGTCAGAGTGAATCGGGGCGAACCGATGCATCCCCAGGACCCCTCCGCGCCCCAGCGCCGGCACCAAGCCACCTTGTCCTTTCCCTGCCTTTTCACCCCGGACACATCCATACACCCGGCTGGGAGGAAGGCCCCCTTCCATAGTCACACCAAGCCCGCTCTCCGACTCTTCCGGCTCGCTCCACTAGGTGGCAGCCGGCGCCCGTCCAATACGCTCACCATCTCCACACCACTCCCCCAGTATCCCCTAAGGCCCGACTCCAGGATTCAGGTCCCACTAGGAATTGCTCAAGAGAAAATGCTGCATCCTCGTAGGGGAGCAGCTGTAAGGCTACAGCCCAGGAGAGAGGAGCCTGCAGCCTGCCTGCCTTCCCGGGGGCTCAGTTTCCAAACTCGGAAAGTGGGCTCGGACTGAGGTCGGTCCTTTCCAGCTCTTAGCGCTCGGCTCTGGAGCTGACAGGCGCCGGGCAGCCAGGTAAGGGACAGGTTGGGCCAGGGACCCCGAGGTCCTCCCTAGCCTTTTCCCTGCCCCACGCCCACCCCGGCCGCCGGAGGAAGGAGGTGAATACGGCTCCTGGTTTCAGGATGCTTTGCTGCCGCCGCTGCTTCTGCAACCTACCCGCTGCCGGCTCACCTAGATAGGGCTGGGTTCCCTTGGGAAGGCAGGGTGGGACCCAATGGGGGCAAAGCGAAGAGAGGAGAAGAGAAGGGAGGAGAGGACAGGAGAGAGGCGGAGAGGGGGCGTCGGCACTCACCGCCCTCCGGGGGAGCAGTCTTCTGACCCGAGCCTCGTTCCTTCTTTTTCCCTTTCCCCCTGGCCTTGCCGTCCTTCTTCTCGGACATCTCGGTGGCGGGCGCTTGGAGATCCCTGGCTGTACTGGCGCTGGTGGCAGCCGGCTGTCCCAAGGCTCTCCTACTCTTTCCGGCGGGCGCGCCGCAACTTTGTGGCCCCGCGGGCGCCCTGGCCGAAGTTGGCGTCTGGGGATGCTCAGGGAGCCCCGAGTGGGCTGCCGGGGACTTCGGAGGGTCTCGGGGGACCAAAGTCAGACAGACGGAGAGCCCAACAGCGTGCCGGGGCCGGCGGAGGGTGCGTGGGGGTCACCTGGCCAGTGCGGCGCGCAGATCCTCTCCAGTGCGCTCGGGTTCGGGTTCGGGCTCGCCCTTCCACACGCTCGGAGCCCCCACTCGCCGGCACTGAACGTGGAGCTCGCGAGGAGGAGGAGGAGGAGGAAACGGCAGGAAGGGAGAGCGGCCAGGCAGAAGGAGCAGCAGGCAGGCGGGCGGACCCGAGACGCTCAGCTCAGTCTCTGCCCAGGCCCATGATCGTGGCTGCGCTGCCGCTGCAGGGGCTGCCGCTGCTTTCGCCGCCGGCTGGAGAGCGCCGACCGAAGGAGTTGCTGAAAGTTTGGGGGGAACTCCTCGCCTGCCCTTTTCATTGCCCCGCCAACCACCCACCTCCTCGCCAGCAGGTTGGACGACACGCCACGCCGCGCCTCCCCTCCCCTCCCCTTCCCGCGGCCCTGCCCCTCCCCCTCCCGAGCCCCTCCCCCTCCACACCACACACCCCCTGGGCCCTGGCCTGGAGCCTCCGAGGCGGCGCAGCTAGGCTCTCCTGCTCTGGGGAGCGGCCAGGGCTCAATGCTCGCGGCTAGGGGCTAGGGGCTCGGGGCTCAGGGCCCGGCTCCCGCGGGATGGAGGGAGGGCAGCGGCGGGGCCGGCCGGGCCGTTCCGAGGAGCCCCCTTTAGGCGGCTTGCCCCGGGCAGTGCTCTCCCCGCGCCGGGAAGGGAGGCTGGCTCTAGGGGCTGCGATTGGCCGCCGCAGCTGTAATCCGAAACTTTACAGCTGCTGGGGACCTCGGAGGCCACCTAGCCCAAGGATCCCCCTCATTCGACAAAGGGGGAGACTGAGGCCCAGAGAGGGGAAGCCACTTGCTCGTAGTGTGTGGCAAAGCCCAAGTCCTGGGACTCCGGGAAGGACGCCGGAGCTGCCCACCTCCCACCGCCCCCCAGGGAGCTCGGAAGGTGGAAGGCGCAACCCAACGGCTCCCCGGGAATGGGAAGGCAGGGGTCCCAGGCTCGGGCTCCCCCACAGCCTCCTATCTCTTCTCACTCTTCCTTTCTATTTCCCTGTCTCTGATCTCTCTTCCTCTGCCTCTCCCGCTGTTTACGTGTCTCCCTATGTGTCTGTATATGTCTCTCTGTCTCTGACTCTACCTCTCGGGATCTCGGCTTGCTCCCCGGTCCCGGGGCTGCTCTGCTGGCGCCCCCCTGTGGGGCCTATATGGCTCGGGTTGCTCCTGCGGGGCGCCCCGCTGGTGGAGGGGGATTGTAAACTCTTATCCTGGAGCTAGGTAAGAACCAGGTAGTGGGATTTTCCTGGAGCCTGAATGGGAAAGTCCCTTTACTTCCTGTCCTGGGCTCCGCCTGGGCGGACACTCCCTCCCTCCTTTCTCACCTGAGGCCCACAGCGAAAGTGCCGGGCCCCGGGAATGCAGGGGAAAGGTGAGCTCCTCTCCTCTGGGAGCTTTGACTGGGCTAGCCCTACGGCCCGGGGCTGGGGGTCGGGAGCCGCTCCCTGCGCACTTGCTAAACCACTAGTGGGCAAATCTTAGGAAAGCTCCTACCCCGCTGGGCTGCAAACTAAAGCCACTCCTAGAAAACACTAGAAGGCTGTGACTGCTGGGAGCTGTCCCTTGGGCCCCCCAACTGCCTGACAACTGTCTGCTCCCTGAATACCTCCACGAAGGACCGACTGGGAAGGTTTCTGAGACTTTGGGAGAAAGTCAACCTTTTGCCCAATAGTTTGGGTTCTCATGTCTCCTTTCCAAGTAAAGTCTTCTGTAGGTGAGCCGGGAGAGGGACTCTAGGCAGCCCTGAGAAGCCCTGCCCTATTCCCAGCTCCTCTCTGAGCTGCCCAGAACCCCGGATCACAGAATCGCCTACCTCCGAAGGCCATTCAGTCTGCACTTCCCTTACTGGGGACCTTAGATGAGAAGCGAGGTGGGCGAGAGGCAGGAACAAGGCCCAAAGGATGGCTTGGCTATCGCCAGCCCATCGTCACCGGCCACTGCCTCGTGTGGAATTAGTTGGGGGACAAGATATACCAACAAGCAGCCTCTCGGTTTGGGATGGGATAATATGGGCAGGGGACGGTAATTATGGGAAATTACTGCAAGGAGCTAGAGAAGAAAAAGCCACGAACACAAACGTGCGTGTCTGCCTCAGCCAGAGGCTCGTTTCCCACAGAGTCTGGGCAGGGGGTGACTTCAGCCACATCCACACACTGGGACAACTTGTAGACAGCAAGGTCCACTCATACTAAAGAATAAGAGAAAAACCAATTCATACATGAGCCGACTTCCTCTCCTTTACAAATGAGGTGTTCCTCATTTCCTAGCCTCTGCTGTCAACACTAATTGAATCATCATCTATGCATGCAGAGAGAACGGTCTTGCAGTGAGTTTTCGGTGGTTTTTGTTTTTTGGTTCTGAGGATCGTAAATATTTGTAGGGTCTCCTGGCTACATGAAAAAAGGGGGTGAGGGTCAGAATTAAGTCCCATCATGTAAGATTAAATTGTTTTTCAAGCTAAATTTGGATACTTAATAAAGATAAAGCCCTCGTGGGTAAGTTTCTCCTGCTTAAGCCCTCTCTGCAGCGTTGCCTTTATTTGGCAGTATTAAATTAAAAAGGCTTGACAGCCAAATTTCCTCTGACATCTTTCCAGCAGACGCTGAATATGAATTTCACTGGGTCATAAAGACAGCAAAGGCAGAGAAAGGAAAACATCTATTTTATGAATTTGACTGGAGAGTGAGCATTTGAATATTCCGCAGAGACAGGAATGTTAAACCAAATCCTGGATGTTGGCTGAAATACTTTAGCTCTCCCAGAAGGGGCCACTGCTTCTCAAGCAGGAAACAGCCTGCAAGCGGAGGAGGCCCCTGCCAGCCCCACGGTGCCTTGTTCAGGGCTGAGACAATGGAACTAAGCTTTGGGGCGTGTGTTACCCGGACTCCAATTCCCTCCAAGTTGGGTGGGGGATGGCCTTCTGCCACATTCACAGGGCAAGGATTGAAAAGAAGGAAAGATGTAGGCATATCCAAGGAGCACAATATAAAAAAAATCAATCATATTTAAGTGCTCCACTCTACAGGGTTTGGTTCCAGGTCCAGGATATTACCTAAAGAGTTATTTTAGCTTTCCAAACATGGTTATTAACTCTTAACAACACTCATTTGGGTTAGAGGGCACATCCTTGGATTATGTGACAGCTTTTATTTGGAAAGCAATGGAGAGAAATTGCAATGGTGCAATTTTAGGCTTGGTTGAAGGAAGCAAACACTTCCCAAAACTTCTAAACACTCCAAAGTGGAAAGGGCTACTGTGGCAGGTGGCAAGCTTGCCATCACCAGATGCTTCCGAGAAAAGGCCGGACGGCCATTTGTCAGAAATGTAGGGAAGATTCCCGTTCAGGACCAGGACAGACTAGGTGACCTTGAAGGGCCATTCCAGGGCTGTGATTCTTGGCTGTACTCTTTGCTGGGAATTCAATGAGATCTCTAACTAAAGAGGGGGAATCTTTGAAAAGAGTTGGCCACCTCTAACCCATAACAAGACCTTAACACAATCAAAATCTGAACTTCTACTAAAAAGCAAGCTTGGTAAGTCTATCAGAACTACGATTCCCATTCTGGCAAAGCAGAAAGGTTGACGAGCTTGTCCAAAGCAACAATCAACCAACACTTGTGTTAAGCACCTACTATGTGCCAGATATTCAAGTGTACTGAGGATACAAAGATGTAATAATCCCTGCCTGCAGGGAGCTGGGGAAACAATATGTTCTCATATTAAACATATGCAAAATAAAAAAATAAAATGTATTTTAAATGTTAAGTATTTTGGGGGGGGGGGTAGAACTCTAGCATCTGGGGAGAAACAGAAATGGCCTTATGGAGAAGGGACTTGATTTGAGCTTTGAAGGAAACCAGAGGTTCCAAAAGGCAGAGGTGATGAGGGTGTACATTCCTGGGGAGATGCCACACAAAGACACAGAGATGAGGTGTCAAGTGAAGAAGATCAGGAAGACCTGTCTGGCTCAAGCAAAGTACATGAAAGTAAGGAATGAGCATTGAGGCTGGAAAGGGAGGTTGGAGCAATGTTTTAAAATCTTTAAGGGGTAAGAGGAGAGGACTCAAGCCTGAAGGCAGTAGGGAGCCCCTGGGGTTTATGGAGCCAGGGTGGGACATAGTCGGATTTGTCTTTAAAGAAATCACTCTGGGTAGAGGTTGAATTACGAAGAGGAGAGGCTTAAGGCAAGGCCATAAATTAGGAGGCTATCACAAGAATTTGGGTGAAGGGATAAGATCCTAAACTTTGGTTTTGACCACGGTGGTGATGGTGGTGGTGTAGATGGGAGAGATGTAGTGAGAGTAGGATGGGCAGTACAACTGATTGGGTATGGGTGCGAGAGTGATGAGAGAAGGCTGACACCAAAATGGAGAACTGCCCTCAACTGAAATAAGGGACTCTGGGGGGAAAAGACAAATAGTTCTGTTTCTGACATGTGGGCCAAAGAAGCCTACAGAACATCCATTTTGAAACACCTAATACACAGTTGGTGAAGCATGACTGGCTCTCTGGAGAGACTGGGGATGGATGTTTAGGTCTAGACATCATACTCGCACTGGACATAACTGAGTTCATGGGCGCCAATAAGGTCAGTAACTAGTAGTCAAACCAGGCCTTGAACCCAGATGGCCGGACTCCAAGTCCAATGTATCATCCTCTAGAGACGTGTGACATGGTTGGTTAGTTGTTGTCCTTTGTTCTTGAAGAGGACCAAAATGACATCACTAGGCTAGAGTCAGGTTACAGTGTCGAGCCCACCTGGGGCTGATCAGACCAATACAAGCTCAGAACCCTCTACCACAGGTCGGGCACAAATAGTCCATGTGAACACTTGGGGTGGATTCTCTAGATCCACACACCCTGCATTTCCTTTGAGATGTTCCAATTCTGCTTTGCTCATCCAGCATAGCACCTTCTCTGATGTGGGCTCCAAAGTTCTTAAAAGAGACCTTGAGAGTGTCCTTGTATCTCTTCTTCTGACCACCATGGGAATGTTTGACTCATGTGAGTTCCCCATAAAAGAGTCTTTTTGGCAAGTGTATATTTTGCATTCAAACAATGTGCCCAGCCTATCGGAGATGTGCTTTCTTCGGTACAGTTTAAATGCTGGGCAGATCAGCTGGAGAAAGGACCTCAGTGTCTGGTCCCTTACCTGCCAGGTGACTTTCGGAATCTTCCTAAGACAATTCCAATGCAAGCCATTTAGTTTTCTGGCATGGCGCTGGTAGATATCCAGGTTTTCCAGGCATACAACAATGAGGTCAGCACAAGGGCTCTGTGGGCCTTCAGTCTGGTAGTCAGTCTACTACCTCTTTTCTCCCACACCTTCCTTCAGAGCCTCCCAAACACTGAGCTCGCTCTGGCATTGCCTACATCAACCTCTATACCAATGTGGACATCCCTGGAAAGGCCACTGCCAAGGTAAGTGAACTTATCCACAGCATTCAAAACATCTCCATTTGCTGTAACCGATGGTTCCACGAATGGATGGTGTGGTGGTGACTGATGGGGCACCTGTGTGTTCTTGGTATTAACTGTTAGACTAAAATGAACACAAGCAGCAAAGAATTGATCCACACTTTGTTGCATCTCCACCTCAGAGACTACATTCAGTGCACAATCATCCACAAACAGAAAATCCTGCACCAACACTCCCTCCACCTTGGTCTTGGCTTACAGCCTTTTCAAATTGAAATGTGTCATAGGAGAAAGGCAAAAGAATAGTACAGAATTAAACCCCAAGAGGGAAGATCCTTGTAATCTGGAGAAGAGAGTGATGAGAGGTGACCTAATCTTATCCCCTTATTTTATAGATGAAGAAACTGAGGCCTGGCCAGGAGAAATGACTTCCTTAAGGCCTCAGTTCCTGATTCCAAATCAAGCATGCTGTCCACTGTACCCTGTGGCTTCAAAGGGAAAGGGAGAATGGGAAGGCAATCACAATCTTTGTGTACCAAGATAAAACTGGGTATAGGTCCTAGGGGTCTTTTAAGGAGCTTTCAAGGGCTGTTTTGGATGATCTGAAGCTCTTCCAGACACAAAAATCCAGATTGTTAGTACCATCATTTCCCAGGGATGCTCTGGGGATACATATCATGGAATACCATAATCTTAAAAGAATCCAAGCAATGGATGACCCAAAGGCAGGGGAGGGAGGGAGTCATAGAGTGAATAATAAGGTCTGATGCATGAACAGTGATGACCCTTATGGTTGATGAAGGAGGGTGTCATTATGTTAGGAGAGAGAAGGTGAACAGATGGATAGACAGACCCTGTGCTGCCCTGGGCCCTGGGGTTTTGGTCAGGCGGCTTACCCAGAGTCCACATTCATGGTTTCACTTCAGTTTGGGGGATTTCATTTTTGGTTATATTCAATAAATATTTGTTAAGCACCATGTCTGTAAAAGGTACGATGGATACATAGATGGGCTGCCTTCAAGCAGCTTTCTTTCTATTGGGGGTAGGGGTGGGGGGAGAAGGATAGCACCTTTATACCAATATGTTAATATGAATTAGTTGGAAGGGGAAAAGAACAGTCATGATTATGGCAGTGGTTCTCAAAAAAATATGCTCTCATAGCTGCTGTGAATTTCTGCTGAGTACAATGAAGAATATAGTAATCATGTGCACTTACAATTAGATGCATATGTTCATGTCTTTCATAGTGTGCTGGTATTTCTGAAGGAAAGAATGATCATCAGGGCAGGTAGGTGACTGGTGAAGAACCCAGTGTCAAAACTGGAGTCCACAAGCCCTTAGTTCAAATCTTACCTCAGACACTACCTGTGTGAGCAGACAAGCCATTTAACCTCTGTTGGCCTCAATTTCATGATCTCTAAAATGGGAATGATAGCAGCACTTACTTCAACAGAGTTGTTGTGAGGAACAGATGAAGTAAAAATTGGAAGCTGCTTAACACTTTTCCCAGCATGTGTAAGTGCTAGCTATCAGTTTTATTATTAATACTGTGCTATGAAAATCTGAGAACCCCTGACCTGAAGAACTCAGCAATGGCTTCATGTAGGAGCTGGCCCTCATTTAGTCTTCAAGGAAGCTCAGAACTCAAAGAGACTGAAATGAAAACAGAGTGCATTCCAGTCTTGGAGAACAGCCCGTGTAAAGACCGAGATGTGGGAGGTTTTGTTTAATTTTTTTGTGATGAAACAACCCATTGCAAAGATTTCAAGAATGAAAGTCATTGAAGACATTTTTTTGTCAGTGATCATTCTAGTAATGTATAGCTTGAGAAACTGATAGGAATTTCAAATTGATATTTTGTATTTTAGTGCTATATTTTATTTTAGTGTTCATGGAATAACTTTTTTTAATTTTAAGAAAAAAGTCAATGGAGTGACCTAAATCAGCCATGCATTCTGGGAAAGAAGATCCTCTTAGAATGACAGCTTCCAAAGAATGATTTTCTTTTGCCTAACGTACAGAAAACATCATGCTCTCATTGCACCAAAGACAATTCTTCATATTTCGAATGCTTTCCTTTTTTTTTTTTTAACCTCTAAAAGGCAGGGCGGCATAATGGAGAAAATGCCACTCTTGAAGCTAGAAAGACATTGGTGTACATCATGCTTCTGATAAGTTCTCAGTGCTCCAGACAACTCTGTCACCATAAGTTGGAGAGAAGGTGCCAACTTGCACTGGTAGAAGGTTTTCCTCACCTGGGAGGTTCTTATAGCAATGATCCAATCCCTGTTCTCAATGCTCACTTAAGGTATGAAGGTCACAACCTGTCCATTGTAAGAAAGCATAACCAAAGGTCAAAGGGTGGAGAACCTTTGATCAGAGGTGAGAATTTCAGGTCTATATTGCAAATTACTTTGTGACATGCCGTGCCTGTTGTCCCCCAGTTTGAATTCAGAAGCCTTATCCCAGAGAACTTAGATGGTGGATATAGAATTTGTGGTCAGGCTCAGTGGCTGGGCTGGGGCATGGTCAAAAGTGGGCACACATAAAAATTAAATGTTTTCAAAATGTAGAAATATGTTTTGCATGATTTCATATGTATAATGACTATCATATTTCTTGCCTTCTCAATGGGTGGGGAAGGGGGAGGAAGTAAGAAAAGAATTCAGAACTGCAAATAAAAAGTTTTTTTAAAAGAATAACGTTATTTAAAAAAAATATATGGATCCACATGCACACCCTTTGACTAAATAATGCCGCTACTGGGCCTGTATCTCAAAGAGATGTTTTAAAAAGGGAAAGGACCTATGGGTACAAAAATATTTCTAGCATCTCTTTTAGTGGTGTCAAAGAATTGGAATTGAGAGAATGACCATCAACTGGGAATGGCTCAACAAGTTGTACTATGTGATTGTGATGGAATATTATTGTGCTATAAGAAATGATGAACAGAAGACTCTCAGAAAAACCTGGAAATATTTACATGAACTGACATAAAGTGAAATGAGCAGAACCAGAAGAATGGTGTTCTCAGTAGCAGCAATATTGTATTATGATCTACTGTGAATAACTTGGCTTTTCTCAGCAATACAATGATCCAAGATAATTCCAAAGGACTTGTGATAAAAGGTGCTGTCTATCTCCAGAAAAAGAACTGGTGGTATCAAAGATATGTTTTTCCTCTACTTTCTTTATTTTTCTTTTTTTACTTGTTTTCTTTCATAGTGCAACTTACATAGAAATGTGTTTTGCATGACTATACATCTATAAGTTATGTCAAATTGTTTGCCTTCTCAATGATTGGGGGATGGGAGAGAATTTGGGACTCAAAATTTGAAAAAAAGAATGTTAAAATTGTTTTTACACGTAATTGGGGAAGAAATAAAATATTAAATTTTTAAAAAGTGGACTCATAAAACCTGTGCTCATCCCTTCAGTGACTATGCACTATCACAGTGAGTGGACATTGATTTCAGGGGTTCACCTATATCCCATAGATGCTCCCCCCTGGAGGAACTAAGCTGTATTGTGACCAGGGCCATGGCCAAGCCAATAGCGGCAAGTCAAACAATGTTGGACATAGGGTCAAAGGACCAACTTCTGCCTTTCCTCCTTTACTCCCTGTGTGACCTGGGTTCAGTCCTTTCTTCTTTTAGGACCTTGAATCCTCTTATGTCTATAAGAAACCCCCAAGAAAATTAAAAAGAGAAGGAAAGACCCCATGTGTGCCAAAATATTCATAACAAATATTTGGTTGGAAGATAATGTAGATGCCCAGTGACTGAAGCATGGCTAAACACACTGCTAGATGAAAGGACCAATTATTATGCCGGGAGAGGCAGCATCGAGTCAGCCTCTGAGTCAGGAAGGCCTGGGTTCGAGTGTGACCTCTGACACATTGCCTGGAAGGCCCTAGGCAAGTGAACTGCCCTCTCAGTACCCCCAGCCACCTCTCTAAGGCTTTAAGTTGTGGAACATTTGAAAGTTCGTCACCAGATAGATCAGAATTCCTGTTTCCTACATTGATGGAATCTCAGGCGTGTGGGCGAGTTATTACATCATCACAAATGACCAATGTGAGGATTTCGGAGAAAATAGGCAGTCTTGTATCAACTCATTCAGAGAGAAATAAACAGAATCTAGGGAATAATATACACAATGATTACATTAATTTAAACAAAAAGAATTGAAAAGGAAGCCAGACTCAGAAGAATGACAAGGATAATCTATGGCCCATTTTCCACTTTAAATAAATGATACTGTAGTTGTAATATGAACAGCTCTAGATTCCTTTTTAGGGTCACCTGGACTTTATATGAGGGTAAAGTACTTCCTGGAGTGGGAGGGCATAGGGCTCAAATGCTGGCTTAGATACATACTCATCATGTGACCTTGGAGAAACCATCTGTGTCTCAGTTCCCTTGTAAGTAAAATGGGGGGTGGCAGTGGGGGTGCAGGGTTGGCTAGATGACCACTATGGCCCTTCCCAGATCTAGGTCTATTATCTTGCATATAAAGTATGTGTCAAGATTAGATTGTCCAACAGGGAGCATTTCATGGAGTGTGCTTAGAGTTGGCATTCCTGCTCCTAGGCAATAGGAGCTGCTTCTATCCAGATGAAAGCATTCTGCACTCTTATAGGGTGTGTCAGTTCCAAAGGGGTCTCTTGGGCACCTTGTACTCTGTGACAGCAGCAGGGGGGTTGGGGTGCTGTATCAGTTCAGAGAAAAGACATCTTAAAGCCCTACCTCCGTTCAGTTTTGCAGGTGGCATCATGTAATGCCAAGACTTTAAATAATGGGAGAAAAAAGTTTGGTCCCACCCCCAACATTATAACAACTAAGCCCATATTTCAGTTAATATGGGTGGGTGTGGGGGGAGTCAAGTAGGCAAGGTTGCACTTGGGTCAGTCCCTGGCTGTCCCATTTTGTGTTTATTCTTGACTGATCTCAAGAGAACAAATATTCAGAAATGTACATGTCCAGACTTGAAATATTTGAGAAGTTCAGAGGCCCCATTAAGTCAAAGCTATGAGGAAGGGAAGCATCCCTAGGAACTAGCCCAGCATTCTTGGCAAGGATGCCCACTGAAAGGAAAATGGAGTTTCTTTTTTGTTGTTGTTTAGTTTTCTTTTAATAAATTTGTACTTGTGAGTCTTTTATGTTTAGTATTTCCTTTGTGTGTAGGGATAAATTACCTCTCCCATCCTGATTCTTATTTTATAACTACACATCAATTGCTTTTGCTGGGAGCAAAGTCCTTTGCCTGGATTAGCCATTTCATTGATCCTTCCAGTACACTGATATAATTCCAGACCAGTTGCCTCAACACGAGGCAGGATCCCCTCCTCCCCATTGCACTTTCACTCATACTGGCCCCCTCTCCTGGGTTATTTTAACACAGTTAGAATATTCCTTACTCCCCATTGTCATTTCTAGACTCTTACTCTACCATTACCACTCACTAATCTCTGCTCCTTGTAGGTTAATTCTATCAAAATTTCTCCAATCATGATCTATTAGTGGTTATCTACTTACTGGCCTCCAGAATACTCTCCTTCCTTCCTCAGTGAGTTCAGTCACTTACATTCTTTCCTTCTCCACCTCCTGCCCTTATACTGGAAGACTTCAAGACAGACAGACAGACAGACAGGCAGACAGACAGACAGACAGACAGGCAGACAGACAGACAGACAGATAGAGAGAGAGAGAGAGATAGATAGATGAGAGAGAGAGAGATATAGATAGATAGAGAGAGAGATATAGATAGATAGATAGATAGATACTCCCTCAAATATTCTAACTTCCCAGTTCCTCAACATTTTCTCTTCGTATGACCTAGTCCTACATCCTATACCAGCTACACTCAGAGATGATCATACCGTCATCTTGCCACTCACATGTATTCCACTTCCATGTTCACGAACTCTGAAATTATTTTACCTAGTTATGTTTTTGTCATTCTTTTTTGGTCTTCTCCTCTATCTTACCATCTGTACTGCTGTTCTTCCTCATTGTCATCTCAAATTTCTTACCTCTAATTATTTCCCAGACCGTGTCCTCTGCACTGAATACGCTTGCCTCCTTTCCCCAATGTGTAGAGGTGAACCACTCTAACTCTTCCCTCTCCTCTTCTCTTGAGTCCTTTGCCTATCGCCAGGATTGCCATGCCAAGCCTAATCCTACCACATGCTGCCTTCATTCCCTATTCACATGTTGCTAAACAAAGCTGGAGAAAAATCACAAAAGTGAGTAGAGTGGGTCCAATAAAAATTTCTCTTGCATTACCTCAACTGGGCCCTCATTGTGGCAAGGCAATCCTTGTGCCTTCCCTCATTGATTTACTATCACACGCCCTCTGTTGGATTTTTTTTTCCATCTCTAGCCCCAATTCCTTTCCATCCTTTTGTAAACTCCTATGACTTCCCCTCCCCCAAGCCTCTTAGTTGAGGTCCTTGCTTCAGTTTCATTGAAAAATATTGAACCTATTCACCAGGAGCTCCCTCTTCTTCCCTATCAGCTCTCTTTTCTTCATTCTTGGTCATCTCATATCATTAAAATGCCTTCTTCTAAGATCTCCTTCGATCTTCTCACATGAAGAGGGGGGCATGTTCCAGGACAAGACAAATTGCCACACACACACACACACACACACTCACACACACACACACACTCACACACACACACACTCACACACACTCACACTCACACACTCACACACACAC
>NW_027186458.1:7747553-7766570 GCF_028583685.1 Petaurus breviceps papuanus
ACACACACACTCTCACACACACACACACTCACACACACACACTCCCAATTCTTCTTGTCTTCTCTGGTAGATTGCCCATTCTTTTCTCCCCACTCTCTTATTTATCTTCAATCTCTTCGTGGTGTAGTGAATAAAGCCCTAGGTCTGGAATCATGAAGACCTATTTCAAATCCAGCCGTAGACACTTACTAGTTGTGTGACCTTCAACCAGTCACTTAATCTCTGTTTTCCTCAGTTTCCCCAACTGGAAAATGACTAATATAATGGCATCTACTTCAGGAGATTGTTGTGAGGACCAAATGAAATAATATTTGTAAAAAAAAGTGCTTAGCACAGTGTTTGACACATAGCAGGCATTACATAGATGTTTATTACCTCCTTCCCTCCCCTTCATATCCACAGCACTAAGAACAGTGTTTGGCACATGTTAGGTGACTAATAAATTCCTGATGAGTTGACTTATGAATTTAATACTTTATTACGCCTTTTCTTTTAATTAAACTCTAAATGTGAGCTACCACCTCAGGTATAAGTGAAATTGTCTAGGTCTGGAACACTGTGTTGGTAGCTTAATGAGTCAAAGATGTGAGAAGAGAGCCTAGGTCCATCTTGTTTCCAGAGCAAGCCCTCCTAGGACTGAGTATTGGACCAAACCCCAAGCCTGAGTCCAGAACTGGGAGGGGCCAAGCAGCCCAACCCCTTTGGGTTGAAGCCTCCTGTCCCTCTTCATTTATCCATCGGTCTCAAGGCTGAATTCTTAGGAAAAACACACTAAGTTTCCTTCCCCCTCACTTCTATTAACTCATTTCTATGAAGTCGATTGTTTTCTGATGATAGTTTCCATGGTCTGTATCCTGATTGCATACAATATCCAAACAACGCAGTCTGAGTGAAAGATTGAATCCTGCAAGACAGTGCTTGTTTGGCCCATGATGACGTCCTTAGATGGTACCAATTGAATCAACTGCGTGGTTCCCTTTGTTTAGAGTATGTACATTAAAATGTACCAGAAAACATTGGTTATGTCATCAATTTTATGGACTCCAAGAGTGGAAATTCAAGAAAATTCCCAAATGTGTAAACTGGTGCCTTTAGGTTTATTTTTCAAAACTTCCTGAGGTTTTACACAAGTAACCACAACATGCAAAAACTCAACACGTGTGCATGCTTCCGTCACACCTAAATAAAGGCCATTGGTGGATCACAGCGTCATCTATCTCGAGCTGAAAGATTCTCAGAGGTTTTCCAGGCAGCCCCTTATTTTAGAGAACATGACTCAGGCCCAGAACAGGCAAGCATTTCCTCAAGGTCACACACAGGTACTTCAGGAGAGAGCTGAACTGCTGAGGGAAGTAAGCATTGGGGGGCTTACCGGAGGACCTGGTGGCCCACACTGCTGCCATCTTGTGACTCCGCTCTGGAGCTGGCTCAGTTCCCTTTCTGTTCAAGTTTGGGTCTGGTCCAATTTCTCTCTTGTAGGAAAGTTTTACTGTATTATTGCATTGCTTGAACCTAGTCCTGCCCAGCTGGGAAGCTGGACCATCTCTACCTGCTACTTAAAGACTCTTGACTAAGGACCTAGATTATGCTGACCAAAAACTGGGTCAGAGCCAAAGACTGATGCAAGTTTTCTCACAAGTATACATCCCAAGCAATGCATGTGTCTTATCTGAGAGCTGGCCCCATACGGGTCAATCAGTTACTGCTTCTGTGTTCTGGGGGAAATGCAGCACCTCTTTTTTCTAAATTTAAGGAATTGCACCTGTTTGCTCTCCCCCTCCCACCATAGAAAATCCTTAATCTTTCCTCCAATCAGAAATCAGATGAACTAATTTTTTATCCTGGTTTTAGGTCAGTTGGTCTTATTGTTTTTTAATAAATAAAAACGTGTCTCTCCCAGGATTTGCCATCCAGTGCCAAAGGCAAGGAGACCTGGTCCTGCTTTGTTATGCAATTGGCAAGCATTGCTTAATAAAGCAGAAGCTTAAACCCATGCTGCCTCGGTTTGGTCATTTCATCTCCCATCTGCCACACTGCAGACCCAAGTCGCTAGAGGGAGCATAATCAAAAATAGACTTCCAAAAAATAAAACTTTAAATAAAGCAAAGTCACAGTGGATACCATTAGGGTTGGGATAAATAGACAGACAGATAGAGCTGGGTTCAAATCCTGCTTCTCTAACTTGCCAGTTGCATGATCCTGGAAAAGCAACAACTTTGATGGATCTCAGGCAATTCCTGGGGCTAATCTACTGATGTCTAGACAGGTAGAGGAAGTTGACATGTCAGGAGTTTCCCCTGAAAATGTCAAAGTCCATATTTGTGGACTGCAGACATAAAATGTGATTCCTGGGAGCACTCAAATGGCCTGGGACATGTTTCCATGCTGTCTCATCCCCATAGAATTTCCAGATCCAAAGCAAAGGACACCGTGCCCTAGACTGTGCATACATCAGGGTTTGCTATACAGGCCATGCCTGTTGGGCAGGGAGCTGTTCCCATCTGAAGTTAATGCTTAAGGCCAAGTTAGAAGGAAGCCCAAGCTCTGGACTCAAGGGAATACTAGGCCAGTCACCACAATCAGCTATGCCAAACTGGAAATGTGCCTTTTGGGGTAAGCTCAAACCTTTTCAGATGCTCCGCTCCAAACCTGACCTCCACTCTGTTTGGCTTTTCAGGTCATTGTCATGGTCATCTTACAGCCATCTGCATGCACACTTTGCTTTTGGACCCTACATATGGGTACCTCCTTATACAAAGCTCAAATAACACATCTTATTGCCTCAGTTGGCCCACATCTACATCTTCACTAATTGCACCCTTGCCGTGGACAGCCCTGCTTCTGGAAGTCCCAAATCTATCCCTCCCCTAAAGGAAGGTGTATATCTAAAGGTCCTTGGTATAGTCAATGACATGTCCTCCTCTTCCTAAGTCCAGGATCCCTGGTGCCACAGGGTCTGAATAAAGCCCATCCAGAACACATAAATCCATGGGGATGGACTTTGATATCGGAACCTATTCACCAGGCAGCCCTTTCCACTATTTTGCATTTTTCCTTTCTGTTCAGCCATGGCAGCCTGATCATGGCAGTCCATGCTTTCAGCCACTCTCTCTGGCTTCTGCTATCACCCACACTGAGCGGTAACAAACATAGGGAGTCACAGTATGCTGATTTAGAAGCAGAAGGGCAATCAGAGGTCATTAAGTCCAATGATCTCATTTTATACATGAGGAAACTGAAGCTTAGAGAGGCTGTCACTTAGCCATAGTCCTACAGGTAAGTGGCAAAGTGGAGATTTGAACCAATGTCTGCTGACTCTGAATCCAATCATCTTTTTTTTTTTTTGCCTTTTGGAGGGCAATTGGGGTTCAGTAACTTGCCCAAGGTTACACGGCTAGTTTTTGTGTGTGTGTGTGTGTGTGTGTGTGTGTGTGTGTGTGGGTAGGTGTTAAGTGTCTGAGGCCAGAACCAAAGCCCGGTCCTGACTCTGGGGCTGGCGCTTTACTCACTGCACCACCTAGCCTCCCCCTGAATCCAGTGATCTTAATGCTGCATGGGCCAATGAAAGATTGCTTCCCAATCAGTTGTTTTTTTTTGTTTTTTGTTTTTTTTCTGGCCAACTCAGCAGCTTTTATAATGGATAGTAGACTGTAGTCAGTATCAGAGATAGAGAAAGGGCCTTGGAATGGGATTTCATTGGCATAGGGCAGTGGTTTTCAACTTTTTTCCTCTCAGAACTCCTTTATACTCTTAAAAAATTATTGAGGACTCCCCATTCAAGCTTTTCTGTGAGTTCTGTCTAATGGCAGCCACTGCATTGGAAACCGATAGATGCACATCCATGCTCAGTTCCCACGGCCGTGACTTTACTTAGCTACCCTAGGGTCTCCTGCAGAAGAGGAACATGCACTCTTCTTTCCTAACCCCTCCAAGGAGCCCACAGCAATCCCTCAGGTGCTTTGACATGGAACTTTCCACAAAGCACTACAGGGGAACCAAGGAACCGGTGTTGGGGGAGGGAAAACTACGGGAGTAGGTAATACGGGGAAAACTTTACCAGCTACAAAGATGGTTGGGAAATGCACCATCACTACAAGTCAGAACTTGATTCATCGTTTTATTGATTGCACAGACTTACGAAAGCATTAATGATGCAGATTATGTTTAAAACCATGTGTGCACAATGTTTTAGGGGGGAAGGATGAGTCTTGTTGTTAAGCATTTATCAGCACATCTGTGCATTGCTATATAAACATTGCTGAGCTCAGCAGTGGGTCAGTAGAATGCTCAGGAAACTGTTATCACCACAGTGGTAACTGTCGAGACTATAGGTTAATGTTGCTTCTGCATATAGCACTTTAAGATCTGTGAATCTCTATCCATTGTACTTTCGGTCCAGTAGTCTAAATCCAGGACATCACTTGGGCGTGATAAGATATACACTCTCTCCCTCTTGACTGTTTCCTTCCCTGCTGCTTACAAACATACCTAAGTCTTCCCCATCCTAACAACAAAACAAAAACAAAGAAAGAAAACCATCCTTCACATGTCTTGGTCCAAAGGACACCAAGTATTGTCTCATAGTCCTCTACCCTTTCATAGGAGAACTAGGGAAAATGGGAAGGGGTGGGGGAGCCTTCTGAGCTCCACCCCCCCACTTCTCTACTTACTAACTCCTCTGACTCTTGCGGTGACCTCCTAAACTTACCACCATACTGATACTTCTCTCTCTCAATTCATCAGTGGTCTCTAAAATGGTGAGATCCAAGAACCTTGCCTTGGTTTTCATCTGTCTTGACCTCTTGGCAGTATTTGATGCTGCTGACCATCCTCTCCCTCTGGATATTCTCTCTTCTAGGAGATATGGGATGTGGCATTTTCTTGATTCCCCTCCTCCCCAGCTGCTCTTTCTCAGGTTTTGTTGGTGGTGGTGCTGGATCATCATCTAAGCTCTGCCCTTTAACTATGTACATCCCCATATCTTTCTCCTGCTTTCTCTCTCCTTCCCTCCCCCACCATCTATCTCTCTCTGTCTCTCTCCACCTGTCTGTCTCTGTCTCTCTCTGTTTCCATTTAATACAAGTGACTTCTAAATATGCAAAATGAAGGGTTTGGCCCCCATGTTCTCTGAAGTTCTCTGAGTCTGTGACGCTATGATCAAAGGCTAATATCCAGTTCCACGACACCAACTGCCTGTTTTGAAGTGAGCATCCCATAACTATATCAAGCTCAACATGTACCAAAGAGAAGTAATCAGCCTCCCCCCAAAATGGGCCCCTCTTCCTAACTTCCCTCCAGCTGTTGATGACACTATTATCTTTCTAGTCACCTAGTGACTTACCCTCAACCCTTCCTTCCCCCTCACCCCATGTAACCACTGACTTGCCAAGTCTTGGCCATTTTCCCTTTGTAACATTTCTCTCACATCCCTTCTTCTCCCCTGGCATGTGCACCATACTGATTCAGGACCTACTCACCTCTCACTCAAACCATTGAAAGTGACCTCCCACAAGCCTTAAAGGGCTCTATGAAGGTTAACTATACACTGTCTTTAGCTATCAACTGGTCTATCTCCAGTCTCTCACCCCCCCCTTCAATCCACATCCCCAAAGGTCCCAAAGTGTTACCACTCAATAAGCCTGGCACATAGTAGGCATGATTGTTGATGAATTTGGTAATAGTGTCCTTAACCATCAATATAGTCAGCTCTAAATGTTTGATCACTTCCAACATGGGGCCCAGTTCCTGTTTGAAACTAACAGAGGCAGCCCATGCCACCTGAGCACACTTCTAATTGTGAAGGGCTTCCCCCCTTATATCAAGTCCTAGTCTGCCTTCCTGATATCTCTTTGTCCTGACAAACCAAATATTCCAAACTCTTTTGCCTATGTCACTGGGAGCACAGACAGGGATGGATGTTCCCCAGTGCACTTACTCTCCAGCTGTGGCCATGACAGAGCCCTCCACTCGCTGTCCAAGGTGACATGCCAGCCACATCCTTGGGCCTGGGATCAGTCCATTAACTAGTATCTGTTAAGTAGCACCTCCTATATGCCAGGCACTGTGCTAAAGCATTCCACTATTCCCTTTTCCATGGACAGTATCAGACTGGCCATATGTCTAATTAATAGCAAAAAGCATATTCCATAAGAATCACATCAAAGTCATTTCCTTTTCATGCTACCCTGTAGCAGCAACCACACTGACATCCCCAGGATGGCTGCTAGTACAGGTTCTTAGATATGCTTTAATAGGAAAGCCAGCTGTTCAAGTGGTCAACAATATATTTTAATTACATTCATTAGTTCAGGGGGAAAATCAGTACCTTGAACTTCAGAGAAAATACAAACAAAGAAAATAGAAAAAATACAAGCAGAGAAATAAAGACAAACAGACAGGGCTTCTAACTGTCTGAGAAATTAGCACAGACTAACAGACAGATCCAACTGTCTGACCAAGACAATACATACATAGTTACCAGAGAGAGAAGCACCAATATCTGGGTTTTTCAAAGCCAAGGAGAAGGAGGAGCACTCCTTAATGGCTATCCAGAGTCTCATCTGGTCAAATCACAAGAATACCCTTCCAATGAGTGAGTCTTAAAGCCAAATGCTAACTTCAGAGTATATATGCCTTTTTAAAATCCAGAGGGCCTACTTAGAAATTATCAAAAGGTGTGAAAGCCTTCTTACAAGCAAACCTCCCCTAAGCAAGCTTCCCTTAATGGGCTCCACATGAAACCTGTTAATGGGCCAGGAAGATCTTATATCCCATCAATATTATGTACCCCCATAGGATCATTGATGAGAACTGGAAGGAGCCCCAGTAGTCATCTAGTCCAAGCCCCTTATTATATAAATCAAGGACATGGGAACAGATCCAGAGAGGAGCAGTGACTTGACTAAAGGCACCAGATTATAAGTACAGGGCCAGGATCTGAACCCAGGCCTCCTGCTCCCAAATGGACTTCCCTTTGCAGGGCACTCCACTGCCTCCCACTTCCACAAGCAGGCAAGGTCAACCCAGCACAGTGCTAGTTTCCAGGAAAAGTGGCCAAAAAGCTATCGGATTTCATTTATTCTTCTAGGGAATGAAATTTTAGTTGAAAGTTAATTCCTTCCCCTCAAGGCATTTAAACTGCTCGGTCAGGTATAATACTTTGTTAGTCATCTTTGCTTAGTGAATCATTACAAATAATCCAATGTTACAGGATTTAGAAGTGGAAGAGACCTTAGAATTTAGCAGCTCATGTAGTCCAAGGGCACTTGGCAGGCAAGTGCCAGAGCTGAGCAGTCAGGTATCCTGGTGCAGAGGGCTCTCACCTCCCTGCCTAGAGGCAGTGACTTTAGAGAACAGATCAATATCTCCTTAATGTTGAAGGGGGATCAGGGATGGAGAAAAGAATGCAGTGAGCAAAAAAGGAAGAGAAAAGACATAGGAGGGAAAAGAGAAAGAAGGAAGGGAGAGTAAGGGTAAAGAATGTGTGTGTAAAGGTGAGCCCGAGAGCTGCCAAGAGGTGGCATGCAGGGTCATCTGCACTATGGCCTCCCTAGGATGCAGAGAGTGAAGGAGAAGGTATGGGTGAGGAGGTGGCACTGGGTGGTACTAGTAATGCCTATCTGAGGACCCAGGGCAAAAGCCTTGGGGCCCCAGTTTCCTCATCTGTAAAATGAAGGTGAGGGAGCCATTTGCCATGGAAAGGAAGGAGAGAAAATGACATAGCAAGGTCAAGGAAAGTGTATTTTTTTTTCTTTTTAGGACGTGCTTGTTGGTAGAAGTGAGGAGGCTACTTGTGATGGAGAGACTGAAGTTGTATAAAGAGATGAGGGAGATTGATGGGACAGACTCCAAAAGGAGACAGAAGGATCTAGGGCCAAGTGCATTCACTGGTCAAGGAGCTAGCCTTGGAAAGCATGAGAAGGTTCCCTCTTTTCTTGGCACTGAAGACAGAAAGAACAAGATAATAGAGAGAGAACTTGGCAGCCGGTAGGAGGGTGTGGTGACAAACAGAAAGGGGGCTGCAAGAAGGAGCGAGGAAGCTCCTCAGGAGTGATATGCGCAGTCAGGTAAGAGACCAGATCATCTGAAGATAGGGAGCAAGGCTGGGATGGGACTGGAGCCTTGCAGGACATGACAACCGGTCTTCAGGAAGGAGTGCATGGGGGAATTTGCTAGGGATTTCACGTAAGATGAGCCCAAGTGATTTCAGGCAGTGGGGGAGGCCCACCTGCGATGAGATCACAGGAGAGGTGCTAGATTCCAGCAGGGGCTTTGAACCAGAGCAGGCAGCAAGTCACGTCTCTGACATCCCTCAGTCTCCTTTGCTGGGTCCTTATCCTGTTCACACCCTCTAATCATTACTGTTCCTCAAAGGTTCTCACCTGGCTCCTCTTCTCTTCTCCCTCTTCACCTGGTGATCTCATGAATTCCCAGGGAGTCAGTTATCATTCCTCTGTTTATGAGCCTCACATCTACCTGTCCTGCCCCATCCTCTCTGCTGCCCTCCTGTCTCCCATCTCCAACTGGATGTCCACTGACGTCTTAAGCTAAACTTGTCCAGAACAGAAGCTATTCTCTTTTCCTCTAAGTCTCCCCTACCTTCTCTATTACTTTTGAGGGCACCAACCTCCCAGTCCCTTAGACTCAAAACCTGGGAGTCCTGGATTCTTCGTGTCTCTCGCCCCACTTCCCATATTCAATCTGTTGCCAGGCCTACCAGTTTCACCTCTGCAATATGGCCTCTTCTCTCCTCTGACCTGACCTCCATCCTGGTGTAGGACCTTACCATCTCACACATGGATTATTTTGGGGCGCTTTTTTTTTGGAGGGGGGGAGGTAGGGCAATTGGGGTTAAGTGAATTGCCCAAGGCCACACGACTAGTTTTTTGTTGTTGTTGTGTTGCGTGTCAGAGGCCAAATTTGAACTCAAGTCTTCCTGATTCCAGAGCCCATGCTCTATTTGCTGCCCCACCTAGCCACCCCTCACACTCAGATTGTTGCAGCAGTCTGCTTGGCAGGGAGGGGGAGGGACTGCCTACTTCAAATCTCTCCCCACTCCAATTCCTCCTTCATTCAGTCACTAAAGTGATTTTCCTAAAGTACAGGTTCAATCATGTCGCATACACAATAAACTCCAATGGTTCCCTATCACCTCCAGAATCAATTCTAAAATGTTCTATTTGGCATTCAAAGCTCTTCATGACCTACCTCCACCCACCTTTCCAGTCTTTTTACACCATAACCACCATCACCTATTTGGCAATCCAGGGACATTGGCTTCCTGCCTGTTCCACAAATAAGTTACTCTATCTCTCAGCTCTAGGCAGTTTATTCTGGCTGTCCCCCATGCCTGGAATGCTCTCACTCCTCTGCTGTAACTATAGACCTCCCTAGCTTCCTTTAAGTCCTAACTAAAATCCACCTTCTTTAGGAAAGTTTCCCCAACGCCTCTTCATTCTGGTGCCCTTCCCTCATTAATCACTTCCTCTTTATACTATACATAGGCTTACATGGTGTTTCCTCCATTAGACTGTAAGTACCTTGAGGGTAGGAACTGTCTTTTGCTTTTTTTTGTATACTCAGCATTTAGAATAGTGCTGTAACATAGTAGGAGCTTAATAAATAAAGGTTTACTGATTGATTCATTGATTAATAATAGCACATTAACTTTTTGGAGGTACCAAAAAGAGGTATGGACTATGTGCAATGTCCTGTGGGCTTATAAGCTAAACATCCAGTATAATGTAGTGTTTATGCACTGTAGTCTACAATATGCCCTAAAAATTTTCAGGGGAAGCGAGAAGTCATTTCATTCGTCACTGGCCTGGAAAACATTGAGTAGAATCTATTTGTAATCAGTTTGTGGGGCTTTTTTCCCCTTTCTTTCTTCATCTTCCTTGACAGAGAAGGATTTCTTTTATGTGTGTGTTATTAAAGACTAACCTGTAGATCCTTGTTCAGAAACATATCAAGTTGATGATGTGGTTGATTTTGGCCATGTTTCTCTCTGATTTCTATGTGTCACTTCCTTTGTGAAAGAAACAGCAAGAAGGGGAGGAGGAAGAGAAGTAACTGCAGTGCTGGTGGCAGTAGCAGGAATAGAGAAGGAACTTCCATTATTTGGACCCAATTGTCTGCAAGATTGACTGTTTCTGGGTCCCACATGTTAAGAAAGATGTTGGTAATTTGAAGACTGCCTCAAGGAAGGCAACCAAGCTGGTAAAGGGTCTCAAATTCTTGCAAATGATGGTCTACTTAATGAGTTTATTTAATCTGGAATAAAGAAGGCTTGGTGGAGGGAGGGGATTGAGACATCTTTTTAGAGTTTGGTGTTTTTTGTTTTTTGGAGGGGGGAAGGCAAGGCAATTGAAGTTAAGTGACTTGTCCAAGGTCATATGGCTAGTAAGTGTTAACTTTCTGAGGCTGGATTTGAACTCAGGTCCTCCTGACTCCAGGACTGGTGCTCTATTCACTGCTCTACCTAGCTGCCCCATCTTCTCTTTTTAGTTTTTGAAGAGCTATCATAAGATGCATTTGACTTATTTTGTTGGTTCCCAGAGAGCCCATGGAGGAATAATTTGGGAAAAATTTTAAGGGAACAAATTTTGGCTTGACACCAGGAAAACTTTCTACCAGCAGAACTCTCTGGAATTGGAATGTGCTACTTTGGGGTATGCTTAATGTATTCACATGGAGTCTAGACCAAGACTCACTGGGGATGCTGAAGTAGGGATCCTTGTTCGGTTCTGGTTGGACAAGAAGGCCTCAGTGGTCCTTTCCAACACTGAGGCTGGGTGACTCATGACTCCTCCCCACCGCCTCAGTCCTTCCTCAATGTATTTTCTTCTTGGAACAACAAAAATGCATAGATTATAGCCTCTGTTCCAACTCCCAATGTTGGCCAAATATTGTCTTCTAATAAAAATAGTTATAATTTGAATCTAATGTTTAAGAGTAACGGTGGTATTCTTTACTCAGCAATATGTAATAAAGCCTCAGGAAAAATGTTTCCAAACAGATTGCCAGAGAATAAAATGTACTGTTTCTGGAATTAGGTACCTTATTAAATGACTTTAGCTGAGTCAAAAACCAATCAATATCAACTCCAAACCAAAACTTCAGTGAATTGCTTGTCCCAAACATTTGGGGAAAACATTTGGGTCTGGAAGATGTAGACTCATTTTTTGGAGCAAAATTATAAGATGATCAGAGGAAGAGGTCACAACATCTCCACAGTCATTCTCGAAGTAGAATGAAATTCCTGACCTATCTGCTTCCTTCTTGGGACCTTGATTTTTCACAATAATTAACCACTCACAATTTAGCCCCTCTGAAAAGGGGGGGTGGAGGGAGAGAGAGGGCAAAGATGGAGGAAAATCCATTCTTCCTTCCCTCTTGATCCCAGGGTCGGTCATCTTCCATTTCTTCTGCCTTTTCCTCTAGGAAGTCACCAGATAGTGGGAGAACTGAGATACAGATAGAGTCTGTGCCCTAATTCATCTGTAACTCAGACTGTTTGCTGTTAAGGACTGGGTGGTGCAGGGAATTGGGAGTTTCCTCAGGAGAAGGGGCTCCTTACTGCTTTGTTTCATGAACCCCTTTGACAGTCTGTGGAAGCCCATGAATCCTTCTGAGCATAATGTCTTAAAATATTTGTAGGAAATTATAAATTTCAGTCAGAAGTTAGTAAAAATAAAGATGTAATGTTTTTCATCATCCAAATGTATGGACCTCTTAAAATTGATCCATGAACTCCAAGTTAAGAAGCCCTGTGCCTTGTACCCAGAAAAGACATTTCTCCAGAAACTTTGTGAGAGCACTTAGCTCTAGAGTTGGGAGGGATGACAGAACTACATGAGTCCAGCTTCTTCATTTTATAGATAAAGGAACTGAGACCTCAATAAATGGGATATCTTGACCTGATCAAGGCAGCCCAGGTAGTAAACGATTGAGCCAAGATTTGAACCCAGATTCTCTGTCTCCAAAACGATCACCTTTTCATTCCACTGAATCCTTAGGAGTGCACACTGGATTCTCCAGGATGGGGACAAGCTACCTGGTTGGTCTATTGCTTAGGTCCTGATGCAGGTGAAGAGACGGAGGGAGCCCCTTTACAATGGGCACCAGTGAGTAAAAAGTTAGAATGAGCAGAATGAAACAGTCACTACAAGATGGGGACCATTAGTTATAGAATGATAGATTTAGAACTGGAAAGAACCTCCAAGTTCTTCTAGTCAGACCCCATCATTTCACAGTTAATGAAACTGATGCCCAGAGAATTCCAGTGTCTTACCCAAAGTCATTGAGGTAGCCAATGGCAGATTCAGGATTTGAACCCAGATTTTCTGATTCTGAATCCAGTCTTCTTCCAGGCAATCCCCTAAGAATTTTCATCATAAGAGGCCAGTATAGTGTTAGTCTTGTTCTCCTCGTGTTATAGATGAGCAAACTAAGGCTCAGTGAGATGAAGGGATTTGCCCAGGGTCAAGGCTAGTAAATGAAAGAGTTATGACTTGAATTCAGGGCTCCTAACCTCCATTGCAGTGTCCTGTCACCTCGCACCAAGCATGATAATTACTTGAAATGTTCAAAATTTACATGGAAGAATTCTCAAATTTAGTGCTTCCCAGAAATCAGATTCCATGTTCTTTTCACTGCCTTTTGCTGCCCTGGAGCTATAGGCTCCAAGTCGGACAGAGGACAATGTCAGAAAATATCACTCTCTGCAAACGAGTCCAAGAAGTGTCAACATTAAGAGGGAAGAGGTTAACCTCAAGCAAAATCCACTCAATGAGATCTGTGGTTGGCAAAGAAACTCATGTCATCAAGAGAGCAAGGTGTATCTAAGTGCTCATTAATATTAGAACAACTGCTTCCAGATAAGCTGAGTTCTTGGAAACAGTGACATGTTCATGCCCAAGCAGAAGGACGGGGGTGGGTCTAGAGAGTAGAGGAAAGGCCAGTCAAAAGCTAAGAAGAAGCTGATTTCTCTAACGCTGTCTGAGGTCAATAGTCCTCTGGCATTCATTACAGAAGACAGTGTAGTGCAATCAATAGAGAGCTGGATTTGGAATCAAAAGACCGAAGATCGCATCACTTGCTCTCACTGGGCATTCTCCTCTCTTGGTTCACTACCCTTAAGCACAGAGATTGGGCTCCTAAGTGACTCCCCCAGCAGGAGAGAGTGGCCTGTACTAGTCATTCTACCTAGTAGATCCTGCTGATGGTTAATGGGTCTCCTCAGGCTTCTTGATGAGGAAGCTAAAGCTTGAAGAGATCTATAGCTATAAGAGGAAAATGTAAGGATAGAGAAAATTCCAGGCATGATGGACAGCTAATACAAAGACATGGAGGCAGGAGATGGAATATCATGTATAAAGAACATGAAAAGTAGGCCAGTATGAGTTGGAGCCAATTATTGAGTTCTCAATGCCAAATGGAAAAGTTCTTCCCAATTAGATTTCCCTGCATTATTCTTTCATGATCTCTACTGAAACAAGACTTGGGATCATAGATTTAGAATTACAAGGTAGGCTCTGAGGTCACCTATTCCACCCCACTCATTCTGCAGATGAGAAAACAGAGTCCCAGGGAGGCTAAGTGAATCACCCAAAGCCACAAAGGAAGTAAGCATCAGGGACAGGATTGGAATCTAGTGTCTCTGGATAAGAGTCAGCGTTCTTTTCTTGATCCCACTCCCATTCTCCACTCCTTTTTATTTTATGAGAGGATACTATTCATCATCTTCCATCATCCTTTTCCAGAAGATTTTACAAATGAATTTCTAGTCTAAACTGGTGTTGACTTACTTGCCAAGTAGAGAGCTGTGGCAGTCAAAAGCAAGTGTTTGCTGACTAAAAGTGTTTGGGGACCTCTTTAAGTCAATTGGGCAATTGAATTACACTTGCTGAACCTTCATATGCAATTCTTATACTCTGTTTCTATGTCCTTTCTTCCTTCTACATACCATTTTTCACCATCAATGACTTACTTGAATAGATCAGGATGAAGCTGTTTTCACTGATTACCATGTCTTTCTTTCCCCCAATTTTTATGCTTTCTTCTAATTAAACTAATTTTGATCTTTGCTCTAACAAATCAAAGAGGTCTAACTAAACTTTGCTGACTAAAGAATGACTCCCATGTCATAATCAGTCATTCTCTATCAATTAAATATAACCAAGATTATTTTGTTCTGTAGATATGCAGTGTTTTTGCAATGGCTGGGATTTTCTAATTATTTTCTTGAAGAAAAATACATAATAGGAGATATGAACTGTGGCCCACATTTATAAAGGTGTCAAACACATGTCCCATGAGCCATGTAGCCCACAACACTCCCAAGCATGATCCAAATCACTGGGAAAATATGTAACAAAACAAAATTTCTCACTTTTTCTCTGTTACGGAACAACCAAGCTCTATTCCTGAATCCATGGAACCTCAGTATTCTCCCAGAGCTTTTCTGTGCTGATCCTATTGGCAAGGATGATTTTGCTCCATTTGTCAGTGGGGCCAAAGTAGTTTCTAAACAGATAAAACCCTCCATGTCTTCGGTTAGTTCCTGATGAGTTAGTAATAGGGATGGGAAGCTCTAAGCTTTATACTATGCTATGTCTACTTAAGTTAACTGTGAAGTGCAATATTGATCCAACAGATTCTTTCTGAGCTTTGAGAAAACACCAGACTACATTTAGACAGCAAAATAAAACAGCAATCCTCTCCTTGCACAAACCTGAAAATAATAAAGAAATCACTAACAATAAAGGCACCAGGGACAAGATTATTCACCTGGTCCCAGGACAAAAAAGAGGAGAAGGGACAGGGAAGTCTAAGAATAGAACACAAGGCCTCCTGAGGAGGAAGAGAGAGACTTCAGGACACAACCCCATGGGAAAGAGGAGAGGCAGAGACTTTAATACCCCTGCTGGGGAAGCTGGGGCAAGGGAAAAGCCAGAGCATTGACTGGGAGGTACCTACCTGAGGTACAATGGGAAGGTAGGGAAAGTAAGTGGACTAACTGGTAGATACTGGTTTGAATGAATTATTCTTGCCAAGCATGTGTTAGCTCACTTGCCAGCTCACTCTATATTTTAGTCTTGTGAAAGCCCTGCTTACTTTGTTGGTATTTTCAATGTCCAGACTTAACAATGAGACCATTTACTCTGTGTCAATAAATGCTATATTTCCTTCCTTTTCAATAGTCCAAGTTTTGAAGCTTGGAGCCATTCATTTGCTTAAGTGCTAACAAATGTATAGTGTCCCAGCTGCCACAGGAGTGGTCACTAAATGATGGGACAGAATTCTTTGACTTGTGCTCTCAGATGTGAATGGAGATGTTTTTGCATAAAAATCCATTGTTTTGAGTGGACCAAGTTCATATGGCAAAGAAAACAGAAAAATCATTTCCTTCATCACCTGTGGGAAGTCACTCCATGATGCAGGATGAGAGTTTCAAAAAGCCCTTGCCAACAAGAGTGTACTCAGAAAATATAAGTAACGGTGCTACTTTTATTGATAAAGTATGGAAGAAAACTAGAAAAAAGGTATCTCAGGAGGAAATTAGATCTGATGAGAATTATGTAATATAGCTCCCCATTCTAAAGCAAACAATAAACCCCCTACTTTATGTAAAAAAGCCCCTCTGCCACTATCACTCAAAAACATCTCTCTGGACCTCAGTTTCCCCACTCTTCCCCACTCAGTTTCATTCTGTGAAAAGTAAGGTTACAAGTTAAATCAACTCTGAGGGTTCATTTCACTTTCAGCAAATTGGCAAAGATGTCAAGGCCGGGTAAACTAATTCGCTGTTGGTGGAGCTGTGAATTGTTCTAAACAATCATGGAAATAATCAAAGAATACTCAAAAAGTAAAAAAAAAATACATTTATTCTATAACATGGCTTATAGACTCAGGTATTAAAGATGTAGGAAAAGGTCCCAAATATTCAAATATACTGATATCAGCACTTTTTCATGGCAGCAAAAAAAAAATAAAATAAAAATAAAGTAGATGTTCATCAGCTAGGGAATGGCTATACAAGCCATGATAATTGAAAGTAGTAGGGACATTACTGCACTGTAAGAAATGACATGAAGGATTCAGAGAACCTTGGGAAGAATTACTTGAATTGATGCAATTTGATTGAATTGATAAAGAGAACAAGGAGAAAGTAATAATCATAATATAAAGGGATCAACTCTGAAAGATATCAGGTGACCAATGAGACACCAAAGGAATGATGGTTGAAATATGCTTCCCATCTGTCTAGAGAAAGCTGGTGGACTATGGGGCAGAAGGAGGTAATGCATATTGGCACGAGTGGGTAATATACTGATGTTTTTGCTTTCCTTAACTGTGCTAGATTACAAGGGAGAATTCCAATGGGGATGGTGAGAGAGATGATACAATTTTGTCTTTTTAATCAATAAAACTTTTTTTTTCTCAAAATGTGAACCACAGAGTCTCAGAATTAGAAGAGATGTCCATTCTAATGCATGTGTGAAAGGAATGTCCACTGGAGTATTTCAACAACTTAGCAAAGCATTTATGCGCTAGGCACTGGGAGTGCTGGGAATGTGAATACAAGCCAGGAATACAAGCAGGAATACTGTGTCAGTGCTCAAGGAGCTCAGACTGTCATGGAAGAAGGTAACAGAAAGGAGAGGTGGAAGGGGAGAAGGGTGCCTAGGCTGGGTCAAGTCAGTTGGTGAGGAGGTGAAGTCTGATGAGTAAATTGAGCTGAGGGTGGATTGAATACGCCTGGGGCCCCTCAAGAAATGGTATTAAGGAAAGAAAGCAGTGAGTTAGAAGAGACAGAATGATGTCATCACTGGAAAGAGGGCTGAGCTTGGAGTCAGAAAGACCAGAGTACAGCAAATCCTATCTCTGGCACTTACAGCTGTGCGACCCTGAGCAAGTCACCTTCTCTCTGTTTCCCTATGAGCAAAATGGAGATACTCCTTCCAGGAGCTAGTGAGGTTCAACTGAGGAAGGTCAGGCAGTCACTTTACAAACCCTAAATCCTGACAAAGCCGCTAGTCATCGGGGGAGCCCCAAGCAGGTCATTTGCATCTCATGAAAAGACTTTCCCCCAGTGACAGCCTGGGCTACATTCACAACAACTTTTCTTTGTTCCTAGCAAGCAAAAAGGTTAAGTATTTGTAGGCAAGTCTTGGCAGAGACATGAATCAGCTCTGCTCACCTGCGTGAGTGGGGACGTGTGTGCTACTGTGGGGAAGTGGGAATATCTTAGAAAATCCATCTGCTCAGAAATCCTTCTCACGCAGTCAACCCCAGCACATGTCTATGCATTCTTCAGCAGAGAGAAAGGAAGGGCTCTAATATTCAATCTTTAACCCACTTTAGGGAATGCATGCTGTGCAACTGGGTTTGACTTTGGTTCCTAGCTAGGATCTGGGATTTAGAGCAAATGGAACCTAGCTTCAGGGTCACCTAGTTCAACTCTCCTCTTACAGATCAGGAGACTGAGGGGGCAAGTGACTCAGTAACTAGGGGCCAGTGGACCAAGCACTGGACTTGGAGTCAAAAAGCCCTGAGTTTAAACCTTGTCTCTGACACTTACTAGCCATGGGGCCCTGGGCAAGTCACTTAACTTTTCTCAGCCTCAGTTCCTTCATCTGTGAAAATGGGGGTAATGAATAGCATCTCTGCCTCGGGGTTTTTGTGAGGATAAAATGAGATGATATTTGGAAAATACTCTATAAATGTTGTCTATTATCATTATTTCCCGAGGTCACCTAGGTCATAAGAGTCAGATCCAGGATTGGAACCCAGGTCCTCTGACTTGTTGTTTGGTTGCTTCAGTAGAGTCCAACTCCTTTTACAGTTTCCTTGCAAAGATACTGGAGTGCTTTGCCATTTCCTTCTCCAGCTCATTTTACAGATGGGGAAGCAGAGGCAAACCTCTCCTCTGCTTATAAGTCTCATCTTCTTGTCCACTGTACCATGTCATCTTCAGTGCTTCAAAGATCTGTGATTCCATCAGTGTGGGTCATCTTCTCACGAATGGAGGTCAAAACTCCTCTATGCCCTAAGAAATGGTCTCAGAGAGACACTGATCACCTCTGATCTTTTGAATTCCCAGATGTATTGTAAAGCCTGTTGAAATACCTCTCCTTTAGGAATCTTTCCCCATCCCCCCAGTTAGTAAACAAAGGGAAAGGATTCTTCACCTTAACACTCATTTGATGGTGAGCATCTCAGACCCTGGTGGGATGGTTCTCAGAGAGCAGACACAGTTAGTGACCTGGCCCTTACTTTGAGAGTTTGTGCTGGTGAGAATAGCCATCAAGAGTCCAGGACTCTCTCTGTTGTTATGGCAAGGCATCACAAAAGAACCTTGGGAAAGTAGGACTCCAGAGAATTCCATTTAGCTCTTCTTTTCCTTTGCGACTTTCACTGAAATCAGTTTCCGGCTTAAATGAAGCAATGGCCAACAGTACAGGCTCACTAGTGACAGACTTTTCCATTAGGGAAGGCCATTTCTTGGTAGGTCAATAACTACCTCCTCAAATTCTGCTGTCAAGCCATCCTCCTTGGACGGCAAATAGAGGCCAGGAGTGGAGGCACATCCAGGCAGAAGTGGGTGTAGCAGCACTAATGCTGGATTGGGAGTCGGGCCCTGGGTTCAGGTCCCCAGACTCTAAGTAGGCGATATTTTCCTTGTATGCCGTGACTGAGAAAGGCGAGACCGGAAACGCTGCACATGAAAGCTACTGCACATCCCTGAGTCCCCATGGGCTCATCGATCGCGGCTATGCGGGAGACTCCCAAATCCCTCCCGTCCTCCCTCCCTGAGCTCCAGCCCTGCCCCCACAGCCCGCCCCCACTTTGGTGAACTCCGGGCATCTCTGACTCAACAGATCCCAGAGAGAGCTGGCTCTCCACTCCTCTAAACCATGGCTTCCCTACCTGTGCTGGAAGGCCATGGGTTGGCAGAGGTGAGAAAGGAAGGGAAGGGAAGGGAAGGGAAGGGAAGGGAAGGGAAGGGAAGGG
>NW_027186458.1:7771570-7772014 GCF_028583685.1 Petaurus breviceps papuanus
CTGAGAGAATAGTGAGAGTGAGTGCAGGGAAAGAGCTGGAGGGGTGGCCCACATAACCCAGAGCTCTAGGAGTAACTCAACCAAATCCCATCTTCCCTGGACTTTACCTTCCCCAGATTTTCTTTTCATTTATTTTTAGATTTTAAAATGTTAAAGTTTCAAAGAGTATGGCTAACTGGCAAGAAGAAAGCAAAGCAACAGCTTTAACACAGGGAGTTTAGCTGAGTGATTGAGTTCTTTTGTTTTTATATGTCGTTTATTTCCTAGTATATTAATCTTTGCCTTCTTTACTCAGAAAAACTGTCTTTCTAGCATCTACACATGGGTTAGGCTCTCTGAATGGAAGGAGGTAAGGAAAGTCTTCTTCTAACCCAGTTACCTCTCATCTTGATCTCTCTATGGCAGCAAACTCTCTCTCTCTCTCTCTCTCTCTCTCTCTCTCTC
>NW_027186458.1:7772114-7774095 GCF_028583685.1 Petaurus breviceps papuanus
TCTCTCTCTCTCTCTCTCTCTCTCTCTCTCTCTCTCTCTCTCTCCCCTCTCTTCCTCTCCCCTCCCTCCCTCTTTCCCCCTCCCTCCTTCCCTCTCTCTCTTCCTCTCTGTCTCTTTCTCTCTTCCTCTCTGTCTGTCACTGTCTTTGTCTTCGTCCCCTTTCCTCTATTTCTATCTCTTCTTTCTCTCTGTGTGTGTCTCTGTTGCTGTCTTTGTCTCCTGTCTTTCTCTTCTCTCCTCTCTCTGTCTCTTCTGTCTCTCTCTCACCTACCACATGGCCCGAGGATATCTGCTAAGGATGTGGAGGAGGGAGGGCACAGGGAACAGGAGTAATGGTCTTTCTATCATATACATCCCAAAGCAAGCCCATCCAACCTCACCATGCATTGGAGGCATCCTGGGTATGTTCTAGGGGTTGGGCTCACATTACCCAGTCCCCTCCACTTAGAGGGCTGGACCCCATGACATCTAAAGTTCCTTGTTGTCCCCAGCTCAGTGCTCTGAGTAGACTTAAAAGTGTCTCACAAGGATAGAGAAGCTTAACTTGAGCAGAATTTAGGCTCCATTCCCTTCTGTGCCCTTATTCTCCCTCATTAATAAATGAGGGTTGATGAGTCTGGCTGACATTCAGGCTCTCACTGTCACTCCTTTGATAAACTTTAGTTTGGAGGCATCTAGGTGGCCCATTGGATGGAGCACTGCCCTGGGGGCAGGAGGACCTGGGTTCAAATGTGGCCCCAGTCACTTGACACTTACTAGCTGTGTGACCCTGGGTAAGTCATTTAGCCCCCATTGCCTCCAAAAATAAATGAAAAAAAAAACACAACAAATTTTCAGTTTTTACACAAGAAGTCTTTACAGTTAACAACACATTCCAAAGGCACAAGATGCCTCAAGTGTGGTTTTCTCTCCCTGTGTCATAACCAAATACCCAGCAAGATCCCAAAGCGACTTTACTGGTTAGGAACATAGGAAGCTGAACCCTGATGTCTCTGGTGATTTACAGTTGTTCAGGAATGTGTGTGCTGGAACAAAAAAGACAGAAGAGCAAAGGAGGCTTTTGTTGAGCACCTTCAGGTGGCTGGAGGCAAGACCATCTGAGCTACATTCATTCACTCATTCATTAATTCATGCATTCATTCAGTCAACAATTTATTAACTCTCTACAATGGACAGATCCCTGTGCTGGGCCTGGGAGGAAACATAAGACTTATGTAACCCAGGCTCTGAAGGAACCCAAAAAGCCACTAGATCAGGGGCTCTTCCACAAGGGTTCTGAGGTGGATGGATTTCAGATGCTCCATGGATTTGAATGGGGGTGGGGGGAAAATGACATCTTGATTTTCTCTAACCTTTGGTTTCCTTTGGAATCTAATATTCAGTTGTGTGCATGTAAAAACATGATTGTGAGTAAGGGCCCATAGGCTTCTTCCAAGTGGCAAAGAGGTACTGGACACGGAGGGACCAGATGCACTGATGTACATAATCCTATGTAATCTTGTGATCTAGGGAGATAAGAGGAATCAATTAAAATTTACTACCTTGGCCAGGTCATTTTCTCCATCTTAAAACGTGATGGTTGGATTAATAATCCAATATAGTTGTATTTTAAAATGTAAAAACTGTTCTTAGCTCACAGATCATACAAAGGCAGTGGTGACCTGGCTCAGCCCTGCAGGTCACAGTTTGCCAACTACTGGATTTGGGATGGTCCCGACATGTATGGGTGTAGGAGCCTAAGATTCTGGGAATCCACCAAGCATCATAAATGCATCATAGAAGGACATGTATGGGTGTAGGAGCCTATGATTTTAGGAATCCACCAAGCATCATAAATGCATCATAGAAGGACATGTATGGGTGTAGGAGCCTAAGATTCTGGGAATCCACCCAGCATCATAAATGCGTCATAGAAGGACATGTATGGGTGTAGGAGCCTAAGATTCTGGGAATCCACCAAGCATCATAAATGCATCATAGA
>NW_027186458.1:7774105-7800225 GCF_028583685.1 Petaurus breviceps papuanus
AGCATCATAAATGCATCATAGAAGGACATGTATGGGTGTAGGAGCCTATGATTCTGGGAATCCACCCAGCATCATAAATGCATCATAGAAGGGTAGGACCGAGTGCCCAGTAATTGTAAGGGGTGGGGTCTCTACCAACTGAGAGGAGCAGTGAAGAGTTCCTGCAGAAGGGGGCAGCTAAGTTGGACTTTAAGGCACAAGTGAAAGGTCATTTCCAGTGTTTTCTGCCTGTTCCCATCATCCATGACCTGTACTGTACATCTGGGAAAAGATGCAGATACCAGCCCCTCCACGAAGCCCTTCCTACCCCTTTCTTGCCCTCCCCAGACCCTGCCCACAGTGAGAGCAACCTCTGATTTCTCTTGCCATTTTCCTTGGCCCTCCTGTGCCTCCCACAGTCACCCTCTACCCCGGATCATCTTTGTTTGGTCATGCTGTATCCTCCACATCAGACTGTAAGCTTGGAGAGGGTTATAGAGCTTTTTCACTGGTCCCTCATTGGTGCCTAGAAGATCATTGCGTATAATGGCTATTTAATTTAGTCAATGTTTGCTGAATTGAACCGACTGGACAAAAGTAGGAGAGGGGCAGGATTGCCTGTAACCACTGGTGTGCTGGCAAATGTTTATCAACCAGCTCTCTGTTAAAAAACAAAATGTATTCGGGGCACACTTTTAGTTTAGTTTGCATTACTAACAGTTTCTCTACCTCTTCCTTAAGTATAGACTCTAATAAACAAAACAGTCAAGCCCTGATATGTAGAATTTGTCAATGTACAAAGAGCAAATGGTCCAAATGAACATTTGACACCTGGCTCTCTGGAGTCAGTGCCAGTAGCACAGCCCAGCTTGTAGCTGAGACCAGAAGCAAGGTTTCTGGGGGCTGGTAGTGGATGGAGAGGGGACCTTAGCCTCACTGATTCATACTCTGACCCACTGGGCCCCAAGAGAGTCTTTGGGAAGTCCCCCTCTCTCCAGAGCCTCTTGACAAGGACAACCTGTAATGTTGTGGGAGCTAAGAACGGGCTACCACCCATGGTCCTCTTCACACAGTTGGCAAATCTGCCTGATCTTGCTTTGCTGAATAGTGAACAAGCCAATCCCAACATGAGCACAAGAAGGAAGCAAAGAGAGGCTGCTCTTCAATGCCCATGTTTCTGCAATGGTAGAGTAAGGATTAATCGACAAATATTTGCTACAGGGTCTGCTATATGCCAGGCACCATGCTAAGGGCTGGAGATACAAAGAAGGGCTAAAGGCAGACCCTGCCCTCTAGGAGCTCCCAGGCTTGCAAACAACCAAGTACACACACAATGTATACAGTGTAAATGGGAAATAATCAGACAACTCAGGGAATGATGACAGCTTTGCTTCCTTCCCCTCCCTTTCTCATTATAGAACTGCTTCAAGGATTTATCTTCATGGTCATGGGTGAGGCTGTAATGGGGCAGAGTTTCAGAGATCGCTGCAGGGAGATGAAACTTTGAGAGACATTAGATTAATGACCAGACAGGGGGAATAGAAAGACTGCATAAATCAGGGGTGGGGAACCTGTGGCCTCAAGGCCATAGGCCACCGGCTTTGGGAGTCCGTCAAAGGCCACACTTGAGGACCTAGAGGGCCTCACGTGCCCTCGAGGTAGCAAGTTCCCCACCCTGGCATAGATTATGGTAGCCTTCATTTCCCATCAGGGGCATGTAAAGGAGATGAAGAGCTGAAGAACAGTGGTTCCTAAAACTTTCCATAGTCTTAGAAGCCTTCAGTTAAAAAAAGATGGCAGACCCCTGGTAGTGAAATCCTCTGAGAGGATGCTTGTTATTGTGTATTCACAAAGAATGGAAAATTCCCTAAAACAACAACAGCAAGAACCACTTGTTTCTGAGTTTCCTAAAGCAGTTTGAGAAACACCAGATGAGAGAACACTGTGAGCGCGGCTGGGAAATAAGCAGCGCGGGAGCGGGGAGGGAGATAGGGAGCCAGAGACAGAAAGTCTCCCTGGGCTCTGCTCCATGCTCCTGGTCCTTCTTCCATCAGCAGAGAGGTGAGATGGGGATCTGAGGAGAGCTTCTCCTCAGGCCAACATGTAACTGTGATTGTAGAAACAGAGACTGGTTACTGGAAGGGACTCCAGAGGCCAGTGCTTCCAATACCTTCATTCAACAGACATGCAAACTGAGAAACTGAGGAAGTAAAGTGATCAAAAACTTACAGGCATTTTGGGCTCTGATCGACTCCAATTTAGTCAATGATTTATTTTTATTTTTTCTCCTCTGCAAAATATTATTCATGTAAAATGAGACATGTCCCAGTTGTAAGTGGGGAGCCAGTTTTCAAGATTATTGGTACATAAACATGGCTGTCCAGTTTCCTGGTTGTATATACATTGATGCCCAGATTTGGAGTTATATATACATGGATACTCAGTTTCCTGGGTGTATACCCATGGATGTCCAGTTTCCTGGGTGTATATACATTGATGCCCAGATTTGGAGTTATATATACATGGATACTCAGTTTCCTGGGTGTATACCCATGGATGTCCAGTTTCCTAGTTGTATACTGAACTTTCCCTTACTTTTTTTTACTACCACACAACTGCTTCTGGAGTCAGAAGATTTGGGTTCACATTCCATCTCTGATATTTAGGACCTATGGGTGACCTTGGTTCAATCCCATCCCATCCTAGTACATTGCTTACTCATATGCAAAATGAAGAGAGTGAAATAGATGACCTCCCAGTCTGAGATCAGGGATCCTAGAGGTGACCAATCTCATTGAAGTCAAGTGGGTAAGCATTTATTAAGCACTTGCTATGTGTCAGGCCCAATACTAAGGGTTGGAGATACAAACAGAGGCAAAAAGACCCTCCCTGCCCTTACGGAGGTTACATTATAGTGGAGAAAGTCAATACAAGGACACAGAAGGAATACTGGAAGGGGAAGAAGGTAACTTTGCTCGGGAATGGCAGAGAAAGGAGTCTGAAGATTAAAACACAGGTCCCAGAGGGCAATGGAAGAGTGAAAGCAACTGGCCTGGGCTCCTTCTGTGAAGGGGAAGTTGCTGTGGCTTGGAGGAAGAGCTGCCATGGTGTCCAGCTCAGCCTCCAGACCTTCAGGACTAAACTGCCCTCTCCATGGTGCTGACGGCCTCCGGCTCCCTGAGCCAGCCACACCTCAGCACGAGCTGCCTGCCCACCTGAGGATGCTGCCCTGGGGACAGCTCAGAAGCCACCTTGATCTCCCAGAGTCCCAGCTGTTCAGTTCCCCTCCAGGTCATTTTGGGTGGCCTGTTCCACCTCCATACTCCAGGTCATTCCACGGCAGTCTAAATGTGTCTCTGGACTTTCCTATTTTATAAAATGAGGAGGGATGGAGCAAATGCTCTTCAAAATCCATTTCAGTTCTAAATGGCTCTCAATCTATTTATTGCTATATTAAATCCAGGTACAGATCCCACCACCTCACTCCTCTGCCTATTGCCTCTAGGGTAAGAAGAATACCCCAGCTTCAGATTCAAGGCCTTTCCCAGTCATTTATCTCTCTGGAATTAGGCTGAATCACTCCCTTTCACTGTCTATCTTAGCCAAACTGACCTCAGTGATGTCCCTGAACTGAATTGAACATCCCCACAAAACTTTTTATTAATTGACATGTTTTTTTTCCCCTTTCATTTCAGTCTTTCAATCCTTATCTTCCTCAGCTCAAGGGACACTCCCCTCATGAAGAGTTTTCTGAGTTGCTTAGATACTAGTGTTCTTTCACTTGTCAAATAAGCAGCAAATTACTTATTTGTGTATGGGTTTCATTCCCCAAGGAGAATGCAATAGAGGGTAGTGGATAGCCCTGGGCTGACTGCTGCATATACGGAAAGAGACATTCATTCCCAATTGACTGAAAGAAGGCTGAGCCAAAGACCAGGCTGGGACTTGTCAAAAACCGCCTCAGGCTTGGGTGGACACGGAGTAGCACTTGTCTTAGAGCCCCAAGCAACTAACACAATGAATGGCGCACAAAAGGTGATTAATGAATGTTTGCAGCATTGAGACATTCCATCTCCCATACCTTTGCTTAGCTTGTAAGGATATCTGGAATGCACCCTCTCCCCACCCCTGCCTCTCAGCATCTCTTTCCTCCTTTAAAAATCACCTCAGGTACCATCACCTACATGATGAGGCCTTTCCTGATTCCTTCCCCTTCCTTTCCTGTGTCCTCAAATCCTGAAATTACTTCATAATTACTTTTCCTATTGATGGCACTGTGCAACAGGCCTGGAGTCAGGAAGACTCATCTTCCTGAGTTCAAATCTTCCTCAGACACTGGGTGGGTGACCCTGGGCAAGTCACTTAACCCTGTTTGCCTCCATTTTCTCACTGTCAAATGAGTTGGTGAAGGAAACAGCAAACCGCTCCAGTATCTTTGCCCAGAAAACCCCAAGTGGGATCATGAAGAGTCGGACACGACTGAAATAACTGAACAGCAACAATTGGTAGTCAGCCTGGTACAATGGGTAGAGAATTGATTTTTAACATGGAAATTCTCAGTTCAAATCCTGCCTCTGATATATAATTTCTGTGTGTCTTTGGCAGTGTCCTTGACTTCTCTGTGCCCCTCAAACTCTCTAAGATTGTAAATTGGAGAGCAGGTGCTTATATACACTGGTAGATTAACTCAGCCAGAACTCCTTTATCCATCAAACCAGAATGTTAAACCAAAGCATGGATGTAGATGGTGTCCCCCTGGAACAATACAAGCTCCTTTGGCTTAGGAATGCTTTTATTTTTGTCTTTGTATTCCCAGTCCTATGACTGGCACATAGTAGGTACTTTATTTGTAGTGTTAATTTGTCCTGTAATTCTGTGAAGGAGAGGGAGTAATAACAGGTATGGACAGGAGAGGATTAAGAAATGAAGAAAAAGATAAGAGGTGAATTGGGAGAGACCGGAGGAAACAAAAATGTCATACACCCCTGCCATATGCCAGATACCAACTAAGACCTTTAGAAATATGACCTCATCTGACAAATGAGAAAGGATAGAATACCAATCTCCATAGGCCCCTTTTCTTGGCTTTTAAAGGTGCTGCTGAGATGGTTGAGCAAGGTCACAAAGGTGGAAAGCCTCATCTTCTAGGGACTTTAAGTTAAGAGACAGCAAAGCCAACCCGGGAGATCAGAGAAGGCTTCAGTGAAGGAAGGTATCAGAAGGATGGGAAGAATTCAGAAAAGCAAAGATGAAAAAGGAGGCCATCCCAAGGAAAGAAAAGCACCTGTGGAAACAGAGAAGCGAAGGCATAGCAGATGAGCATGGCAACCAGTCAGCTGCATACTCCTAAGAGTTTAACAACCGGGTAGTGAGGACACCTTGAAATTTAATCTGTATTATTAGCATTTTCCCATCACTTGAAGTGGAGATAATCAACAAAAACAACAAACTAAGTCATGATTTGGAGTGTTTGCTGGTTGTCAAGATGTAAAAACTCAAACTGAGAAAAAAAATAACAATTGGTTCTCTCAAGCCAGTTTAAGATGGCTCCTGGAAATAGAATGAATGAATGAATGAACGAACGAATGAATTTTAATAACCATTTACTAAGCAGCAATATGCGTCAGGCATTGTGCTAAGCAATGGGGCTACAAAGACAACAGGACCAGACCCTTCCTCCTCAAGGACCTTACATTCTATAGAGGGGAAGGCAAGACAAGAGCAATGAGAAGCATCAGGACAAACTAAACCTAATAAATAACATCTGATAGGGACAAATGAACAGTCTTACCTTCTGTTCAAAAATTCAACTTCACAAGTAACAGGATTAAAAGACAACGTGGATGGTGGGAGAAATGTGAAGCTGGGATGTGATGCACTTTAGCCTAGGGGCAGGGAAGATCTTTAAAATTTACATTCGCATTACAGGTAGTTAGCTGGGAGCCAGAGTATAGAAGGACTAAATTTTCAGACTAGAGAGTTTGCATTTTGTCCTAGAGATCATAAGGAGGCTGTGAGTTGGTCAGTCAGTCAGTCAGTCAGTCAACAAGCACTTACTGAAGGCTTACTCACACCAGGCACTGAATCACTGAAGAGAGGGGAACAGGTGTGACCCAGCCAGAACTGTGTCCCATCCATATTATTTTTGGAGCTGTGTTGACGATTGTTGGAGAGAGGAGGGATGTTGGAAAGCCCATCACTGGACGATGACAACAGCCCACCATCACAGAGTTAGAGTGCAGAGGGATTTAAATCAAATCCAACCCACAACTGAAAATTAATCCCAATTATAATGCATTTGAGCAGCACTCATCTTGCCAGCCCTTGAAGACCTCCAAGAGGAGAGCCTTCTGTGTCTCAGACCAGCTCACTCCTCTTCTGACCATTTCTAAATGGTCATGAAGTCCCCCCCCCCCACACACACACACACATTTGTTTCTTTGTGATTTCAAACTATAGTTCCTAATGTTGTCCTCTGGGGAGCAGCAGAACAATGCTGACTTCTTCTATATGACAACCCTTCAAAGACTTGAATGTGGCTAATTCTGAATTTTCTCTTCTTCAGATCCCAGCTTCATCAAGTCAAGTCAACAGGCACCTACTATGTGTTGAGCTTAGCAAAGCACCGTGATGATTCAACCAATCACTGCAATGTGGACCTAAGGTCCTTCTTCCTCCTGGGTGCCTCCTCTGAACATACCCTGGCTTGTTGACATTCTTAAGCTGTGCTATCCAGAATGAATCGGCATTCTCTAGATATGGCATGGTGAAGCTGGAGGGCTCGAGGGCCCATCATTTCCTTAGACCTGAAAGCTTTGCTTCTCTTCATGCTACCCCAAATCCTGTTAGCTTTTCTGGCTGCAATACCATGTTGTTCACTCATACTGAGCATGCAATCCACTCACCCTCCTAGATCTTTTTGAGACAGACTCCTGTCTGGCCATATCTTCCCCATCTTGGACTTGTGAAGAAAAATTATTGAGCCTAATTCAGGCTTGACATTTATCCCTTTTGAGTTTCATTTCATTAGATTCAGCCCAATGCTCCAGTGATGTCAAGATCTTTCTGCATCTTGGCTCTGCCATCCACTGAATTATCTATCCTACCCAGCATAGTGCCATCTGCACATGTGATGTGTAGGCCATCTAGGTCTTCACCGAAGACATTATTAACAATATTAAACAACACAGATCCAGGCACATTGCCCTGAGGTATTCTCCATTGGAGACTTCTTGTCAAGTTGACATTGAGCCTTTTAACACCTAATCTTTGAGTTCAGCCATTCTACTATGCCAGAAGTCACTCTTAGATAACATCTTTATCCCTTATCTAAGAATTTAATAACATATAATATGCTAAGATTTGCTAAAGTTTAGGTAGACTTTAACTGCAGTATCCCCTAGATCTATTCTCTTAGTAACAATGAGTAAAAAGGAAATAAGATTAGTCTGGAGTGACTTTGTTAATAGAAAGCCATGCTGGCTCTTAGTAAACACTGCTTCCCATCTAGATTTACACCAATGATCACTTTTGACATTTGAAAACTCAGTGAGCCCATCCTCCACTTTCTTCGGAAACTGAGGTTATGTGATATTAAATTCAGGTCATTTGAATGCATTAGTACAGGGCATGAGAAACAGAACTTGCTTAGTGCCCATGTAAAACGAGAGAATAGAGTGGATGTGAGCTCTGTTGAGGAGGCAGCCTTGCCAAGATTTGGCAGCTGATTGGTTATGGGGTGTATGAGGAACAGAAGCATAAAGATGATGTTGGTCTCATGGATCTGGGTGCTGGTCTCATTATGCACAAGAAAATTGGAATGGGTTTGTGATAGACTTAAAGGGAAGATGATGAGCTCCTTTGGGGCGCCATTGTGTATGAGATGCCAAAGAAAGATAAGTAGATCTACACAAGACAACTGGCGATGTGGAAACAGCTCAGGAGAAGATGTGCACAAGCATTGGCCAAAAGCATTCCTAGCTTAGAAGGCCCTTACTGTTCCCCTTATCTTCTCCAAAGAGGGGAAGGAATTGGTCAAAGGCAACCCAGGTAATGAGCAGTAGAGGCAGGAGGAGAACCTGGACTGTCTGACTCCAGATTCAATGTTCTTACCAGGACACCATGTTTTCTTCTAAACAACATAGGACATCAGTGAAATAGACCCATATCAGTCCCTCTCATGCCCCCATTTTGTTTAGTCAACATCGGTTCTCTTCCTTCCTGAACTAGGCCAGATAGTGCTGCTCAGACTGATGTGGTCATGCTTGGCACACCAGAGATGGCCAAGTCACCTGACTTGGGTGATTGTGGACATGATTCAGGAGAACACTGCCTCGGGCGGAAATGGAGAGGTTTCCGCCATTCTTCCTGGCTTCATGCAGTTTCTCTTGACCCCAAGAGCCCTATAATTGTCCAGTTTATTTTCTCAACTGTTGAAATAAGGTTTGTCCTAAATCCCTCACGGATGTTTATCCACACCAGAATATCCATCAACACCCTGACATATTCAACAATCAGGCTGAGATGAGAGCGCTAGCGTAGAACTGAAGTGTTCCGGCAAAGGCGTTGTTTATGTGTGTGTGTGTGCGTGTGTGCATGTGCGTGCGTGTGTGTGTGTGTGTGTGTGTGTGTATTTTTCCTGACAAAAAAAAAAGGAGGGGGAAATTCTAGGACAAACTAGATAAGAAGAAAACAAAAAGCCATAGTTTCAAAAATTCAAAGGCATGTAGGTCAATAATGCTAACCATTCATCTATCTCCCTACGTCATACAAATCTTGTCTTCACTAACTGAGAGGAGGAGAAGTTGGCTCATATATGTCTTATCACCACTCCTGGTGTCTATTACTTATAATACACGTAGATCTAATCAAAAGCATTGAAATGCCTACTGCGTGCCCGGCACTGGCTCTCTGGGCCAAACTGAAGCACTTGCATTTCAGTCCAGAGACAATGGGGAGTCACTGGAGGTCCCCCAACATGGGCAATGAAATGGTTAGATGCGAGTTTTACTTTGATCACTGTGGCAGCTATGTGGAAGATGCATTGGAGAGTAGGAAGAATTGAGGGACAGAGGTCAATTAGGAAGCTATTGTCATAGTCCAAGCAAGATAATCTCAAGAGCAGGACTGGGATATAGCTGTGTACATGGAGAGAAGGATGGGTAATGTGAGTGATGTTGGGGAGGTAGAATGGACAAGACTGGCCAAACGAAGAGATACTTGGCATGTGGGGGAGTAAGCTATCCAAAAGAGCCACTAGATTTGACAACAGAGCAGTGTGTGACAATGAATAGAGAATAGCTTTGGAGAAAGGAAGAGCTGAGTTCTAGTCCTACTTAACTCTGGATAAATCACTTAACTTTCTAGTGACCCATTTAAGACTAAGTTATGGATAAGTCTGAAATTATACATTACAGAATAGTTGGGCTCAAATCTTTTTTCTAATACACAATGGCTCTGTGACCTTGGGTTTAACCTCTTGTTGACACATACAACTCCTTAAGACTAAGTAATAAATGAGTGACAGAGGGAGTTCCCACACTGGGAGTTCACAGTACTGATGAAATCATGGGACTGAACCAGAAATAAATAAGGGACTGGCGTAACTGATCTCTAAGGTCACATTTCCATAGAAATCTAAAGGTTCTAACTTCTATATAATTCAGTCCAATCTGTTGATGCTTGTTATTTCATCAATTTAATGTCTTCTATTATGGCAGATTACAACCTAGTTTTGGCATAATTTAGAATTGCTGGCGGCATAGTGTGATTAGATTATTAATCTATGGTCACTCAACTAAGTTGTCAAAGATGGGACTGGGACTTAATGCGAAATTTCTGAGACCTACTGCCCCAAATTGGGCAATGCAGCCTAAGCTTGTTAGTGGCTTTGGGGTATAATCAGGCTTAATCACCTATGTATCCATCATAGGATCTTAAAATTAGAACTAGAAGGAACAGGGGCAGCTAGGTGGCTGTAGCAGCAAGCACCCCAAGCGTCCTCAGGGTTTGCAGCTACCACAGGTTCTTGGATCTGCTTTGTTAAAGGAAAGCAACTCAAAATGGGTTAACAAGCTTACTTTAATCAGTCAGATGTATATCATTTACCTAGTTCAGGGGAAAAAGATCAGCACCCCGAACTTCAGAACATACAGACAGAATTATCAAGACAGAAACATCAAGTAGACAGATTTCCAAACTGTCCAACCATTACATCCATACCCAGTCAACATCTGGGTTTCCACATTCTGGGTTTTTCAAAGCCGGGGGACTCTCAACAACGGCTTCCCAGAATTCAGATCAAATCACAGAACATTTCTCAAAGTGAGTCCCAAAACAAAGCTACACATCAGGGCTTATATAGCCTTCTCCTGGCTCAGAGAATATAACAACCTTATTGACCCACTGGCCAATCAAAAAGTATCTACTGAAAAACAAGCCTCCCTCCCCAGGCTTCTGATGCACTTTAGCCTAGGGGCAGGGAAGATCTTTAAAATTTACATTCTCATTACAGTGGCACAGTGAATAGAGCACTGGCCCTGGAGTCAGGGGGACCTGAGTTCAAATCTGGCCTCATACACTTAACACTTACTAGCTGTGTGACCCCAGGCAAGTCACTTTACCCTCTTTGCTTCAGTTCCTCATCTGTGAAATGAGCTAGTGAAGAAAACAGCAAACCACTCCAGTATCTTTGCCAAGAAAATCCCAGATGGGTCACAGAGAGTTAGAGAGAACTGAAACAACTGAAGGAGTGTACCAGGCACCATGCCAAGTGATCCTCATAGAGCCCTAGGAGGCAGATGCTATTATTATCCCATTTCATAAATGAGGAAGCTGAGGTAAACAGAGGTTAAGTGATTGACCCAGGGTCACACAGAGAGTAAATGTCTGAGGCCAAATTTGAACTCAGGTCCTCTTGACTCCTGGCCTAGCTTTATACATCGATATACTGACTGTAACATTGACATCATCATTTCTATAGAATTGTAAGGTTTGAAAAGGCTTTTATGTATCTCATATGATCCTCATAATCCTGTGAAGTAAAGAGTATCATTATCCCAACTTTACAGATAAGGAAACTGAAGGTGAGAGAGCTTAAATTACTTGCTCAGTGTCACATTGCTAAGTGTCTGGGTCAGGATTTGAATTCTAGTCTTCCTGGCTACAAGTCCCCAGATGCCTACATAACCCCCAGAAAAGAACGGACTTCCCTTGAGGAGAGAACAGTGCCTCTTTATCTACATGCTCTCATACCTAGTATAGGTCCTTGCACACAATTGACTGCTTCATAAGTATTTGTTGGACTGAACTGAATGTTATCCTCTTCCACCAATCAATCAACAAGCATTTGTTAAACACCAGATCTGTGCCAGGGCCCTTGGAGATTCTAACATCGCAAAGACAAGAGCAAATCGTCATGCCCTTTCTGATTTCTTATGTTCTTTCTCTCATTTCTGATCTTCTTTCACTCACAAGCTGAGGACCGTGCCTTCCATCAGTGTGCCCTTAGGGGAGGCTCTTGCTGGTCATCTGAATACTTGCATCCAGGAAGACGTCACACTGACTACTATTTTCCAACAAGATTTTATAGATGGGATAATTCAACAAGCATTTATTAAGTACCTGCTACACAAAAGGCAGGGCAGCTACGTGGCGTTGTAGTGGATAGACTGCCAGGCCTCAAGTTAGGAAGACTCATCTTCCCGAGTTTAAACCTAGCCTCAGACACTTATTTAAACCTAGACTCAGACACTAACCCTAACCCTAACCCTAACCCTAATTATTATTAACAAATATATTATTTATTAGTTATATTATATATTAATAGCTACAAGACCCTGGGCAAGTCACTTAACCTTATTTGCCTGTTTCTCATCTGTAAAAATGAGCTGGAGAAGGAAATGGCAAACCACTCTAATATCTCTATCAAGAAAATCCCAAATGGGGTCACAGAGAGTTGGACACCAATGCAAAATGACTTTAAAACAACAAAAAAATGTAAAAGGCATCATGCTAGGCACTGAAGATACAAGGATCAAAGCAAGCAGTCCCTGCCCTCAAGAAGCTTACATTCTTTTGGAGAGGCACAAAGACAGCAATACTGCATTTCCTTATGATTGTGATTGGAGCTCCCTTACTCGCTGTTTGGCACTGTGCTAAGGACGGGGAGTAAGGGGATCTCTCCATCTGGCTGAAAATCAAAGGATAATGACGGTGACTATTTTTGGCATAGTTTCTAAACATACATCTCCAAAACTTTAAAGGGCTGATGATGACAACATTTTGGATGAGCCCAAAATTGACCACATCTTCCACTGACATAATATTTGCCAATGACTATTCAATGAGAGTATTGTACAGACATTTGGAGAACAATTAGGAGTGATTAATTGAAATATTTATCCTACCATTACTTCACATCTTTAACGCTCTATAGCCCAAGGCACCCAGCACCTGTGATGGGATCACAGGACTCTGAGCTAGACGAAGGATTAGTGGTCAACTGCTTTGTCCAACTCCTTAGTTTTACAGAGGGGGAAACAAAGGCTCTGACTGGAGATGTGAGTTGCACAAAAGTCATATATAGTAACTGGCTGAGCCGTGACCGGGACCCATCTTTTCTGACTCTAAGCCCAGTGTGCTTTCCACTATGCCACACTAACAGAAAAATAAATGAGAGACTGCCTACAAAAAGTCTATGCTCTCCAAATGGCTTCTGAAATGAAATTTCTTCCTGTGTTCATCCCCAGGAAGGAGGCCATGTGCTTCCCTCCACTTTCTGTATTTCCCTTCCCATTTCTCTCTTTCCTAGGTAACACCATCATGAGTCTGTTGAATGAGAATACTAAAGGACAGTTTAGCAGACCCTGTCTCCATATTTTCCCCTCATGGGCCCTCTTTTTTCAAAAGCCCTATTCACTGCCAAATTTCTTCCCACGAGGCACTTTATTAAGCAAGGCCCCTTTCTCACCCAGAGCAATCTGGCCATCCTTCTAGTTCTACTCTGTGAACATGCTTGCAGGGGTTCCCACCAGGGACCACCTAGGGAGGTAGCAACCAGGTCCTGGTTAGTGTGAGTAATGGCTCCCTTGGAGGGACTGCATATATTTGAATTTGTAGTATTCAAAATTAGAATTACGAAAAATATGATCATTGGTTCCAGGCCAACGGAAATATGCAGTTTGAATTTGACTAATACAGCTACTTCAGGGGATTCATTATTTGCAGTAATCAGGACGAAGCTTACTGTGTTGGGATTTATAGTTCTGGCTCTGCCAATTCCTACTTGTGTGATCATGGGCAAATCATAGCTTCTGTCAACTTCAGTTTCCTCCCATCTAAAATTAAAGGTACAAAGAGGGCTCCCTTTGAACTTGAGCTCTGGGGCTTTTAAACTGTAGCCAGCTCCAACCTGCTTGGGAAAGCTGATTGGTAAATTTCCATTGTGAGCATTTACAGCTCAGAAATGAGCAAAAGCTACAAATTAGGGCTTGATTTATTGTCCTATCAATTGTTCTTTTTTTTGAGAGGGTAAGGTAGAGAAATGGTGTTAAGTGACTTGCCCAAGGTCATATGGCTAGTTTTGTGTTAAGTGTCTGAGGCCGGATTTGAACTCGGGTCCTCCTGACTCCAGGGAGGGTACTCTATTCACTGCTCCACCTAGCCACCCCTGTTCTATCAATTGTTAAATGTTAATAATGTAGATATTAATCAGTGTAGATTCCACTGAAAAATGTGTCCCAAATATCTTTGTTAAATACTTACCTACAACATCCATGCATGGACCCCCTTGAGTCCAGTGAAGCCCTTCAGAATAAAGTTATTAAATAATAGAATAAAATGAGATGCATAGGTTTACAAAGGAAACCAATTGTATAGAAATACATTTGTGAAAATATTTTTTTAAATGATGAATTCATGGCCTCTGTGTTAAGATCCCCTATTTTAAAATTCTGTGATTCTCTTCAAGCCATGTTATATCATGGCACAGAATCTATTTTATGGTCAGGAGAGGGAATGACTTGCATTGAAATGTAATGGATTTTTGCTTTGTTAGGTTCTAAATGAAAAAAGAACAGATCCCATTGTCTCCTATAGACCTTCATGATTCTTAGGAATGGGGCATCCATTGGATAGTAGGCTCTAGAGCCTGAAAGGGATCTTTGAGAAATCAAAGGAAGAAAAATAATTAAGTAAAACTGCTGCTGCTGCTGCTGCTGCTGCATCCAAGAACCCAAGATTCAGGGCTAGAAGGGACCTTAGAAGGCATCAAGACCAAATTCCTGGCTCCTCAGGACTGTGGAAGAGAGTGAGGAAGAACCCGAGGAAAGCTGAGGTGCCCAAGCTCAAAGGAGTTGTAAGTGATGTGAACTCAAGTTCTCTGGGATCCATAATCCCACTCCTCTCCCTGCTCTACAGAAACGAAGCAGTTCTGTGCCATGGTGGAAGGCAATTCGAGAGGGGAAAGTGCTAGCAGCTGCAGGGACAATGAAATCTTCCTGCAAAAGATTATGTGTGAGTTGATTCTTGGAAGAAAAAAACCCCCAGAAATTCTAAGAGGAGAAATGAGGAGGAAGGGCATTCTAGGCATGGGGATCAGTCAGTGCAAAGTCATGGAGGTGAGAAATGGGGCAGAGTGTATTGAGGGAGAGGGAGTAGGCTGGTATGCCTGACTGTAATGTGCATGGAGAGGATTAACATGAAGATAGATATGGGCCATATTCTAAAGAATTTTAAATTCAAACATAGAATGTTATATTTGACCCGAGAAAGAGATTTTAATGAGTAGGGGAAAGGCTGTGATTCTACTACACTTCAGGAAAATCACTTTGGCAGCTATGTGGACAATGGACTGGAAAGGGAAGAAATGAGGCAGAGAGAGTGATTGGGGGGGGGGGGGTGCATTTCAACAGTCCAGGCCACAGGTGAGGAGAGCCTGAGTGCTGGTGAGGACTATGTGAGTGGAGAGAAGAGGACATGCTCGAGAGATGCTGCAGAGACTGAAAGGACAAGATCCCGGTGATATCCAGAGTGGGAGCCTTGGTGACCAAAAGGTTGATCGTGCTAAGATTGGAATACAAAACCAAGGAGCAAAAGAGAAGACGTTTATGCAAGCCGGTTAGTCAGTGGGATGCTTTTATGTTCAAGGGTAGCATGACTGCGATACCTAGAAAGATCCACTCTCATAGGTTATTGTCCATTATCGTGCAACCTGGGGCTCTTCTCAATGCATCTGCTACTGAAGAGTGCAAGCAATGAGCAACAGAAACAATTGTATCACCATATGCTGCGGATCCGTATGCTGAAAGCTCTAACTCTTCACTGATGTCAAAAGGAACTCTTAACCACATACCCTTGTGGACCTCGTCTTTGAAAATGCTTTGGGAAAGAGTCTCTGGCCTCAGGAAACCTTCACTCACTCCCAGTCAGGGCTGCATGAATCACCCTGCCAGGGTAAGGGTGACCCAAGCCTCTTTGCTTGAAGGGCCAGTAGAGGAAGGTAGATAGCCAATTGACTGAACATTCATTCATTCAAAAAGTATGTATGCCAGGAACAGGAGGCATTGGTGTTTTGGGAAATGTTTAACAATTGGCTGGGGGCTAGGGCAGGGAAAGTATGCATAGCACACTTTGGACTAATGAGCAATGAATGAATGAGAAAGATTCTGCGCTATTAACATTTTTTAGACATTACTATAATCTGCGCTATTAACATTTTTAACATTATTACAAATAATCTGTGCTATATTAACATTTTTTCTTTCACTCTCTTAAGTTCAATCAACACAACAATAAATCAAGCCCTGATGTGCAGAATTTGCCTGTTTTTGAGGTGTGAATACTCAGACTGAAAATTCAATCATCTGTCTTCTGAATCTTTGCTGTTGTTCATCCTTTCTGAAGAGACACAGGGTAATGTCTTGACTTGCTAGCAAATGGGATTTAAGTGAGGTAGAGCTGTGCAAAGTCACAGTCTCACTCTCTTCCAGGGCCATCAAAGTCCAGTGGCAGGACCAAAGTCCAGAAGACTGGTCATGGCCCAAGATGCAGTGGATGACCTTGGATTCTTCAATGTCTGACCGAGCTCTTAGCACTCCACAGCACCTGCTCCAACCACCTTCATGTGGCTGTTTGAACAAATTATTTTTATCCACCCATCCCACTAGGGGAAGTCTTCACACGCTTGGGATGGACATCCCCCCAACTGAACAATGGGTTTGAGACCTATCAGTTACCTTGAACATGAGTTAAAAACTAGCTCCAGCACACCGTTGAGAAGATGGAGACAAGCCCTGTCCCCACGGTGCTTGCATACTACTGGTGGGATATGTCAAGAATGGCAGTTAGTAGGAACTAAGTAGCTGAAAACTACCAAGAAGTAATGATAAAGAGTCAATGTGAATAACTGGAGTGACAGAGCATCATGTGGGGAGTGGAATATGAGCTATGGTTTGGAGGAAGGTAGGGATTGCTGCAGCAGAGGTGAGGAGGGGATATATTCCACACATGGGACGTTGCTCACTGTATTCATGGACAAGACATGCCATACTCCTTGTGCTGGGTTTTTCATCTTCATTTCTTTCACCTCCAGTCTCTGGCAAGGCAGAGCAAGTCAAAAAACACAGAGATATTCCACAATCCACTTGGAAGGTAGGGCAATTGGGGTTAAGTGACTTGCCCAAGGTCACACGGCTGGTTTTGTGTGTGTGTTAAGTGTCTGAGGCTGGATTTGAACTCAGGTCCTCCTGACTCCAGGGCTAGTGCTCAATTCACTGCACCACCTAGTCACACCAATTTTTTTTTGAAATTGTTAGGGTTCAAAGGGCCTGGAAACTACAGAAATCCAAAAGTATTCCCAAATGTACTAAGTATAGTAGTCTATTACGGGTTCCATTCCTCTCTATTATAGAAGAAGGTCAGAGCAATTTCTTGAAGCTGGAATTTGGTGTTGTGGGCAAAATGAAGGGAGTCCCTGGGAATTGCAATAGGTATTATGAGTAGGGTTTGAGTAACTGGCTGGAACGGAAGAAAGTGGTGGGCAAACACAGTCCGGTGGAAGCCAAAGGAATTATAGTTTTGACCCAGTGTCTATGTAGGGATTGTCCACCAGAATAAATGTGTGGCAGCATAGCCTAGAGGCAGAAGACCTGATTTTATATTCTGCCCCATGCACTTACTAGCTATGTGACCATAGTCAACTCCTATAACTTTCCTTAGCTTCTCTTTCCTCATCTGGAAAATGGGGAGAATAATGTCGTTCAGTCCTTTCAAATGTGTCTGACTTTTTGTGACCTCATTTCAAGTTTTCTTGGCAGACACTGGAGTACTTTGCCATTTGCTTCTCCAGTTCTATTTACAGATGAGGAAACTGAGGCAAGCAGGGTTAAGTGACTTGCCCAGCTAGTAAGAGCCTGAGGTCAGATTTGAACTCAGGAAGATGAGTCTTCCTGATTCCCAGCCCAGTGCTCTAAGCACTACAATGTAGCTTCCCTGTGTGGGCTTGGAGAGGGCATAGTAATACTTCTACTAGCTCTCATGAGCAAAGTTCTTGGTGCAACACACTATGAAAATGTGAGCCGTTCTTTTGATTGCCATCGAGTGAGTCCAAGTCCAGATCTCTTTCTAAGGTGAAGCAAAATTGGTTCTACAACTGTGACTCTTTGAAGGGCTGAGCCAAGTTGGAAGTGAGTGCCTTGGTGCATGTATACAGAGAGGAAATGCACCTTGCATCCCAGCACCCATCAACACAGAGGAATAGCAGTGTTTGGAGACCATGACAATGAAGCCAGAGGAAATGTGAGTGTCTGCTCTGCTCCCTTCTATAAGCGTGTGTTTTACCCAAAGGGAAAGGGTCTCATTGAGTATCCCATCCCATATAAAATTAATTGGAGCTTCTGGGTACTGTGTGAATAGAGGTGTGATTCTGGAGCGAGGAAGACCTCAGTTCAAATCTGACCTCAGATACTTACCAGCTCTGTGTGCTTCAACAAGTCAACAGGTCTGACCCAGTTTCCTAATCGGTAAAGAAGTTAAGTGATAACATTTTAAAGGCACCTATGCAGCTAGATGGCACAGTGGTGCCACAGAGTGCCAGGTCTGGAGTCAGGAAGACATGAGTTCAAATCTGGCCTCAGACACCTACCAGCTCTGTGTCCCTAGACAAGTCTCTTAACTTCTATCTGCCTCAGTTTCCTCACCTGTAAAGTGGGCTTAATAAAAGTGCCTACCTCCCAGGATTATCATTAAGATAAAATGAAATAATGATTGAGGAGCATTTACAAGCCCTTGAATCACCACATGAATGATAGTTACTATCATTATTCACTGTTAAGAACCCTTCTTGATTGAATCAACCACAACTGAGTGTGAACTAAGCCTGCACATCTCCTTTAATCAGTCTAGGCCATTGCTTGAGAATTCTGGTCTCCCCCTAAAGAACTTGCATAAAAAGGAGATGCCATCTCAGAACCAGAGAGATTCAGAGGGCAGGAAGTTGAAAGGAAAGAGCAGGGTCAAATAGAGCCCTGGGACGACTAGTGAGAAGAAAAAGGAGGGTTGAGCAGGGACAAGAGTGGAGATAGATCCAGCTGCACACCAGGCTTCTTGGAGCAGATCCCACTGGTGCACTCACCTAGTCAGGGACTGAGAAAATGACTGAGGAAAGGTCTCCTCGTGCCCTAACTTCCCCTCCAGGTTCTTGTGTGCAATATGCATATTACCAGCTATAATATTATTTGTTGCTTTGTTACCCAAGCATTTCTAGCAACCTAAAGTTTACCTCAACCATGAAGAGGCTAAAGGGTTAACTAGAGAAAGATATGAATGTAAATCAAGACTGAGAGCCAGACTCCATCTAGATGGTGGGGAGATTCCTACCTCAGGCTGGGAGCCATCGGGATGAAATGAGTGACTTCATAAAAATGCAGGAATGTCATGTACACATCTTGTCTGTCTCTGTCTCTCTGTCTGTCTGTCTCTCATCCCTATCTACATAGAGAGGTCTCTATCTATGTAGGTTTATGGATCGATATTTCTCCCCTACTCTCCGCGTCCTGACCTTTGCTTACAAAAAGTGGGTCTCAGCAGTAGCTAGCGCGTGTGTGGGCAGAGAATCACGGCCTCAGGACAGCTGAAACCTCAGGGGCTCTACAGACATCATGTTTACAGACAAGAGAAGATGTTAGGAGTGCAGAAGATTGCTTTGCTCCCCATGTTGCAGCTGTTGGGCCACTAGTGTATTTCCAAGGTAAGAATTTTCCAAAGGAATCAACACCTTCCTTTTCTATGCATTTATATAAAGGAAGAGATCAGTTACCAAGAACCAAATCACAATAAAATCATTCTACAGAGAAGCAAATTTGTGCTTCTTCTGCCATATTTATTCTGCGTTATGGCCTCAGACATTTGGCAAGAACAGGTTAACAATTTCCTTTATCCCAAAGATGGTTTTTCTTGTGCTGAATGAGTGGACCTGGGGTTTTGTAGTCCTCAAAATGTTTTTTACTGAATGCTTAACATTATTGGGGTATCTAGGTAGCACAGCTCCACAGAAGGAACACCAGGCCTGGATTCAGGAAGACTCACCTCCCAGAGTTCAAAGCTGGCTTTAGACACTTACTAGCTGTGTGACCCTGGGCAAGTCACTTAATCCCGTTTGTCTCAGTTTCCTCATCTATAAAAGGAGCTGGAGAAGGAAATGGCAAACTGTTCCAGTATCTTGCCAAGAAAACTCCAAGAGTACAAAACAATTGAAAAATGACTAACCCATAACACTGTTGAACTGTGTGGGTGGTGAGTGGCTTGGGAACAAAATTTGGGATTACAATATTTTTGCTTGGCAGATGCATTGAATCTTATTTTTTCCAACAGTACTTAACTAGTATTGGATTAGGAAATTGATGAATAGGGAAGGTTGGGTTCCAAAAGAAGCTGGGAAAGATGGCTGGATTGGGAGGACTTGAATTCCAGTATTCCCATTCCCCTCACCTGTGTGACTGTGGATAAGTCACCTCTGTCCCCTCACCTGCAAAGTAAGGAGAGTGGACCAGATGACTAGTGCATTCCTTCATCATCCTGCAAAGGTGAGCCTTGTTTTCCGCCTGCCCCCTCTTCCTGTCCTTTTCATTCCCATTGGGGACATCCTCATTCTTCCAGTCACCCAGCTTCACAACCTCAGCCATTCCCAACTTATCCCTCCCCCTTCCTCCTGTAAGTCAGTAAGTTTCCAGTCTTGATGACATATCCCGAATACATGTCACATCACCCACTTTTTTCTACTCTTATAGACACTACCTTGGCCCAGGCCATCATTGCCCTTTGGGTACCTATGGCAATACCATTTTAATTGACCTTCTTGCAGACATCCTTCTCCCCTACACTTTTTGAAGGCATCACCCCCTCTTTTGACAAAGCTGGGAGGGAAATGAGCAGTATGGCAAGGATTCACCAATCATCTAGTAAGGCCCAGTGGGCCAATCATGCACAGCTATTGGTCCATCCTTCAGCCACAAGACCCTTCCTGTATCCTCTACTTTTCCCTTATTGTTGGGATTTTCTTGACAACGATACTAGAATGGTTTGCCATGCAATTCTCCAACTCATTTTACAAATGTGGGAACTGAGACAAACAGGGTTAAGTGACTTGGCCAAGGTCACACAGGTAGTAAGTGTCTGAAGCTGGATTTGAACTCAGAAGACTCATCTTCCTGACTCCAGGCCTAGCATTCCATCCACTGTGCCACCTAGCTGCCCTCATACCATACTTCTGCCTCTATACTATGACTAACACATTAGGTCAAGTTTGCTATGTTCATTGAATACAGATCTGCCAATTTCCCAGATTGGTGAATCTGGCTGAGAATCATCAAGGCTATGGCTTGGATATGAATTTGTCCTCTTCTCTCAGATTGTTTTTGGAATCTGACAGACAGATGAATTCTGGATATGACATAGATGTCTCCAACTCATTATTGTCTAAAATCGAAGTCATTCGCCTCTCAAAGATATCCTTCCAAACATCTGGCTCTGTGTCATTTTGGAGTCACCCTCCATTGTCTGGTCTCCCTCACTTCACATGGCCAATCAATCGCCAATACTAGTCAGTTCTACCTCACCAATGTCTCCTGTATCTGTCTCCTTTTCTTCATGCAATTGGTCCCAACAGTAATCCAGGCATCCCTCATTTCTTCCCCATCAATGACAATGGCCCAAGTCCCCCTCCCTTCCAATTCTCCAATCCATCTTCTCCTCCCCCACCCCCAAAGAGGAAGAGCTGCCCAAGAGTTCTTCCTAGAGCCCAGGTCTGACACATTACTCCTTCAATTCAGTAATCTCCAGTGACTGCTTATAACGTCTCTAATCTCATGTAAACTCCTCTATTCATCAATGGAAATTCTTCTTCATTTGGTTTCCACCTTTGGTTTTCCAATCTTATTATACATCATTCCCCTTTAGACACTGTATAATCCATCCAAACTGTCCTTTTTGCAGTTCTTTATGCCCATTGTACCATAGCCCATCTCTGTGTCTTTGCATAGGTTGGCCACCCCATCAAATGCTTCTCCTACCTTAATTCTACCTCTTAGAATTCCTAGTCCCTTTAAAGCTCAGTTCAAGGGATATCTCCTCCATGAAGCATTTTTCTGATTTCTGCCCCTCCTCTACCCAAAGCTGCTAGTGCAGCAGTTTTCTCCATGGGAGACACACACTCACAGGGATAATGAGAAGCTTGCCAAGGGAGGACTGCAAATAAAAATAATAATATTATTCTATTGAAATATTCCAAAAACACTAGTGTTAATGAAAATATTTGTGAACTGGAGAAAACAGTAAGGAGGTGGGGAAAGGATGGGAAAAGGATGCTATATTTAGTCTGAAAATTTTGAAAGAGCCTGTTGAGGAAGTAATTCCTACTGCCCCAGAGCAAATGAACGAGGTTTGGATACAAAACCTTTTTTGCATTGAGTTAGAAAAAAATCAGCTACAACCACCTAGTGAAAGATGAGTTGATTGATTTTATCAATAGCCAAAAATGAAAAACTTATTTCCCATCAATGAAGTTGCGAACTTTTTTGTTGTAGCCCATTCATAGTAAATGTGCCCACAAGACTCTAATTCTTTTTAGAACACTTTATCTCTCGAAATCAAGATTCTAATTTCTGTTCTCTATCCAAGCCAAAGCAAGAAACAAACTGAAGGTCAAGCATGATATGTGGATACATCTTTCCAGCGTTGTACTCAAGGCAAAACCGATGGTTTGTTTATAAGAAAGAAAATCAAAGCTCCTACTAATTTATTTGACTGGATTGTGATTAAAGTTTAACAACTTTATGATACTAGGACTTTTTTGGTACAAATAAAGCCTTCTTTATAAAAAATTAATTCATCTCTGTTTTGTTTCTCATGGCAAACAATGGAATTTTTTCCTTTACTGTGGCATGGGGGTAGAAGAAGCTTTACTCAGAACCAAGGGGTATGAGGATTGGGAAACTTGGACACCTCTGTATTATTGACTCTACACAAAACTTTACCTTGTACATACATATTTCATACACATGTCTATGTGTATATATTGGCTTCCCTGACAGAATTGGAGCTCCCTGAACACAAATTATGTCTCCTTTTTGTCTTTTTATCTACATCACCAAGTACTTAATAAATGCTTGCTGACTGATTGATGGGGGATTTTTGCATCTGCTCTTATGACCTGAAAGTAGGTGAGGACACCCCTTCCACAGGAACCAGACTTAACCTGAAGACAAAACTCCTTGGGAAAGGGAGGCAGAACGATATCTATGGAACATAATCTCAAGTCAAGGCATGAAACTTGGTTTAATTTCCAAGTTCAATTAATTCTCTTCTCTGCTGCAGGGAATGTGCATGCGTGCACACACACACATACATACACACACGCACACACAGACACACATGCACACATACATATGCACACGCACACACATACACCCATGCACACACATACACACACATGCACACACAGACTACCCAAAGACAAAGGCAATTTTCAGCAGTCCACAGAAACTTGAAGGAAGAAGCATGCTAAGGATGACTGATTTCCTCTCTGACACTGGGTGGGGTTCCATTGCTGGGCCAGATGATTACCCAGCTGTCCTCACTGTCCTGCTGAGTCACTTTCCTTGTGGCCTCCAGGAAACCATTGCCATGGGGTCTTGGAGCTGCTGCTGTTCTCTCCACCAGCCTCCAGCCAGAGGGTTTGGAAGGAAAATTGGCTTAGGAAGAGAGAATTAAAGCAGAAATGAGAAGACATGTCACAACTGGATCCAGCAGAAAAAGCATTGGCCCTGTAGTTTCAAGGTCTGGTTCAAATTCCATTTTTAATGTTTATCTTCTACATTATTACCTTGGGAAAGTCACTTCAGTCCCCTCATTTTAGAAAAAAAGAAACAGAGGCCCAGGGAGGTTGGCAATATGAGATCTCTGCAGCTTTCCATCTATGAACTTGTGATACTAACAGTCTATGGTTAGTCATGAACTGCAGAGACTTGGGGCAGGGCCAGTTGGCCAACCAATTAACCACTAAACATGGCCTCAGGCAACACGAAAGGAAACCTCCATCTTTCTCTTACTGGCATCATAACTGTCACTTTAGAAAGAGCTCTCTAGTGGAGAATCCCAGGGATCTAGGATCTAGGTCCTGTGCTTTGGACATTTTTATTCACGACTTGGATAAAGGTACACATCAATGTTTGGTGAGTGGACAAATTTCGCTAAGTTCTGTGGAATAGTCAATATCCTATGACAAATTCTGGGTCCAACAGAGATCCCAAGGGTCTAGATCATAGGGCAAAATTCAATGAGGCCAAATTTAATAGAGATCAGTCTTAATTCCTACAAGCAGGCAGATAGGTGATACAGTGGATAGAGTACTGGGCTTAAAGTCAGGAAGACTCATCTTCATGAGTTCAAATCTAACCTCAGACACTTAGCTGTGTGACCAGTCTGGCCTCAGATACTTAGCTGTGTGACCCTGGGTAAGTCATTTATCCCTCTTTGTCTCAGTGTCCTCATATGTAAAATGAGCTGGAGAGAAGAAATGGCAAAGCACTCCGGTATCTTTGTCAAGAAAACCCTAAAGGAGATCAAAGGGAGTCAGACACAGCTGAATACTATTGAACAGCAACAACAGAGGGTCTAAAGAACCATGTCACAAGTTGGAGGAGAATGTATGACTACATTCGAGTTTATCTAAAAAAGATCAAGGGTCGTTAGGAGACTGCAAACTGAATATTAGTCAAAAGCATGCTAAGACAGTAAGAAAAGTTAATACTGTCTTCATTTGTATCAAATGAGACTAAGTGTTCCTAACTAGGGAGAAGACGACCAGGCTGTCCTCTGCCTCGGCCATAGCCCACCCATTTGAAAGAATGTTGATATACTCCCCGTGACACCCAATGGATGACAACCAGGGTAGGAATAGGGTGCATGAGAACGGGCTGCAGGAAGATGGGCTGGGTCACCCGGGAGAAAGGCAGCAAAGAGGACAGCAGAGTGGGGTTTGAATTGTTCAAAGGGTCGCCACCACTTGGAAGAGGGATTAGCCTTGTTCTGGCTGAATCCTCCAGAATGGTCCAGAGTGCTGGTATGGAAGGAGCAAGGAGGCAGAATTGGGTCTGATGTCAGGAAAAGCTTCCTAATGAGAGTGGGCCAAAAGTGGAGTTTCAGTGGTTTTTTAGTCGAGTCTGACTCCATGACCCTATTTGGAGTCAGAGGTTTGCCATTTCCTTCTCCAGCTTATTTTAAAGATGAGGAAAGTGAAGCAAATAGGGTAAAGTGACTTGCCCAGAGTCACATAGCTAAGTGTCTGAGGCCAGACTGGAACTCAGGTCTTCCTGACTCCAAGTCAAGCCCTCTATGCACTGCTCCTCAAAAGTATGATGAGTTGACTCAATTAATGGTGGAATCCTCACTGGAGAGCTCTGAGCAGAGGCTGGAGGGCCACTCATAATGGATATGGGTGCACTTTGGACCAATGACCTGTGGGATACCTGCAACTGAGATTCTGCCTCTGGGAAAAGGTCCTTAGGTGGCTCCCCCCATCTTCCTCTCATCCCCCTGTACAAGGAGCACAGGGACACCCACACTCACACACACACACGCACACACACACACACACACACACACACACAGCACACACACAGGGCCTGCTGGGCAGGCATTTCTTGCCTAAAGTCCAGGACTGTCCCAAAACCTGCTCACAAACACCATTCACCAAGCCCACTGCTGTGTCATTGTGCAGCAAAGGGATGCTTGAGATGGCCACTTGGTTTTGCTTGTCACTTGTCACAGCGGGGGTCAGAGTGGTGAGGCCTTGAGCGGGGGTAGGGTGGGAGGTGAGGGGAGCTGACGCTCTCTGTGCTCTCCCAGGGTCCTGGGAAGAAGCAGACACACGCTCGGTGGCACCCGGCAGCCAGACATTTTCTACCTTGCTTCCTGGGCCTTTGCCAGTGGATGGGGCAGCTGTACTGGGGAGAATGGCTGTTCAGGGCAAGTCAAAGACACCAGAGCCCACTGCAGCCCTTTCCTTGGAACAATGTCCCACACCTAGAAGCTGCATTGGCGAATCCTACAAATTTTGGCACATGAGTGGATTGAATCAAGACAAGTCAAGACAACAAAATACAACTGGGGGAGTTCCCATGGCACTAAGGAAACCAGAAGGGCTTTCAGACCAGAGGGCTGCATTGGAATGCTATCTTTCATGTGAACCACCTAGATGATTTTAGACACATCATCTATACTCTCTCTGACTCAGTTTTCTGAATAAAAAAGGAAGAGACTGAACTCAATGGATCCTGAGGTCCCTGCCGCCCTAGAATGGGGGGGGGGGTCCTTGGCAGTCCAATGGAGCCTCACGATCCCTTCTCAAAAAAACAAAAATGTTTTTAGGGGAATAAAATAAAATACCTGGGACTGAAAAGAAAACCATTCATATGGAAACAGAGTGATTAAACATATATATAATTTCTCCCTCTCCCCTCTCTTCTCCTCTCCTCTCTCTTCTCCTCTCCTCTTCCTGTCTGTCTGTCTCTGTCTCTCTGTCTTTGTCTCTGTCTCTCTGTCTTTGTCTCTCTCTTCTCTCTCTCTCTCTCTCTCTCTCTCTCTCT
>NW_027186458.1:7800325-7812791 GCF_028583685.1 Petaurus breviceps papuanus
TCTCTGTCTCTCTCTCTCTGTCTCTCTCTCTCTCTCTCTCTGTCTCTCTCTCTTTCTGTCTCTGTCTCTGTCTCTGTCTCTCTCTCTCTCTGTCTCTGTCTCTTTCTCTCTCTGTCTCTGTCTCTCTGTGTCTCTCTCTCTTCTGTCTCTCTGTCTCTCTCTGTCTCTTTGTCTCTCTCTCTCTCTGTCTCTCTCTCTCTGTCTCTGTCTCTCTCTCTCTGTCTCTCTCTCTCTGTCTCTCTGTCTCTCTCTGTCTCTCTCTCTCTCTGTCTCTCTCTCTGTCTGTCTGTCTGTCTCTCTCTCTCTGTCTGTCTGTCTGTCTGTCTGTCTGTCTCTCTCTCTCTCTCTGTCTCTCTCTACTTCTGTCCTTGGCAGCTAGAGCAGAGATCCTTTGGATTCTCTTGAAATTCATATTTTTCCTCCCCTGACCATACCCCTGCCACAAATGTCCCCCAGCAAGTGTAAGCTACATGTTAGAGACTGCTCTTTCCCTGATTCATTCTGTAAGCCAGAGCAAGTGGCCCTCAGTCTCTTCCCTTAAAGTACAAGGTCAGAATTCAACTAATTTATTGATTAAGTTCATAAAATCTCTGGCATTTGAACTATGGCTTTAGAGGATACAGTATTTGAGGGACGGCCACCCTTATGTATCACTTAATAAAAAACACATCCCCGGTGACCACTATCTCCAAAGCTCAGACCTAAACCCTTAAATGACAATAGGGCTTCCTGTCATTAAAAACAAGACAAAAGCATAACCTCAAAGGGGACTAAGCAGAGGACTTAAGCACAATTCAGTTCGGTTTTAGTCCTAAAGCAGATGTAAAAAGTCAAACCAAGAACCAATCAGTCCTCAGAGAATTTTTCCTTGTTCATTGGTGCTGAGGAGAGGAGAGAAATTGAGGCTTGGGTAGCCCCCACTGACCTCGGAATCATCACATCACAGAACCCCAGAGCTGATAGGCCTGCTTGGGCTCATCTTGTTCAAAGCTGCCTGCACCAGACCTTCTGGAGAAAGGGCATGCTTCATAAGATCCTTTGCTCCTTGTCTGCTTCTAGAAAAGCAAAAATTTCAGGAAGGGAAGGGAGGCGTTCTGTGAGAGGCTTGGACTGCTGGCTGGAAGGAATGGTTAACTCAATTGGCTTTCTGAATCTCCACTCATCAATCCTCCCCTTGAATCGGTCTCCCAGTTTATGAACTCGCTGTCTCCCTGGCTGCTTTGATCTGAAGCCATTGTTTTCCAGTCGAGTATTTCCCTGCCTCCCCACTTCTGTGTCCGGAGTCCCCTAAATAATGAGCTGCTTCAGAACACAGCATTTCCCAAATAACAAAAGCTGGCCCTGCACGCTTCAGTGCCCTCTGAAAGGCAGGCGGAATCATCAATCTTATGGGCTCTTGTAGAGGTCAAGAGACTTGGGGCAGGGCCAGTTGGCCAACCAATTAACCACTAAACATGGCCTCGGGCAAGACAAAAGGAAATCTCTGTCTTTCTCTTCCCAGCATCATAACTGTCAATATTTACAGCAGGTCATATATAATGAAGAAAGAAGCATGCACACATTCCAATCACAGGAACAAATGCCAGATTCCTTGGTCATCCCCATTAGTGCCCAAAAGGTACCAATGCCTAGGAAATGCAGGGCTTCCTGAGATATGTTCAGTGTGGAAAATGCCAGAGTTTCACAATGGTCTAATCTCCAGGAAAATAGCTGGAGTCTAACATTTGGCTTATCTTCCTCCCAGGCTCAATCCCAGCCCAAAAGGGGGGACCTGTTGGATACTCTGTGGGAAGGGTGGAAATTTGCAGCTGATGTAATGCCACAGAGCCTCATTCTTCATTAGAGAAAAAAGAGGAAGGGAGTTCTGGCTTAGAGGGAGTCTTCTGTTACTGCCTGGCCTTGGTCCTAGAGAAGGGTAATTGCTATGACTTCTTATTCTCAGCTGTCTACACTGGCCTTCTCTCCTACACTCTCCTTTCCTTCTTCCTTATGCTCCTTAGTAGTGTCAAGCTAGTTCTAGTCCCCCCAAGACAATGGGGTGGAATCGGGAGAAGGGAAGAGAAAAAGCATGTGTGTGTACACATACATATACACATATATGTATGTTATGTATGTATATACCATATATGGGGGGAGGGCAGAGACACAGAGAGACAGAGCCTGCTATGGGGCAGACAGTGCAATTCCTGTACAAATATTCTCATTGGGTTGAGTGCTTTACCTAGGCTTACCAGGGAAGACCAGATAGAGTTCAGCCCTGAGCAGCTCTGGACCCATCCCAGCGTGTGGCCATTGGCAAGGCATTTGGTTTCTTCACTTGAGAAGGTAACCTTCAATGTCTCTGTAAAAGTTAACTCTTAGTGTCCTGCATGGGTCCTACCCCAAGTCCTCGGGAAGACAAACAGATTCAAACCTCAGCCCTAAATAGCAGCTTGCTTCCAGAGGAGACTGGACAGATGCACCCTGCTGTTCCCATCTCAAAAGAACGTGACTGGCCCATCCACTAGTGAACCTGAGAATGGGGCCTTGATTCTGGTTCATTAGACCCCATGTGTTTTCCATTAGGACAAATTTCCTCTCCAATCCACTAAGAGTGTCTTGGTTTGCTCACAAAACAGTCACATTTGGAGGAGCTAGAAATGGCAGAATTTGGGATCCAAATCTAACTGAAGGTGACCTGGGTTCAAAGCCTGCCCTCCCCCCAACTGTGCCATGGCACCCCTTTGGACCTTGGGGATTGTCATCTGAATCTTGGGGATGGACTACCAACTTTATAGAGGAGGAAAAACCCTTTTAGAAGGAGAAAACTCTGGTGAAATATGAGTTATTATTTCTCTTTAGTGGGTTGTTCCTGATTTTCTCTGCCCAATACTGAAAGCTGGCCACACTTGCCACTTTTGAAGGCTACATTCACTGTGAAATTGCCTGGTCTTTTTGCTGTCTCTGACAATCTTTTCTGAGGATGGGGTTGAGAGTTGAAATGGGAAGTCAGGGGAAGCCAGGAGCAGGAATTGTCTGAGGGAACCTCAGTAGTGGAATTCAGGAAGGGGGGGCTTGGTGTCAAGTGAATGATTCCCTACTTTACTGGGTGCTGGATCCTAAATAGTGACTGAGAGCCTAGGAAAGGAAATTGGAGCTGGAAGTGGGGCAGAGACTGATTGCAAAAGACCGAATATAATTAGTTCAGGGACTTGAAATTAGAGGATATCTGCCAAAAGGAACCCTAGGGACCCTTGAGTCCTAGTCCCTCCTTTTACAGAGTGGGAAACAGAGGCCAAGAGAGCCTTGCTCAAGGTGATACAGGCAGGGAATATCAGACCTCTGACTCCAATACAGATCTCTCATTCCTAGCCCAGGGCTCTTTCCATGGTACCAGGGGTGACAACTCCAAAAAGTGGTAAGTGCAGATGAAACCAGCTCCCCCAGGTCCAAAGAAAAGGGATCAGAAAACAGCTTTCCTGAAATAACCCAATCAGCAGGTCAGCATGCCCTGCCACTCTCTCAGCCCCACAGAGAGAGCATTGTGTTGTCGCCAAGAGAGATAATGCAAAAGCAGCAGAGATAAGCCCATCGATCCCCATCACACGGAGACAGAATTAGAGCCCTCATTCATCGGCAGTGACAGGGCAAGCAGATGAGCAGCTGCTCCCGTGTTCCTGGCCAGAGGCATGGGTGCTGCTATGTGCCATTGATAGAAGTCCTGAAGGGGGCACAGAGGGTGGAGGCAATGGCAGGAAAATCAGATAACGGCTCTTCTAATGGGAGCTTCCCCCCACCCCGCAGAAATCAGTAACAGAGGTGAAAAGTTGAACATAAGCCAATTGTTAATTTATAAATTCCAGATAATGGAGCAAGGAAACTTGTCCTGACCTCCCCAAGCTTCAGGGTGCCAAGAATTGAGATGCTTTCTCATCATGCAAAGAAAGGTGAGAATCAAGGTGAGAAGAAAGCATAAGCCCATAGCTATTTCTAGATAAGTTGAAAAGTTGCCTTCTTTCCCACTGGAATTCTGTGAAGGATATTGAAGAAATCTGAGGAAGACCAGTTGTGGGGCTATTGAAATAGTTTATGAAAGCATCAATGAACCAAAATGGTAGCTTTGTGAATGCAGAGAATCAGTTGTGTAAGAGGGATGCTTTGGACATAGAACTCACGAGACAAACAGAGTGCTGGATATGGGAGGAGGGGAGAGAGAAGGAAGAAGTGAAGGTGACTCCGAGTCTGTGAAACTGGGTCACCAGCAAGATGGTTGTGCCCTTGCCAGAAATAGGTAAGTCAGGAAGAAGCATCGGTTTGGGATAAAAGGAACTGAATACTGCTTGAGACATATCGAGTTTGAGACACCCATGGGAGATCTGTTTGGAAATGACTAGGTGCTTGGTGATGCAAGTCTCAAGCTCACAAGAGAGACTAAGGCTGGCTATATAAATCCATGAGTCCTCTGTATAGATATGATCATTGAAACCATTGGAGCTAATGAGGTCAGAGAGAGAGGTAATGCATGAAAGAATCTTCCAGTTAGAAAAGACCAAAGAGCTCATCTGATCTAATTCCCACTGGAGGAGGCTCAGCAAGATCCATCCTCAAGTCGCTTCCTCCTGAATACCTCCCAGGACGAGGCGCTCCCCACTTGCTGTGACTTTGTGCTCTGTTTGGGGGATACAACCAATCACTAGGAATGGTTTCCTTTATTGAACCGAGATCTCCCACCCTGCAACTTCCATTGGGTACTCTGGTTTGGACATTTGGGGAGGCTTGCACCTTTTAAAAGACAGGATAACTCTTCACATACTCAAACAGCATACACTTCTTGCCTATGTATCCATCACTACCAAGAGTTTGTTCAGTCCTTCAATTCTTCACTGAAGGGGAGGATTTCAAGTCCCTAGTAGTTGAGTTTGCATTAATAAGGGGTGTATGGCAGGGGAGGGGAGGAGTGGAGGAGGGAGAGAGACAGAGAGACAGAGACAGAGCAAGAAGAAGAGAGAAAGACAAAGAGAGAGAGAGAGAAAGAGAAAAGAAAGACAGAGAGAGGGGGGAGGGAGAGTGACAGAGAGAGAGACAGACAGAGAGATGGAAAGACAGAGAGAGACCGAGAGAGAGATGGATAGGTGCATAGATATAGAGAGACAATTGATAGATGATAGCTAGATAGAAGGCTAGCTGTAGAGAAACATGATCAAGCCGATTGATTGATATAGACAGATGGTTGAAGATATAGACAGACAGACAGACACATGCATACATAGACAATAGACACACAGGCATTAGATAGATAGACTTACAGACAGTCAGCTAGGCTGTTAGCTGATGTGCTGGAGAGAATGTTGGAATCAGGAGAGCTTGAATTCTGATTCTTCAGATGCTCATTATCTATGTGACTTTAGCAGCTAGGTGGCTCGATGAATAGAGAGCTGGACCTGGAGTCAGGAAGACCTGAATTCAAATCCAGCCTCAGACAATTACTAGCTGGGTGACCCTAGGAAAGTCACTCAGCCCCTGTTTAATCCACTGGACAAGGAAATGGCCAACCACTCCAGGAATTTTGCCAAGAAAACCCCAAGGACAGCATTGACATGCTGTGGTCCACAGGTTCCCAAAGAGTCAGACACAACTGAATGACCAAACAACAACAAAATCTACATCATCCTAGGCGTTCTTAGCCTCAGTGTTTCCATCTGTAAAATGAATATAATGATAGCACTGACCTCACTGGGTTATTGTGGGCATCCAATTTGAGAATATATGGAAAGCACTTCGCAAACCTTAGAGTAGAATCTAAATGCTGATATTATGTAGATAAAGAAATACATGTCTAGAGACATAGACAAGGCATTTATGAAGCATTTCCTATGTCCCAGGCACTGTGCTCAAGGGTGAGGACACAAACAAGCAAGAGAACCACTGCCCTTAAGGAGCAGTTCCATTTAATGGCTAATTGCGACAGAGGAAGTGAAATGGTGAGATTTCTGGAGCACTGGGCTAGGAGACAGAGAAACTGTGTGACCCTGGGCAAGTCACTTAATTTCTGCCTGCCTCAGTTTCCCCCTGTAAAATTGGGATAATAATAGCACACATCTCCCATGAGGAGAAAAATAAGACAATATTTGGTCAAGTGCTTGCAAGCTTTAAATGCTACATAAATGTTAGCTATTCTAAGCTATTCATATCATCATTTCATTCTAATAGGAGACAAGACATAAAAGGAAGGTTGAAAGTGGGGTGGGCACCTTCTCAGTGTCAAAAAGCAGGAGAAGTCTGGACACTGATCTGAGCTGGCAATAAAGTGAGAGGGTCTGGGGAGTCCCCACATGACTCCCTGAAGCTCAGAGGCCCCTGATGCAGTCAGGCTGGTGCATTGACTCCAGTCGTGTTCTCTCTGCTCTGTAATCTGCCTCCAAGACTTTATATTTATTTTACTAAATAATATTTTGGTAGATTTGGCCAGCGTCCTACCTTCTTCTGATCTTTTTGGACTCTGGCTGGCATCCAGTGTGTTTGCTCTCCCTCCTAGCTTGGTGTCTGCTGCAAATTGAATGAGTCTGTCTTTAGCCAAGTCATTGATAAAAACATGAAATGGCACAGGGCCAGGCACAGATCCTGCAATCACTCAGCCAGATTCAGGTACATCACTGAGCCACTAATATTTGGGTAAATCAACAGTGATTAAATAATAATAATAATAATCTACATGAATGAACGGTAGTTTATAAAACTACACACAAAGATTTGTCCCAATACTCCTAGGAGGCATGGAGAAAACATATTTTTTTCATTTTAATGTGCAGATAAAGGAAGTGAAGTCTCAGAAATGAAGTGACTTATCCAAGCGCATCCTTGCATATGTTGGTGCTATGACTGGCCCCCTAGCTCCAAGTCCGTCCTCCTTACATGATAAAATCCTGGACCAGGACTCCAAGTTTGCAGCCTCTGACTCCACACTCTTTCCATGCTTCTGCTTCCAAAACATCACCAGGTCACTCTAAAAGACTGCCAGTCTACCCCTCGCTTCTTTATTCTGCAGAAGACTCGGTCTCTCTATCTGTAAGCTTGTCGGTGAGCTTCTTACTACCTCTTCATGGAATACACCACATGCACAGACAGAGTCTGCACATTGAAAGGATAGTCACTATTTATATAGCTTGTTTCACACAGTATCTTAATTGTTGCTCCCAGAAACCCTGCAAGTGCAATGATTATTCCCATTTTGCAGATGAGAATATTGAGGCATGGAGACAATAAATTAATTGCCCAGCACAGCAAGGACAGATTCATGGCAAATAGTGGGACCCATTTCCTCCTGCTGCCTTTACCTAAATCAGTTCCTCCAAGCCCCACAACTGATATCTGGTGGAGTAGAGGCAAAGTAAGGAGGAGAAGGAGAAAGAAAGTGCCTTGCAGGTTACCATCAAAAGGGTAGCCCAGGAGCAGGGGATAAGGAAGAGATTTCCCCCAACAAAATGCTGACACGCACACACCAAACACACACACAAGCGCGCACATGCACGCACACACACACGCACACACACCATGGACGCTGCTCTCAGATGTTAGATTTTTTAAAAGCAGAACCATGAAAGATAGAAAGAAATAGAGAGATAGGTAGACAGAGATGGTTATAGAGAAGCAGAGAGGTAGAAATATAGATGGGAAGACAGACACAGGTAGATTATTTTAATTTGATTTGATTCTATTCAATTCAATAAAATTCAAAGTATTTATTACTTGAAAGTCTAGCACGGGACCAGGCTCTGGGCTAGGTGCTGGAGATACATACACAAAAATGAGATGGTCCAGTCCCTACTCTCAAGGTGCTGACACTATACTACTGAGATGCTTCATCATGTACACAGTTAAGTGAACACAAGATCTGAGCAAAATAATATTTGAAGGAGGACTAATAATTGGGGGCATCCAGAAAAGCATCTTTTAATTGGCAAGCTGTCAGTGTAGGTGACATGCACTGAGCTTTGAAAAAAAGCAGAGATTCCAAGAGGCTGAGGTGATGAGGAAGAAAGGTTTTCAGTCCTGGGAACAGCTCTTACACAGGCCTCTGGACTCCAAATCTGGGTTGTCTGGCATTATGACATGCACCCTCACATCTAGGGACATCAGAAGGGATGCTGCACTTGAGATCAAGAAGCCCTCGAGTCAAATCCTGCTTCAGAGACTTACTATGTGACCCTGAGCAAGTCACTTAATCTCATTCAGTCTCAATTTCTCCATGTGTAAAGTGGGGATAATAAAAGTATCTGCTTTACGAGGTCTAAGTTTCAAATGAAATAACATGTGTAAAGTGATTTTTGCAAACCTTAAAGTATGGTATAAATATTAGCTAGTAGTAGTAGTAGCAGCAGCAGCAGTAGTGGAAGTAGTATCAGCAGTAGTGGTAGTAGTAGCAGCAGTAGTGGTAGTAGCAGCAGCAGTAGTAGCAGCAGCAACAGCTAATTGTTATAATTAGCATATGCATATATACTTATACAGGATGTATTAAAAGCCTTGGTGCAGTTTAAACTATTAAATCTTAAAACCTTAGAATCTGAATCATTGGAAGTAGTTAGAAGTATTATAATTAATGATATTTACATTATATTATGTGTGTGGTAGGTGGTGCAGTGGATAGAGCACCTTCATGAGTTCAAATCCAGCCTCGGATACTTTCTACCAGCTTGAGTCTGGCTAAGTCACTCCATCCTCTTTGCCTGTTTTCTCCTTTGTAAAGTGAGCAAACCACTCCCATAACAATGCCAAGAAGATCCCTAAATGGGGTCGCGGAGAGTCAGGACATGACTGAAATGGCTGAACAAAAACAACAAAATACTAAGTGGTTTGATAATATATTACAACATATTGCCTGTCCTCAGGTTTGGCCAATAACTCAAGCAAAGCTGCTGGGATTTGGGGAGGGTGCGGGGAAATCTCTTCTTTCATTTCTTGGGATTGCTGTTTTGTTAGGGTTTCCCAGAAGCGCTTTTCACTTTAATTCTCCAAGTGAAAGTCTTCATTCAAGCTCATTCCACTTACTTTCAGGCAAACAAAGGAACTTGGGTCAGACAAGCAGGGAGCTGGGAAGGTCTTCAGCCCTAAGGAGATTAGCGGCTCTAGTGGCTTGATTTGGTCTTTCCCCGGCACTTTAAATTGCAGCTTTAGAAGCTTACTGATTGGCTTTGTCAGCTGAAATGATTTGATTATTAGCCTAATTGCTCTCTAAGTAGGGTGAGGAATCTTCCTTGATTGTGTTTTGATTTCTCTTTCATGGGAAAACAGAGCCCAAGAGTTGTGTTCTTGGAGCAGGGCTTACTGGGGCCCCAGCATAATCACTGTGTTTGCCTTCAAACCCCGGTGGGGTGCAATAAATGCTGTATTTGGAATCAGAGGAACTTGACATTAATTCCCAGCTGAGTCACTTTTACTATGTCAAAGGACCTTAGGCAAGGCACCTTTCAGCACTCAGTTTTCCATTTGTAAAATGAGGAAATTAGACTAGAGAAGGATTTTTCTTAACCTGTATACATGTGTGCGTGTGGCCACGCGTGCCCTGGACCCCTTTAGCAGTTCAGTGAAGTGTATGAACTCATTGGGACAATAAGTACAAATACATAAAATAAAATACATAGGACCCCCCCCTCCAAAAAAATAATTTATATTGGAATCTCAATATTAAACACACACACACACACACACACACACACACAGAGGCTCATGGACCCCCCAGACCTGGAGGAGGGGCATAGTTCCTTCTAGTTCTAAATTCTATCACCTTAGAACACTAATGGCTTCTTACAGCTATCTCCAAAGAACCAACCAGTTCTTTTGTCTGCTGGAAATTTGTGGTACAAAACGTTAGGGACAATAAATGAGCCATTAATCATATTTGAAAATCCTGAGTTGCTCAGAGATTTGTGCCCTGATGGAATTTGTTTGTATGGGATCGTGAGATTTAGAGCTGGAAAGATCTTAGAAATTATTATTTAGTCCAGAGGTTCTTAACCTGGGGTGCAGGAACTTGTTTTAAACACACACACACACACACACACACACACACACACAGATAGATATATTCCAATATATTCAATTTTCTTTGTAATTCTTTGTAGCTTTGGTTATTCATTTGAAAACAAGATTCTGAGAAGATCTAGAAGTTTCACCGGGCACTGCCAAAGGATCCAGAAACACAGGCAAAATGAAGAATTCCTAATCTAGTTTAATTCCTTCATTTTTGCAAATAGGGAAACCTAGATAGCCATGGGGGCCAGCTTGAACTGGTATTGTTAAATAATTTTCAGAGTGAGCATTTACATCTCAGAAATTGGTTATAAATAGGACTCAATTTCCTATTTTATTGATCATCTGAGACTTAAAAAGGCGATAGAGAATGTGAATATTGCAGATTAAACTAAAAGGAGTGTCATTTGTACATTTTGTACAAATATGAAAGCTAGTTGTTAAAAGTTTACCAGCAGCCCCTTGGATATAGCATCTAACCTCTGGTTTTCCTCAGGCAACAATGCAAACAAGGGCAAGGAAATCATGAAAAGCGTGGGATGGAAACAGAGGACCAGAAGAGTGAAAACATGTTTGTTTAAAAAAAACAGTTTTCAGTAGAAATGTATTTTTTACAAATTGGTTTGAAATTTCCGAAGAGCTAGGGAAGGTGGAAATGATGTTTCGTTCAGAAAATTTTTGTTGATTTGGGCTTTCTCTTCTATTCAGTTTGGGGAAGTAAGGCAAACACTCAGTGACAGAAAAGATCTTCCCTCTTCCCTTCCTCTCCCCAAGAGAGCATCCTGCCTCCTCCTTTTCTTCATTGGGACCAATTCAGATACAAGGACCTAAGCAGGCTCTGAAATGCATTACTTGGGATTGTAGTTTTCCTGTCCACTCAGCAAAATACAACACAAATCCATTCAACATCAAGCTATGGGGAACTGGGATCTGGGAAATGGGTACACGAACTCTAGCCCCAGCTCCTAGAGATAAAAGCATGCAAGGATGCCTTACTCTCTTGGGGTCTCAATTATTTCCTCAATGCAAAACTTCGTTATCTTGGAAACATCATTCTCATCATAATGAAAATAATGGACATTTATAGAACACCTTAATGTTTGTGAATGCTTCCTGTTGATTATCCCTTTTGCAACTCACAAAAGTCTCTCCAGGTACGTACTATATTACAAATTAGGAAATGGGTAAAAAGAGGTTAAGTTACTTGCTCAGAGTCACACAATGAGTAAATACCTGAAAGAGAATTTGAACACAACTAATTCTAGTGCTCTATCTACACAGCCTCTAGTCAACTCTGATCATTACAACTGCAAACATTTTATGTTTGTGTAGATAGTCAGATGGATAGATGATTGATATACAGATGGATGGATGGGTGGGCAGATGGATGAATAGGCAGGTAGGTAACAGACATGTTTGTACATATCGATGCACACACAGAGAAGCTATGACTTGATTGAAGTAGTTTGGGGTTGGGGCATTAGAGCTTTAGAGAATTGTTTGAGGGCACCGAGAGAGGAAATGACTTATCCCAGGTCACACAATCTGTATATGTCAGGGTCAGGAATTGACTTCAAGTCTTCCTCCTGACTCCAGGAGCAGCCGATTATCCATTACAGTCTAATGTATCATGTATCCATGCATGCATGTGTATTTGGGTATGCCTTCTTCCATGTACATATGGATTATACAGGATATTCCAAGATCTTAGTGCAGTTTTAAGCTATTTAAAGTGTATATGGACTCATACACACATTTACACAGATATAATGCATATATGGAGTATGTGCATCTGTGTACAATATATATATAAATGTGTGTGTAAAATGTTTCTTTAGTACTTTCCAGTATACAAAGCAATTTCTTCTCTTTTGTAAGACCCCCATTTTACAGATGAGGAAACTGAGGCTCATAGAGGTGAAGAGGATTGTGCAGGCTCATATAGGTGACTAGTACTGGAGTCAGGTGCTTTTCTGACTTCAGGACCAGTGCTTCTTGCTTAGCCCCATGCCGCAGAGGAAGGGGAAATCATATCTCAGCCTGTTGATCCTTGAATTTTTCTAAGAACTACTTTTCTCTGTCTCTCTTTGTCTCTGTCTTTCTGTCTCTCTGTGTTTCTGTCTGTCTATCTGTCTTTCTATCTCTGACTATCTCTGTATCTGTCTGCCTTTCTCTCTTTATCTGTCTCTGTCTCTCGGTCTCTCTATGTGTTTCTCTTTGTATGTCTCTGTCTGCCTCTCATTCATTCAATCTCTCATTCTCTATCTCTCTGTCTGTCTCTCTCTGTTTGTCTGTCTCTATCTGTCCCCCCCCCCCCCCCCCCCCCCCCCCCCGTCGTGTAGTGGTGTCCCCACCCCCCCCCCCCACCTTTTTATTTTTTTTTTTTTTTTTTTTTCTTGTGTTCTACTTCGTGTTGCGAAGTGAACATGTATCCTATCATATGTAATGTGGTTGGTGTCTG
>NW_027186458.1:7812891-7835168 GCF_028583685.1 Petaurus breviceps papuanus
CCCCACACACACACACACAAGACTCTGGGCAAGCAAACTCTGCACTTTCTTATTACTGGTGTTGTTTTGGAAACTCTTCAGTGACACTCTGTGGGTTGCAGAGAAAGTCAACAAACGAGCATTTTGGGAAAATGTGCAGAAAACAGGGCTTGAGTGATAGTGCATCCCTGTACAGCCTTCTATCATGGCCCTGCCCCAGTCTTGCTTCCTTGTTCTTTCCTTCCTTGCTATGCCTACAGTCTTGGTGGTTTCTCTTTCCCACCCTTGGGTTGTGATAGATAATGTGCACTTTCCTGGCCCTGGAGCTGACTCCTCAACACCAACACACATAATATCACAATAGCTCATGGGCCCACACTGCCTTAAGACAGAACAGTGTGGGGAATGGAGGAAGGGAAACCATTCATTTCATGGTAGACACGTGATAGGGATGGAGTTTGTGCTCAGGTAATCGCTAGTCTAGGTGACCACTGAGGTCCCTGGATCCTCGAAAGTCCTGTGCAGCTATGATTTCTCTTTCTTCCTGCTCTTTCCTCTTCAGTACTTCAAGGAGCTAGAATCTTAAAAGGATTGTTGCACCTCCAAAGACTAACCAATAGATCTGGGGATGGCTTGCCAGATGGCTTCTGCTAGTTACTAGGGCTCAGTTTTCATCCCATTTAAGTCAATCCAGAAAGAACTAAACTGTTTTTAGGCAACAGATATAATCTGTCACTGAGCTCTGCAGCGATGTGGGAATTATTTGGTATAAAATAAATCAATTAAATTTATCAACTTATCCAACAAAACATAATTTTTTACATCTTAACATTATGTAATATGGTTTATTTGGCTGTACTCACTCACTTTATATGACTTGGCAATGGTTTTTACAAGATTTTGACACATATCCTTGAATTCTTTGTCATGGAACCACATTGTTATTACATTGCATATAAAATTATCTAAAATGAACAGTTCATTTCTCCAAGTCTAGCCTTGATTATAGCCCATAGGCTTATTTTTAAATTCAATTTTCTTTTATTTTCACAAATATTCCCATTACCTTTCCCACTTCACCTCTATACCCAGTGAGGCAAGAAAAGCAAAGGCCCTATCACAATCATGTATAATCAAGCAAGAAAAAAAATGTATAATCAAGAAAAAGAGCCATGCCCCATTCCCAACATGTCTTAATGGGCACTCTGAGTACATCCCTCTCTATCAGGAAGTGGGCAGCATGTTTTATCAAAACGTGGCTGGTCATTTGTGGATCATTTTGTGTTGTTATTGTAGAAAATGTCTTCCTGGATGGCAGATTAGAGTTAGCTACATAGCTGAACTCTTCCAACATCCCCCTCCAAACAGCTTTAAAATAGCTCCTCAGGTCAAATGTTGGACTAGCAGCACCAAAAAAGGTCAGAATGAGAAATTCTTCCTGTCTAAGACAATGTAGAAATCAGCAGGACAGGTCGCTAATAGCACAATTATAGTTGGCCCAGAGCATGGCAATAGCACCAGCTACTTTTTGGCTTTGGGGGTGCCTGGGTGAGGGGCAGCAGGGCAACAGCAGTAGCAGCTTAAAAAATTCTCAACCCACAGATGGTAACAGGGTCAGAAGACTGGCCAGAAACAGATGACTGGGGAACCTCGGCTGTCGTTGGCAGCTGGCACTGACTGGCAGCTCTATTGCTCACACACATTTCTGAGCTGCAGTTAGGGTGGAAGGGCACACTTGTGGCTGGTCTCAGAGAAGAAGCAATCCTGGTCCCAGTTCCCAGGCAGGGGGGGCACAAGCACTTGTGCTTGCAGAAGAAGAGGGAACCTGGTCCCAATTCCAGAGTCGAGAGGAGTGCTAACGCTTATGGCTACAGGGGACCAAGGTAAAGCTCAGAGCACAGACCAGGAGCACAGCGATCATATGTCTTCCCAGATCGTACCACCCTGAAAGCATCGAAAACTTGCAGATCCCCAGAGCCATTTCTAAAAGTGAAATGAATGAAAAGGCCTGAGGCTTGGAAAAGTGCCTCCCTACCTCCAGGTGAACAGAGCCCAACTTCAATGTAATGTTGAAAGTAAAAAAATAGGTAAAAACAATAAGCAAAGGGGCGGCTAGGTGGCGCAGTGAGTAAAGCCAGCCTGGGAGTTGGGAGGACCTGAGTTCAGTTCCAGCCTCAGACACTTAACCCAAAAAAACTAGCTGTGTAACCCTGGGCAAGTCACTTAACCCCAATTGCCCTCCAAAAGGCAAAATAAACAAACAAATAAATAAAAACAATAAGCAAGCAACAACAATAACAAAAAGAATTTGACCACGAAAACCTATTATGGTGTCAGGGAAGACCAAGATGTAAACTCAAAAGAAGACAATAATATGAAAACAGCGACAAGGAAAACCTCAAAGAAAAATGCTAATTGAACCCAAACACAACAAGAATTCCAGGAATAGGGTTGTTTTTTGTTTGTTTGTTTTAAGAGAGACAGATAACAAGGGTGGAGAAATTTTTTAGAAAAGAAATGAGTGTGAAGCAAGGAAAGTATATAAGAGAATTAACATCTTGGTAAAAGAGGTACAAAAAAATATTGAAGAAAATCACACCTTAAAAACCAGAATTGACTTAATAGTAAAAGAGGTACAGAAGCTCACTGGAGAAAAGAATACCTGAAAAGCAGAATAGACTAAATAGAAAAAGAGATACAAAAATCTCACAGAAGAAAATAATTTTTTAAAAATTAGAACTGGGCAAGTGGAACCTAGACATCATATTTCAAGCCATTATAAAGGAAAACTGCCCCAATATCTTATATTCAATGAGTAAAATAGAAACTGAAAGAATCCATTCACTGATCATCTCCCCAGAAGAACTGATGGGTGTCTGAATAGAGATTGAAGCAACTTTTTGGGGGGGGGGGGGGCGTTTCCACTTTATATCTCTTGAGGATTTTTAAATCTATGTTTTCTTTCACAATATGACCATTATGGATATGTTTTGCATGATTACACATATATAACCTATATGGAATTGCTTGCCTTCTCAATGAGGGAAGGGGGTGGGGATGGAGGAAGGGAGAGAATTTGGGACTCAAATTTTTTTTTCTTTTCTTTTTTTGTTTTTTGGAGGGCAATTGGGGTTAAGTGACTTGCCCAAGGTCACATGGTTAGTTTTTGTGTTAATTGCCTGAAACTGGATTTGAACTCAGGTCATCCTGACTCCAGGGCCAGTGCTCTATTCACTGCACCACCCAGCCACCCCAGGGACTCAAAGTTTTAAAAACAAATGTTAAAAATTGTTGTTTACATGTAACTGGGGGGAAAATAGATACTAAATAAATACAAAAAAAGAGTTACATGAGGCAAGAGATGTTGAGTTACTTGCACAGTGTCACACAGCCACTATGTGTCAGAGGTAGGATTTGAATCCAGATTCTCCTGCTCCCAGGTCATCTCATTATGCAATAAGTCAAGGAAATGGCATAGAAGTTATTGTTTCTTCCAAGTAATCTGTATAGCACTCGTCTTGAAGCGTTCAGCTAACCCAGTCTTCAAAAATTTGGTATGATCACCATGAGTCCTCCCTGGCACATCCTGAAAAGGGCAAAATCCAAAGAGTTCTGTCAATGCAGTCACCTGTCTCTGGCTTGGGACCGGTAGGTGGTGTAGTGAGTAGAGTGCTCAGTCTGAAGTCAGGAAGATTCATCTTTCTGAGCTCAAATCTGGTCTCAGACACTTACCAGCTATAGCACTAGTCATTGTGCAAATCACTTAACCTTGTTTGCCTCAGTTTCTTCATCAGTAAAATCTTTTGGAGAAAGAAATGGAAAACTAGTCCAATATCTTTGCCAAATGGAGTCACGAAGAGTCAGACATGATTGAAACAGCTAAACAACAACACAACAGTCTGTGGTTGTGGGAACTCATGAGGAATGTCTCCAAGGCCAAAATCTGTCTTCAGTGGAAAGAAGTGTTTCTGGCCTTTATACCTTAACACTTTGTAATAGGAAGCTTTGGTCATGCTCTCAATGATCATAATGAACCAGCGTCCATGAAATACAGTTCAGAACAAGATAAAAGAATGCATTGTATCAATCCAAAAGGGAGGTAGTATGTGGAAATAGAAAGATTCAGCAGATACAGGTTTAAATCCTGGCACTACTAATCAGTGCTTGCAAAATCTTGGGAAAGTTAGCTCTCTGAACGTCAATTTTCTTGTTGGTCAAATGAAAGAATTTGGCCAGATGAGTTTTAATGTGTCCAATTTAATACTTGTCCAAGTCACCCATCCTCTTCAGCCCAGAATGTAAGAATTGGAAGAAGTCTCAATGGTCATGGAGTCAGCCCGTGATTTTCCTGAACCGATATCCTCCTTGAACTCTTGACTGCCTCTGACAGTGCCGTACTTTCTCCCTCTCTCGCTTTTCTTGACATTGCTCTCTCTTCTCTGACTGGTCTGGTCCCCTTGATCTTCTTTGCTGACTCATCATCCGTGCCATAGTTCTTAATTATGTAGGTTTCTCCCCAAGGCTCCATCCTGAGCACTTTTCTCTTCTTTCCACATTTTGTCCTCTGTTGACTCTATCACGTCCCATGGATATAATTATTGTCTCCATGTACATAATTCCTGAATCCATATATTTAGTCTCTGATTCTCTTCTGGACCCCGGTCCAATATCACTTCTTTGACAGTTCTACTTGAATATCCCACAGGCATCTCAAGCAGAACAAAGGACCATGGGATCATGGATTTAGCTCCAGGAAAGACTACAGAAGTCTTCTCATTCAATTCTCTCATTTTGCAGATAAAGAAGCTGTGACCCAGAAAAGATAAGTGAATTCCTAACTGATCTGGAATTTGCACCCAAGACCCCTGACTACTAAACAGGAACCCTTCCCATTGTACCATACTCTTTCCAGCCAAAAGAAAACTCTTCCCCCTCCCACAAAGCCACCCCTCTGTGTCTTTGGACAGGTGTCTCCCCAGTCCCAAACTCCTGTGCCTGGAATGCACTCTCTCCTCACTGCTCACTATCTTTCAACACAGATCCAATGCCCCCTTCTACATATGAGCTGTTGTGTGCTTCAAGCTTTTAGTGCCTTGTCCCCCCAAATTACCTCGTATTTGCCTTACATATTTGTGTACTCCCATTTGAACATCTTGTTCCCTCTAAGAGAACATAACTTCCTTTAGGGCAGGATTTATTTCATTTTTGTCTTCTATTTCCAGCAGCTAGCACAGTGCCTAGAGGTGCTTCTTGGTTGATTGACTAACCAAGGAGCCCTCCATAATATTTGTTGACATGAGAACAGCATTCCTTGCTCAAAGACTTCCAGTAATAGGAAATGTATTCTCTTCTGTGTTAACCCATTCCACCCTTGGATATCTCTAATATTTTGGACATTTTTCATTATATGGAACCAGGAACTGCCTCTCCGCAACTTTGCCTTTTTCTCACCATCCTTGTTGAACTCTCACGAACTCATTATCCAGTTTGTCTATCACCTGAAAATGGACTGCCCAGAACAGAACACAGTATTACAGACATGGGCTGACACAATAGGAATACAGCAGAACCATCACTTCCCTAGTCATACGCACCATGACCTATTCGTGTAGACCAACAGAAACCTGACTTTTGGACGATGTCATGTAACACTGTCTTCTCACATTGCCTTTGGAGTCCACTTAAACCTCCAGATTTCATCCACATGAATTATTTATCCACTCTCCCCATTCTACACTTTCGAAGTGAGCATTCTGGCAAATATATTTTTATTTGATTCATAGATTTGGAGCTAGAAAGAATATTTAAGATGGTATCATCCAACCTCCTCCATTTTATGGATGAGAAGACTGAGGCCCAGAAAAAGGAAGCACATTTCTGAAAGTGACAGGGGTAATGAGTTGGAGAACCCTGAACCTGCCCACTCACTTCAAATTCAGAACTCTTCATTACATCTTATAGTCAAGTTCTTTGTAGATCCTTTCATTCACAAGCTCTCCTAAGCTTGGAATATTTGCAAATCTTATAAGCATACTAATTATGGATGCAAGCCAGTCATTGGTACACATGTTGAAAAACACAGAAGCAAGCTGGAGGCCCCTGCAGAATCCCACCAGAGGGTTCCTTTTACTGTGGCCGTGACTCTTTGGGTCTGATCACTCAACCAGCTGTAAATCTACCTAATGCTTCCAGTCCCCATCTCCCCATAGTATCCCCAAGGAGAGCACAAAACGAATTCTCCAAGTGCTTGGCTGAGATCTCATTATGTTCTGTTTCTAGACTTTCCCCATTGAGCACAGATTTCTCATTTATAAATGAGGAGGTTTTGACTTGATGATTCCGATGCCCCCTCTAGCTCTAACATTCTAGAAAACTTAGTGGGGATGCAGAAGCCTGAGTAAGCCATCTGCTTCCACAGATGTTATTCGTCTCCAAGATCCAGGGGCACTCACGTAAGGAAAGCAACTTGTAGAATTTCATGTTTACTTAGACTCCCTGGAGTGCTCCAAACCCTTGTTTCAGAGGATGCTGTGGAGGCTTACTAAGGTCTAACTTCTCCCCAACTGTGAACACCAGGGATTTATCTTCCCTTGTTTACTTAGCAGGGCTCTGAAGTTATGTAGCTAAAGTTACTGCAGAGAGCTACATAGAATAACCAGGGTACAAGAAACCACCAATTTACATTGACGTGGCGTTTTAAGGTTTACTAAATGCTTTATAGACATGCCCTCATTTGAACTTCATAAGAGCCCTGTGGGGTAAAGATTACAGAGACTATTTTCCCCCATTTTACAGATAGGAAAATTGAATCTTTAAGAAAGGCTGAATGACTTGCTTTTCATTCAGCGGGTGAATGAGCATTATTCTCTCTTCTGTTTAGAGGAATCTGGACTCTTGTCTTTCAGTTGGATCAGAATTCAGTTTTGTATATTCTTCCATTAGCAGGAAAATCTTAAATGACTCCTAAAATAGGATTATCTTGGAGACCAGAGATGGGGGGAGGAGGGGAGGTACCTCAGATGGAGCAGAGGTCAGCTTTCTCCTAATCCTATTCCACTGCCTCATTTTGGCAAATTTGAGATGGGGCCAGATAAAAGTTATCCTCTGGAATCCATAGGGTTTATCCTATAGTCAGGACATTCCTGGGGATGTAGTCAGTAGCCAAAGCTTAGCTCTCCTTTCATTTGAGATGGAAATGGAAAGATGACCATTGCTAACTAGTTGGGAAATCCAGAACATTCTCTAAAGACAAGACTCCTTCTATGCACAAGGAAAGTGCCCCAGAAAGGTTTGAGGACAGACAAGAATCTTTCAACACAAGGGCATTGGAAGGTTCCATTTTTTTATTTCTTGTTTGTTCATTCATTTAAAGAGCACATCTGGAGAAAACCCATAAAGAGCTTTGGCCAGATAGGTTTGGCTCTGTATGCGAACTGACTACAAGTTTGCCCTGAGAAGACAGTCAAGAAAGCCATTCAAGGGGTGGCTAGGTGTCACAGTGAGTAGAGCACAGGCCTAGGAGTCAGGAGGACCTGGGTTTGGGTCCCACCTCAAATACATAACACAAAAACTAGCTGTGTGACCTTGGGCAGGTCACTTGACCCCAGTTGCCCTGCCTTCCCCCCTCCAAAAATAAAAAAAAAAGCCATTCAAAAGGAGGATCAAGGTTGGAATGAAGGCAACAAAAAATCCAAGGAATAGTGATGCATGGTTGGTCAGCTCTCTTGGATGATTCAGAATGAACAGGGGACATAATGTTTCAATATCCAGTGATTATGAAATCCAAAGGAGGAGAAGGAATTTTTTTTCCAGTGGTAGAGATGAGTATTTTAAGGCAAGTAATCATTACAAATATAGTGTGCATTAATTCTTCTTTTAAAAGCAGGAGTTTATTTGTAGAAGATTCAAATCATTGACTTCTACAATCATTTCTCCCTCAAAATCCATGACCCTAATGGACATTTCTTGGTTTTGTACCTTCTGGCCTGTTTTCTAAGTGCACAAGATGCCAATCTCACTCTTTCCCATGTGTAAAGACTGAAGCCACAATGGTCCATTGGAAAGGACACTGGTTCTAGAGGCAGTGATGTGAGTTTAAATTCTGCCTTTAATGCTTATCTATGTGACTTGAGGAAAGTTATTTCATTTCCTGCTGCCTTGATTTCCTCATCTGTAAACTGAAGAGATTTAACTCAGAGACTTCTGGGATCCCTTCCAGCCCTAAATTTAGGAACCTTTGATCCTAAGATAGTAAACCAATCTTAAAGTAAGTACCAGAGGGGAGGACTATACCCCACCCCTTTTGGGGCTGTACCCAGTATGCCTGAAGGCTACACCTCTCCCTTAACCCTATCCCAACCAATCCATTGCTTCTTTGCTTGGAGGAGACTCCAAAGGTCCAATTCAGGTGCCACCTCCACCAATGAAGCCCTCCCGGAGACCCGAAAAGGGGGACTGACCTCTGAGTCCTCAAACAGTTCCTAAAAATGTGACTTGAAATCTTTGTTGTAAAGAATGACTCTTGGGGGATCAGATACTGAGGCAAATCTAAATGATACTAAAAGAAAAGATATCAGTGAAAATTTCATTTTAAAATTTCTGGCTCTTCATCATCTGGTAGACAATGCACATTTCCATGTTGTATGCCATGTCTCACTTATTGATGTCAATGTTCAACTTCCCCCCAATCCTCTCTTCCCCTCCCCACAGTGACTCAGAAGCCATTGTTAGAAAGTTACTTAGAAGGCAAGCTGTCACTTTGCATGAAGATTCCCTTCGTGGCTTCCAACCAGTTAGGGTGAAAGCTCTGAGGTCAGAGAGCGGGGTCACCAGTGGCTTTGGAAGAAGCAAGTATTTAATAAATGGGTCTTGGGTTGAATTATTCCATGTATTTTCAGGAACCTGGTGCTTACTCTGAATTTCATTTAAAATTTTAAAAAAAAGCCTGCCTTCACTTTCAGTCAAGAATTAATTAGGTTGGGTAGGTCAGGTAGCACAGTAAGAGCACCAGCTCCAGTGTCGGGATGACCTGGATCGAATCCGGGCTCAGATACTCAGCACCACACCCAGAAATAACTGGTCGTGTAACCTTGAGCAAGTTACTTAACCCTGATTGCTTAAAAAAAAAAGAATTAATTAGGGTTTAGGATAGGCATAGTCATTGTTCAGGCACCATGGAGTTTATGAAGCTGAATCTGAACTCCTGAAGGGCTCTGAGTCAAGGAACCCCAAATTCTCCAAGGACTTAGAACTGAAGGACATTCAGTGTGTTGGAAAGGACTGACATTGGGCATGGTCTGGTTGTCCTATATTACAAAGAGTTTCATGAGAGAACCTGTCTAAAAGGTTGCATGTCTTAGACATAGTTAAAAAAAAAAAAAATATATATATATATATATATATATATAGTGAAAAGATGTGGCAGAGGCAAGGCACAAATGATGGGTAGTCCTTGGATTCCAGCTGCATATATCAGAGATACAAGGGGGAGTTAGAGGGGAGGGAGCTAGCAGCTGCAAGGACCTGAAGGTCCCCCATCAAAGGTAGTGTTTGAGTTGAGCCTCGAAGGAAACTAGGGCTTCTGAGATATGGAGGGAAAGATGGCACAGAATCATTACAAAGACAGAAAGTGGAACACTGGTCATGAGAAAAGCCAGAAAACCAGTGAGCAAGGAGGGGAGTGATGGGGCTGAGAAAGGAGGTTGGAACAGTTTTGGGAAAGGCTCTAAATGCCAAGCAGAGGATTTTATATTTGACCTTGAAAAGAACAGGGAGCCATTGGAATTAATCAAGTGGTGGGACTTCGTGCTAAGATTTGCATTTTAGGAAATTCAGCTTGGCAACTGTGTGAAGGATGAATTTTAGGAGAGGCTTACAGCAGGGAACTGATCAGGAAGTTATTGTAATAGTCTAGGTAAGAGACGATGATGGATTCAATGAGGGTAGTGACTGCATGAAGGTGTAAGGCAGGTAGAAACCATTAAGCTGGATGCTCCCTGAGGACAGGGGCTCTTTTTGTCTTTACATCTTTAATGCCCATCATGAAGCCTGACAAACAATAAGCATTGACAGACATTTGTCGTTTGATTGATTTATAGTGAGGGTCGTAGCATGTGAGTTGGACCATCTGTAAAGGATCTCTGGAGGGACATGGAACAAAATGTCATAGGATAGGTTGGCATGGATGGGCTGGGATCTCTGTCACGTGGAAGATCTAGGTTCACATCTTGTCTCTGGCGTTTACTACCTACATGACTTTGGGCAAGTAATTGAATAACCTGGGCCCTCAGTTTCCTCATCTTGTGTAAATGTAAAATGAGGGGTTTGGGATGAGATGATTTCTAAAGATCTCTTCCTGTCCTAGATCTCGGATGCTATAAGTCTCGGGTCTATTGAAGTCTCTGTGCTTTGGGACAATAGCAACCCCCTCCCTAATCTTGGAGAGTCACCACAATTACCATCTCTATTACAAAGGGAAGGACAGAAAATAGTAAGGACTGATAGATACTAAGGAACCAGCCAGTTGATAGGTTTTTTTTTTTTTCCCACTGATAAAAAGAATGGCATTCTGGGACACTCAGAGTGAATGTAGAATCAATGGAGGCTTCCACCTCTAGGATTCTGATGTGTGAACATGGAGAGATGGAGTCTACGAAGGCTGAAACAGATTGAAGAGTGAAACGGAAGCCTCCAGCTGGATCCGAGCAGCTTGAAAGTGTACCTCTTTTCTGAAGTAGTTATAAATGTTTCCAGTTGGTGTTATTTATTTCGAGAGTTGAATATCAACAAAATGCTTGAAATGACAAATAATGACTACAAGAGGACCATGTGTTGCCTGAAATTAACCAAACATTCTCTCCCCTCCCAACCATATGGCTCTGCCCACCTCCTGAGGGACATCCCAAGCTTTCTCCTTCCTATAAACAATTGAGAGGAATCGTGATAAACATACAGGAGAAAAGCTAAACTCTCCCTGCTCCTCACCCAGTCACTATTTGTGACTGTGCAGTCATGTTTACTCCGGCACAGGAGAAGTTTATGGAGGCAGCCCTCCTGCAGTGACCCCCTGGGGAGGTGACTAAGAGATGGCGCTCGGTGAGAAGTTCCAAGCTCCTTGTTCTTTCTTGACACTACATTCTAATGGTTCCTATGGACCCATTCTCTGATTTTCTCCATGTACTTAAGCATATTAAATTAAGGTAGAATGTAACTGTGGAAGCAAGGTATAGAGTTCATAGTTTTCTTTCCTGCAACAATGACCAAAATATTTTATTGGATCAGAAAAGTCTGATGCAAGGCATCATTAAAGATGATGGAAAAGTATTCAAGAAAAGACTTAAGGAAGCTTCATCAGAATTTCAGGATCTAGGATTACTGTCAGAAGCTATACCCACAAGATGTAGATCTCTAAGGGACTTTAGAGGGCATGTAGTCCAACCCCCTCATTTTACAGAAGAGGAAACTGAGGCCCAGGAAGGTGAAAGGATTAGCCCAAGGTCATGAAAACACTAAAAAGCAGAATTAAGAGTCCAGTCCAGGTTCTCAGACTTCAGAGAAGTGTTATACACTCTTTCTACTCTACTTGGCTGAGGCTACAAGTTGCTGGAGAAAATGAACCTCTCTGAGGATTCTCCTGTTAACAAGAGAAGAGAAGATGGCCTTCAGAGATGCAGCCTCTTTCTTAGCTGGTCTATCCCTCTCACTCCTTGGCTCTGAGAGAGAGATGACACTAGGAATTCTCTTGCCCATTGCTCATCTCATTCAAGATTCAAGCAGAGAAGGTAATACAATGCTGCATCATTGACAGTTGTTGGGAAGAAAGACATCAGGCCTTTTCCTGGTCAGTTCTAGTCAGAACTAGAATGCTCCTGGCATCTCTTGGAAGTCACTTGAATAAACCTGAACATTCATTCAGGCATTCATTAAATGCCTGGTAGCTTAGGCAGAAGGAACACTGACAAAACTGAAAACAAGTCCGGCCCTCTACATTTACATTTAAATGCCTCATTTAAACAAAGAAGTGAATTTCCATTATTATTACCATTATTACTGTTGTTATCATTTCTCCATTCACCACAGGAGATCATGTATACAGATGACATTTCCAGACCTTCCCAAAGCACTTTACCCAGGGCACGTGTTTCACAGGGCTGTATGCTTTCCAAAGGATGCACACCTGTTCATCTTATTGGATACTCTCAATAGTGCCCAGAAGGAAGTAAGAAGGGTATCATGAGCTCCATTTGCAGGTGAGAAAACCGATTTGGAAGATTTAAGACACTTGTGCACAGTTACCCAATAAGTAAGTCAGTCTCAGGACTGAAAAATGGGAGACACTTTAGAGATCAAGTTGACTCATTTAGCAGGGAAGACAACGGAGTTCTAGAGAGGAAATGACTTATCCAAGGTCACACAGCTAATAAGGGAAAGAATCGGAATCTGGCCTCAGGTCCTCTGACTAGAGAACTCTTCCCAATGAACCACACTGCTACTACACAAACTTCCTTGTGTGAGTAACTCTTTCCTTATTGTTTTAGTTAGGCAAAAGAAATCAAGTGGATTAGAAGCCACTCCAAATTTTAAAAAGAAAGAAAAGAATTGGCTATTATAATTCATTTAGCCAAAAAGCACTCCCTTTTCTGATCTAAAGTTTAAATGTCAGAGGAAAATGATCTGGAAAAAAAATGAGAATGAAGAAGCCAGAAGTTGCTGTGATTGACCCTGGGTAACTTGTCACCATGTTCCAATCCACACTCATTAGGGTGGAACTCTTGTGCATGAAGATGTACTCCTTTCATCCCTGAAAGATGTAACGGGATAGGTAGCTTGCCGGGGGCGAAGTGGAATTTGGTTTGAGGTACCAGGAGAAACATGGGAGGAGACTTGAAGAAGAAAGTGATCAAGGAAACTGCAGCATTTGACACAGTGAACTCCTCCCAATTTTGATTTGGTCTTGTGTCCTGGATTCAGAGATACCCCACTTTCCTCATTCACCTCTTACTTCTTGGATGCCTCTTCCTTCATCTCCTTGACTGGCTCCTTTTTTCTTCCCAACTCCTTAGCAGGGCTATTCCCCAAGGGTTTGTCCTGGACCTTCCCCTCTTCTTTTTCCTTTGCAGTCTCACTCATTCTCTTGGATTCTACAACCACCCTTATTCAGATAAGAGCTAACTCCTAATTTTTAGTCCTTTTCTCTCTTCCTAGCTCCAGGCTCTCATTTGTAAATGTCTACCTAGATGATCCTCATTACCTCATACTTAATCTATCCAAAGTAGAATCAGCAGCAACGCCCATAAAGGTAAAACAAGGATGGAGACAAAAAGGAGAAGGAACATTTAGATAAGGGGAGGGGGGGTGGCTGTTAGACTGCAAAATCACAAGGCAAGAAAGGAGGGAGAACAAGGGGGGCAGGGAGGAAGGAGTGCATCCCATGTGGCAGAGAAGTCCAGGAGGAAGAATATGGAAAAGAGGGCATGAATTTAATGAGAAGGAAGTCATTAGTAACTTTGGAGGAAGATGTTTTAGTAGAACGGTGGGAATGGAGGTTAGCTGGCTAGCCACGGCAGAGCAAGAGAGTCAGAAGGAAGTGCAAGTGGTGAAGCAGGACTTTTTCTAGGAGCTAGACAGTGGAGAGAGAATGCAGGGATCTGAGAAGCAGGAGGGACCTCGGACAGCATCAAATCTAACCTACGCTTGGTCATAATTCTCTTTTACCACATGTTTGACAAGTGGTCAGTTGACTTTTCCTTGAAGACCTTCAGAAAGAAAGGCTGAAAGAGGAATGAGGTCAAGGGAAGGAGGTGTCTTTTTTTTCTGCTCTTTTTAAGTACAACAGACCTGAGCATGATTGCATTCTTCAAGGAATAAGTCAATAGAGGGAGAAAGACTGAAAATGAACATCACTAGTGGGACTAGTAAGGAAATAAACATTTATTAAGCACCTACTGTATGTCCCAGCTCCAGGCTAGGGATACACACAGAAAAGAGTACCCGACACTAATCGGAGGGGTTAGCCTGGATATGAATGAGGATCAGCTTTTATTCCGAGACCAGAAAGAAATAGGAAAATATGGTGGAGGGTGTGGAGAGGCTCAGAGAGGTGGAGGAGGGGAAGTGAGAACTGTCACTTTTCTTGAACAAAACCGTTCATAGAATCTTTTTTGTCCATTGAGTAAGTTTCACGCTCCTCAGCCTAGATTTTGAGACGTTCTGAAATCTCACTCCATCTTACCTGACTATGTTAATCTCTAGATTTACTAACTTCCATGCACGTGTGCTCCATCATTCACACATTTCTCTAAGTAAGCCTGGATGGGTGTTTCTATGTCCCTTTTCAATTGCCTCCCCCATCCTCACTCATCCCCCATACTTTACTTTCTATTTGTTGGAAATCTGTTCTTCCTTCAAGATTCCAACAAAATGCCACTTTCTCCAGAAACCTTCTCTGAACTCGCCTTGTCTTACTCCCTCAGTCAGAATGATCTAACTTATTCTCCCCTCATATTGGACTTTGTAACTATTCGATAATTCTGTTCCATTCTGTTCTGCCTATAGTAATTGTATAGCTCATTCATTCATTCACTGAGCATTTACGAAGTACCCACTGTGTTCTCTCCTGGTTCTCCTCACATCCATCAGACAGCCCCTTTTCAGGATTCTTTGCTGGATCCTCTCCTAGGTCATGGCCACTAACTATAGGTGTCTCACAAGGCTTTGTCCATGATTTCTTCTCTTCTCCCTATCTACTATTTCTCTTGGTGATCTCATCAGCTTCTATAGATTCCATTATCACCTCTAGGTTGATGATTCCCAGATCTACTTGCCTAGTCTTACCCTCTCTTCTGCATTCCCTCTCATATCTTCAGTTGCTTATTGGACAGTCAGACTGGTTATGCTGTAGACTCATCACCTCACCCCTGGTCTGTTGGAATAGGCTGCCTGCCACAAGTCTCTCCCCACTTCAGTCTATCCTTAACTCAGCTATTGAATATATCTTCCCAAAGCACAGGTCTGACAATGTCATATCATGCCCTCTCTTCCCTACCATTCAAAAATGTGGACCCCTACCACCTCCAGGATCAAACAGAAAAGCCTCTGTTTTGTGTTTAAAACCCTTGCCTGCCTGGTCCTCTTCCCATCACCTCAGCTCTCCTCATGTTCTCTAACTGACCCTGGTCTCAATGGCGTTCCTAGAACAAGACACTGCCACTCCCAACTGCAGGGACTTCTCTTCACTGGGCCTAGAATGCTCTCCATCCACATCTCTGCCTCTAGGCTTCCTTGAGTTCTTTCAAATACCCAATAAAATCTCCTCCCACTTATCAAGACCCAGGATCATAAAGTCTACAGCCCCCACAACCTCCCAAACTAGCGGTCCTGTCAAAAAGAGATGATGACATCAACCTGGCATGAATTGTTCCCTGATGAATTCCTGCTAGCTGACACTGATCATCACTTTTCTCCTGAACACTCACAAGCTGTCCCTTGAATAATTATATCCTAGAATTCTGCCATAAATTAAAATCAAACCCACCAAAGAAGACTGGGATCAGGGGTAGGGGAGAAATCACCTTCTTCCCTTAAACAAATGGTCCTTTCCCTCAGGACCCTCTTCCTTTCTCCATTATTTTTAATATTATTCTATTTTTCCCCAGTTAAATGTAAAAACAATTTTTAATGTTCATTTTAAAAAATTTGAGTTGCAAATTTCCTCTTTCCCTTGCTTACTTTCCATCTTCCTGAGACAGTAAGCAATTTGATATATGCTATACATGTTCATTCATGCAAAACATATTACAATATTGGCCATATTGTGAAAGAAGACAGACTCAAAGGAAACATGTGCACACACAGAGAAAGTGAAAAATAGTATGCTTTCATCTGCAATCTCGATTGTTTTTCAAAAATCCAGTCAGTGGCTCAGTAACCACATCTGCAAATCGTTTCTGTACCTTGGGATATCATATATATCATGGGTGGTAGGGTCCTTGGGTGATAATTATCAACTCTAATCCCCCCAAACAGAAAGAAACTGAGAACTCAAGAGGTCAACTGACTTATCATCATTCAGCTTATCAGTGTCAGGGGTAGGATTTGAACTCAGGTCTTCTGACTCTGAGTTCTGTTTTTATCTCATTGTTTTTGTGGTTTGTTTGTTCTTCCATTTTCAAAGAGGACTAGTGACATCATGGGGTGACGCCTTCACTAGTGCATGAATTGGATTTCAGTGAGGTGGAGTTGCACAAAGTTACCAATGTCACTTTCTCTTCCAAAGACATTGAAGTCCAGTGACAGGACAAAAGTCAGGAGGACTGGTGATGGCCCAGGATGCAGTGGATGCCCTTGGTGTCTTCCATGCCTGACCAAGCTCTAAGGGCTTGGCCTACCTCACCGCACTCACTACTCCTTTCTTTTTCCTAAGCACACATCTGAATATTCAATGGAGGGTAGCAATGGCGGAAATAGCAGCCTGAAAGTGTGAATGGGTGATATTGCCCAGAACCTCACCAACACAGCTGGGATTCCCTCATCTTTAATCTGACAATCGGCTATCATCAGTATAAGTATGCCATCCCTAGGATGGACATGAACTTTGATTCTTTGTTGGGTGACATGAGTCTTGTTGAGACAACAGTGACTACCAATTGGGTGTCAATGATGGGGGCCTATGTCAATGATGAAGGGACACAGAAGACAGAGGGAACTCCCACACATACACTCAGCAGGAGAAAGAAGGAACTGAGGAGAAATGGCTTTCTTTGGGGCACCCTTCTAACCATTCCAGCAAGGAACAGAAAGGCCTTCTCTCTTCTGCTCCCACTGGCCATGGAGCTATAGTGGCTACAGGCCTATGGCAGCAGATTAATAAGTCTGCTATCTTCTGCTTCCTTCCCTGAGAAGAGGTCAATGGGTGTTTCCAGCTGCAGCAGCAACCGCTCAAATTCAAGAAGACCAGAAAGTCTGAGTCAGGTAGGTGCTGGCAGTTGAGTAGGACCTGATTCCCCAAGCAAACCCATTTCTCAGAGGGGAGGAGGCAAATTAGCTGAAAGAGCCATGCCTGGGTAGCCAGCAGATCGATTTCTTGGGAATTATTCTGGCAGTTCAGGTGTGTGATGACAATGAAATATCTATTCCAGAAATCCTGAAAAGTAATTTTTATCTTTCAGGAGATAATACCAAGTGTGTTTGGTTTCATATTTTATGTTTCTGTATTTGTTAGTGAGAACTTAGGAGTGATTTCTCTTTTAAGCACTTTCAATGGGAGAGGACACAAACAGCTGTCATTTACCTGGCATCCATACTGCACACTGAGTCTGGAAAGCACACTGCTGTTCACTTCTTTTTTTAGAGGGGGGGAGATCCTAGACATAATCCGGACCTGAACTTTGTTTCAGAGGTTTTCCCTGGAGTTCTACTCTGGGGTGTGAGCACGACAGGCCAGGGAAACCTGACCCACCGCTTGTAAGGGGCAGGTCCCTTTCAGGGTGAATTTGGTCTATAAATGCAGAGCCACTCTGGGAGGTAAACCCCCACCCCAGACAAAGGATGCATTAGCATGAAGACACAACAAGCATTTAGGAAATTAGGCCTGTGGGGAATGTTTATGCAATACAGAAGAAATTAAAAGCAGTGATTTCTTCATTTATGGTGTCCTGATTCTGTCTTTCAATAAATCTTGTACAAGTAGCTTCCCCTGTCTGGGCTTCAGCAAAATAAAAAAGTTGGGCTAGGGCATCTCTAAGGTTACTTCCAGGGAACTATTCTGTAAACTGAGTATGGAATGGCCTGGATGGACTCCAGCTGCCTTCCCAGAGCTTACAGTCTAATCGAAGGGAAAGTGTCACAAAACTTACAACAATTTAATATAATTGAATGTCTATAGGAATGACTTGACCTTTACATGCCTGAATTTAGAATGCCAGACAATCTCAGCTCTGTATTAAAATGGCATCATACAAGGCCTTGGGAAGATGAGACGGAGCACCCACCAAGCTTCTGGCTGGTACAGGATGAGGAGCTACTCCAACACAGATCAGTCAGGAAAGTTAGTGTGGGTCTGGGGGATAAGGGCTTTGTGTAAGGGCATTGACATTTAAACAGTGCCTGTAGCCCAAACATTCCTTTAGCAGTAAATAAAACAAAGGGGCTTAGCATGGAACAATCCAGAATCATTAGTTAAAATAGGAACCTCTCTGATTGGACTCATGTCCTTTCTGGGAGCAGAGGCTCATGGGTAGTGGCCTTGCCATGTCCTGCAGTTTTTATCTTCCCTACCTCTCAAATGAGTTTGTCTTTCTGTAATTTTATCTTTAATTTATGGAATAAAACAAATATTTATATAACATAGTACAAGGAAAAAAAAACTGATTGCATAGAAAACTACAAATCTACAAAGCATAACTTGCTATTCTTTTCAAATATGCAACAAATTATCATGTAAATTTGCTCTTTTAATTTTCTTCCCTCCCCTCCTCTCCCCACCTTAGAAGTGGCCACCATTAGACACAAATAGGGAGATATATATATAATTATTCTATATGTGCTTCTATTTATCATTTATTTCTCTGGATACAGATGGCATCTTTCTTCATATGCCCTTTATAGTTCATTTGGGCTTTTATAACAGACAAAATGACTTATTCACTTAAAGTTGTTGTTAAAACAAGATTGCTGTTACTGTATACAATGTCCTCTTGGTTCTGCTCATTCTGCTTTTCATCCTTTCATGTAAGTCTTTCCCTGTGTTTCTAAAATCACTGGGCTCACTATTTCTTATAGCACTGTAGTATTCCACCGCAATCACGTAGCACGATTTGTTCAGCCATTCCCCAATTAAGAGGTATCCCTGCAATTTCCAGGTTTTTTTTTTTTTTTGCCACCACAAAGAGAGCTTCTATAAATATGTTAGAGCCTATAGCTTCTTTTCCCTTTTCCCTTTATCATCTTTGGAAATCGACCAAGAAGTGGTATTGCTGGGTCAATGGATATAGGTAGTTTAATAACTTTGGGGGCGTATTTCCAGATTGCTGTCCAAAATGGTTAGATCATTTTATAATTCCAACAACAAATGATTGTCCCAGTTTTTCCACATCCTTTCCAACATTTGTCACTTTCCCCTTCTATGATTTTAGCCAATCTAGTAGATGAAATGATATCTCAAAGTTGTTTTAATCTGCACTTCTTTAATCAATAATGATTTAGAGCATTTTTATTTGACTATAAATTACTTTGATTTTTTTATTGGAAAACTGCCTGTTCATATCCTTTGACCATTTATCAATAGGAAAATGATTTGTATGCTTATAGGTTTGACAAAGTTCTAATTACTATTTTGAATTTCCATCCATCTTATTTTTACTCACTATTTTCCTTCTCAGCCTCTTTTTACCCTATCCCTATTACCTTATCTTATCCCCTTACCCTCTCATTCCTTATTTTACCCACTCCTCTAAAATTCCTTCCCTTACTTTCTCCCCCATCCTCCTAATCTTATTCTATACAGCCTTTTAAAGTCCCTCCCCCAGTTTTCTTGCCTCTCTAGAAGTTCAGAAGATGGCTACCCCTCTTCTGAAGTACATTTTGTTTCCTCTTCAACCCAGATGAGAGTAAGATTCCAACATCATCAGTCCTCCACCCCCTCCTGTTTCCCCTGTGTTACTTCTTCCATTCATGCCTTACTTTTATGAGATAATTGCTTCTTTTTACCTTTTCCTACCCAGTTTTGTTTTTTAGATTCATGCATCATACAACTCAGCCACAGTCTTTCTTTCAAACTACCTTAATAATGATAAGTTTCGAGAATATCTGATAACATTTTCATATATCATAAGGAGGTAGTTGAACTTTTATCAGTTCCGTATAATTAGTCTTGAATGATTTCCTTATATTTCTTCTGGCTCTTTTCTATCAAGTTTTCCATTGAGTTCTGGTCTTTTTGTTACAAATACCTGAAAGTCTTTCAGTTCATCAAATATTCTTTTTTTTTCATTCAAGATTATATTCAATTTTGCTGGATAAGTTATTCTTGGATGCAACCCTGGCTTCTTTGCTCTTTGAAATATAATGTTCCAAGACCTACAGTCTTTTAGTGTAGACATTGCTAGGTCTTATGAAATCCTGATTGTTTTTCTATAGCATTTAAATTGTTTTTTTTTCTTGTTGTTTGCAATGTTTTCTCTTTAACCTGGTAATTTTGAAACTTGGTTATGGCGTTTCTGTACATTTTCTTCCTATGATCTCTTTCAGGTGGTGATCAGAGGATTCTTTCTATTTCTACTTTACCTTCCTGTTCTAGAAGTTCAGGGCAATTTTCCCTAATAATTTCTTGTAATATTGTATCTTGATTCTTTTTTTCTATCAAAACTTTCAAGTAGTCAGGTGATTCTTATCTTGTCTCTTTTCAATCTGTTCTCCAGATCAGTTGTTTTTCTAATGAGATGTTTCAGATTCTCTTCTAGTTTTTCTACTTTTATTATGTCTTGGTGTCTTATAATGTCATTTAATTCTACTTGCCCAGTTCTAGTTTTCAAGGAATTATTTTCTTCCTTAAGCCTTTGTATATCCTTTATTAATTTAATTCCAATTTTCTTAATTTCTAATTCATAGTTTCTCTTAAAAGGTTGATTTAAAGGTGTGTGTGTGTGTGTGTGTGTGTGTGTGTGTGTGTGTGTCTGCCATTAGGGCAGCTAGATGGCACTGTGGGTAGAGTTCTGGGCCTGCAATCAGGAAAACCTGAGTTTAAATCTGGTGCCAGACACTTCCTAGCTGTGTGACCCTGGGCAAGTGACATCACCCAGTTTGCCTCAGTTTCCTCAGCTGTAAAATGAGCTAGAGAAGGACATGGAAAGCCACTCCAGTATCTGTGCCAAGAAAACCCCACATGGGGTCATGAAGAGTTGGACACAAGTGAGCAGCAACGACTTTGTGTACTGTCATCCTAGGCACACCCAGGGATTGACTGGAACCAATCCTTATTCTATGAGATTTTAGACTGATCTCCCTTCTCTCCTGCCTTGATCCTCTTCCCCCTCCCCCCAATCTCTCATTAACAGGAAGGTGTGCACACAAAGCAGTCCATCTAGTGTGGTATTGGAATAATTCTGGTGAAATCTGTTCCTTGTGAACTTTGTTTCATCTTTTTTGCAAATTAGGGAACTGGCTTGGCTGAGGTCACAGGCTCCTGCCAATTCCAAATCCATGGTACTATGTTTGAAATGCAAAGCTCTCCATGCTGCTGTCTGGACAGACTGGATTGGAAGGCTCACCCTGTCTCTCTCTCTGGGTATCATGTGGATATCAGGGATGACTTCATGGCTCCCAGTAACAAACCTGCCCCACTCTCTGAGTAGGACACCTTTCCCTCAGCCTTTGGGATTTAGGGATGAGCCCACACAACATCCTGAAGCAACTTGCAGGCATCTTCTAACCCGCAATGTAATGAGGAACTTTCAGATTAAGCCACAGAAAAGTAAACACAGAGCAAGAGGACTGGCCAAGCAGAATCCTGCGGCAGCTTGAGGGCTGGGGAGGATGGCACAGTGAGAAAGCAAAGGTTCTGGAAGTGGGGAGTGGGAGCTGCACAAATCCTTTGGCTGATGACAGGAGGGAGCGAGAGAGGGAAGGAGGAAAGGAGTCAGGAGGGGAAGGAGGAGGGATGAGGGCAAGGAGCTTTGGCTCCTATGGCCGGGCGCTGGGCTATGTGCTTTATGAATACCTCCTCTGATCCTCACAGCCCTGGAAGGGATATATGTGCACTACACGTGATCACTGTGGGACAAGCTTCTTCAGAGAAGTAGTAGGTCTGATCACACACATCACCTCCCTGTTCACAAACATGGACTTTGGTTGTTCCCAGTTACATGACAACCAGGGGCACAGTGGACAGAGCTGTGCCTGGAGTCAGGAGGGCCGGCATTCAAGGCTAGCCTCTGACACTTACTAGATGTATGACCCTGGTCTAGTCACCTGATCTCTGTCTCAGTTTTCTCCATTGTAAAATGGGGACAATGGTAGCACCTGCCTCCAAGGGCTGTTGGGAGGATGAAATTAACAGAGACAGAGAGAAGGAGAGGGGGGAGAGAGAGAGACAGAGACACAGAGAGAGAGGAGGGAGACAGGAGGGAGAGGGAGGGAGGAGGGAGGGGGAGAGAGAGATTGGGAGACAGAGACAGACAGAGACAGAGAGAGGGAGAGGGGGAGAGACGGGGAGAGAGAGAGACAGAGACAGAGAGAGAGAGAGACAGAGAGAGAGACAGAGAGAGGGAGAGGGGGGAGAGAGAGAAAGAGACAGAGACACAGAG
>NW_027186458.1:7835268-7918229 GCF_028583685.1 Petaurus breviceps papuanus
TGGGAGACAGAGAGAGAGAGTCAGAGACAGACACAGAGAGAGGGAGACAAAGAGAAAGAGACAGAGAGACAGAGACAGATAAAGAAGGAGGGGAGAAAGACAGAGAGAGAGGGAGAGAGGGAGGAGAGAGAGGGAAAGAGAGACAGAGACAGAGAGACACAGAGAGATATAGAGGACAGAGAGATTCATCACAACCAGCTAACACAATGGCCATATTAAAGCATGTATGCAATATCTCAACCCTCATAGTCCACCACCTCCACAATGAATAGAGAAGCTTGAATGTGCCACATGTAAGTCTCTGTGGGTGATTTTATTTGCGGTTGTTTTCATTTACATTTTTGGCATCCCTGTATTTGTTGTTTTGATGGTTCTGCTTATCCCGTATTGCATTAATTCATGTATGATGACACCACTTCCAGTGTCCACTACTAAAAGTGCTACTATGAAGATTTTCATTCATATGGGGCTTTTATTTTTGCCTTTGACCTTTCGGGGGTATCTACTTGCAGTGGAATCTTAGGGTTGAAGTATTTGACAATTTGCTTCCTTAGGATGATTCCTAATATTTTATCAGTATGGTGGCACTGACAGCTTCCTGAACAGTGTTTTCATGTTACCCTCTGTCGAGAGTCCTTCCAACTGATTATTTCCATCTTTCATAATCTTTGCCAATGTGCAAGGTGGGAGGTGAAATGTCAGAGAGTCAGCTTGATTTATAGTTGACTTTGCCTTGATTTATTACAAGTGATTTCTCATTGTCTTTCATATGGTTGTCATTAGAGTGAATTTTTTTGAGAACTTTGTTCATATTCATTGGAGAATGAAGGGTCTCATATATTTGAGCTGGTTCCTGATGTCTTGGATGTCAGAAACTTATTAGAGATATCTGTTGCAATGGTAATTTAATGGATTTTTTGGTTAGTGATCATCTCTATCCCTTGTTTCTTTCAGAATTTCCCTCTAACTGCAGATAAGAAAACTCTCTAATTGATCTGTAATTAATTTACAGCCTTTCAAATTTTGTATCCATCTTGAATTCATGGTGTTATATGGCATGAGCACTGACCTAAATAGACTCTCTGGCAAACTGCTTTCAAATTCTTCCCAGTAATTCTTGTCAAACACAGAATTCTTCCTGAAGCAACATATTCTCATATTTATCAAATATTGTTTGGGGGGAAATTATTCCTCATGATCATCTTACACAATCTATTCCACTGATCTCATTTATCATTTTTTAAAAACATATCAAATAGTTCTTGTTGGTTATTGCTGTATAGTATAATTCGAGATTGGAGGTTATTGCCTCACCTAAATTCCTCTTCTTCATGATCATTATATGTCTTCAATATTTATACTTATTGTTATTTCCCTAGGGATTCTAAATCTTTAGTTCTTCCAGTTAATTTTTTTTACTATTTTATCTAGCACTATAAAATATTGCCTTGCTGTTTGATTTGTATAGTACTAAGCCTGTAAATTAACTTATTTCACATAATAATTGTTATATTGGTCCAACTTGGTCTTGAGCACTGAACATTTTTCAAAATATTTAATTACTCTTTATTTTTAAGGAGAGCATTGCATGTGTCTTAGTAGATTGCTTCTTGGGTACTTGAAGCATTTTGCGATCATTTTGAAAAATGTTTCCCTTTTTAAAATTCCTGGATTTCAATATTGTATATGGAAGTGCTGCTGATTTTTGAGGGTGTATTACGTTTCCTGCTACCCTAATGAAGATGAAGTTTAAATAGTTTGGCCACATGATGAGAAGACAGAACTTATTGAAAAAGACCATGATTGGGGAGAGATTGAAGGCAAAAGGAGAAGGGAACAGCAGAGGATGAGATGGAGAGACTCCTGATGTGGGAGAGAATGAGGGCAAAAGGAGAAAGGGGCAGAGCCAAGATGGTGGCATAGAAGCAGAAAAATTCTGTGGGTCCCCACATAACCACCTCATACCTATAAAAGATGACTCTAAACAAACTTTAGAGCTATAGAACCCACAAAGTGACAGAGAGAAACAAACCTGCCACTGAAGGCAGCCTGGCAGGTAGACAGAAGGGGTCCATTGCAGCCCACTGGGAGCAGAGCCCAGCTCCAAGTGAACCAGTGGGTTTTAGCCTCAGGGAGACCCCAACCAGCCATGGCTGGAGGGACTTTGGTAGAGTAGATCAGTAGCAGCTATGGCCATTTCCGGAATTATCAACCCATAAATGCCAAAGGCAAAGTAAAAGGTCAGTGTGGACTTTGGGAACATGGGGAATGAGAGTGTAGTCTGGTCTTTGCCCCTGGAGGGTTCATTTAATTTGCAATTATAATACCTGTTCAATAAGTTCTTGCTTCTTTCTTATTTTTTGCTCATTCTTCCTTCTGATCCATATAATCTCTGCTTACTCATCCACCTATGAGATAGGTTTTTATTCAGTAAATTTCTTATGACCTTTGGGTCTTTCTGTTTTTCTCTAATTATCTCTGGGCACTTCTCTCACTCTTTAGGTCCAATCCCCCCCGAAGTTGCATAGACACCCAGGGTGGGGTTATCATGGGAAATCAGCCTCAAATACAATGCTGATTTAGGGAATATGGGGGTAGCTTAGCCTTGTCCCTGTCCCAAGTAAAATGCACTGGAGAGGCATGGCCCTATTGAGCTTCCATTCTTCTTCCTGTTTGGCACTGATGATCTTTCCCAATAGTCCTGTGAGTTGGGGGGGGGGGGGCAGGGAGAACCAAAATGAATTACCATCAAGGAGTGTCCTTACAGTGGAACTCTGACTTATGAGCCTAATGTTTGCTTGTGCTCACAGCACATAAAGGCTTACAGTGGGCTGAGCTCAGATGGGCATGGTGAAGAGCATCATTTCTCTGATGCTATTCAATGGAATTTCTACCTTGTACCAGGTTCTAGCTTCTTGCAGATTCAGCTATAACTACTCTATATCTGGGGCATAGTTTTTATCAGTTACTTTGGTTACCATGGAGTTGCAGAAATCATTATCATCCTAGTTACCATTGAAATAACTAGCACTTATATAGCACTTTTCAAGATGGTGAAATGGAGATACTTATGTAAACTGCTTTGGAAGCTTAATCTTTCTTGCTTCTAATTATATCACCCTTCCTTGTGAAAATGCCAGTTTACTTCAACCCTCCCAGTCTTTCTTTTTAAATTAAATTAATTTTTTAATGTCATATTTTTTTCAAATTACAGGTAAAAAATAATTTTTAACTTAGATTTTTTAAAATTTTGCGTTCCAAATTCTCCCCCCTCTCTCCTTCCCCATCTCTGAGACAGCAAACAGTTAGATATAGACTAAACATGTGTAGTCATGCAAAACATATTTCCATATTGGTCAAAGAAAGTATTCCATATTAGCAAAAGAAAACACAGACTCCCCTCCCCCCCAAAAAAAACCCCAAGAAAAATAAAGTTTAAAAAAAAGTGTGCTTTGGGGGTGGCCAGGTGGCCAGGTGGCTCAGCAAGTGGGAGCACCAGCTCCAGTGTCAGGATGATCTGGGGATCAAACCTGGGTTCTGATGCTCAGCACCACACCCAGAAATAACTGGCCGTGCAATCTTAAGCAAGTTACTTAACCCTGATTGCTTTAAAAAAAGATGAGTGTGCTTTGGTTTGCATTCAGACTCCATAAGTTCCTTCTATGGAGATAGATAGCATTTTTCATCATAAATCCCTCAGAATTATCTTGGATCATTGCATTGTTGAGAATAGCTAAGTCATTCACAGCTGATCATCATATGATATTGTTGTTATTCTGTACAAATTCTCCTGCTTCTGCTCACTTCACTTTCTTTTAAATTAAATTTTATGTTTATTTTTAGTTTACATCATTCATTTCCACAAGATTTTGAGTTACAAATTTTCTCTCCGTCTTTCCCCTACCCACCACCCCAAAACAGTGATCCCACTGTATACCCCATCCCCCAGGCTGCTCTCTCCTATATCCTCCCCTATCCCCATTCCAACTTTCCAGTAAGGCAAGATGGATCTCTATACCCCAGTGCCTGTATATCTTATTTCCTGGATGCATGTAAAAAAAATAATATATATTTTAAACATTTGATTTTAAAACTTTGAATTCTAGATTCTTTCCCTTCCTCCCTCATCACCCACCCTTCCTGGGAAGATAAGCTATTCAATATAGGTTGTACATGTGTAGCTACACAAAACATTTCCATAGTGGATATATTGTGAACAATTGACTATATTTCCCTCCATCCTATCCCACCCCCCACTTGTTCTATTCTCTACTTTCACCCTGTCCCTTTTCAAAAGTGTGTGCTTCTAACTACCCTCCCCCCCAACCTGCCCTCCCCTCCACTATCCCCCTTCTCATCTCCTTTCCTCCTACTCTTCTGTAGGGCAAGATACCCTATTTAGTGTTTATGTCATTCCCTCTCTAAGCCAAATTCAATGAGAGTAAGGTTGACCCATTCCCTTTTACCTTCCTGTTCTTCCCCTTCATTTTAACAGTTTTCCCTTGCCTCTTCTATATGAGATAATTTATTCCATTCTGTCTCTCCCCATCTCCTCTCATTATATTACTCTCTCACCTCTTAATTTCACCTTTTAAGTATCATCCTTTACTATTAAATTGATCCTCTGCCCTCTATGTATACCTGTACACATATATACACACATTCACATATGTATTCATACACCCATATACCCTCCTATATAGACATATATAAATATATATATATATGTGTGTGTGTGTATATATATATGTACACACACATATAAATTTCTATTCCCTTCAACTATTCTCATATTGAGAAAAGTTCCATAAATTACAATTATAGTTTTTCCATGTAGGAATGTAAATAGTTCAACTGTGATAAGTTCCTTATGATTTCTCTCATGCTTCTCTTGCTTCTTGTATCTGATTGTCAACTTTCTATTCAACTCTGGTTTTTTCATCAAGAATGCTTGAAAGTCCTGTATTCCATTGAACGACCATATTTTCCCCTGAAACATGATGCTCAGTTTTTCTGGGTAGGTGATTCTTGGTTTTAATCCCAGCTCCTTTGACCTCCAGAATATCATATTCCAAGCCCTTCGATCCCTCAGTGTAGAAGCTGCCAGATCCTGTGTTATCCTGATTATATTTCCCCAATATTCACATTGTTTCTTCTTGGCTGCTTGTAATATTTTCTTCTTGATCCAGGAACTCTGGAATTATAATATTTCTAGGAGTTTTCTTTTGGGGATCTTTTTCAAGAGGTGATTGGTATATTCTTTCAAGCTCTATTTTGTCCTCTGGTTCTGAAACATCAGGGCAATTTTCCTTGAGAATTTCTTGAAGTGTGATTTCTAGGTTCTTTATTTTTTATCATGGCTTTCAGGTAGCCCAATAATTTTTAAATTATCTCTCCTGGATCTATTTGCCTGGTCAATGGTTTTCCTAGTGAGATATTTCACATTGCCTCTTATTTTTTCATTTGTTTGGATCTGTTTAATAGTATCTTGATTTCTCATAAAGTCATTAGCTTCCATTTGCTCCAATCTAATTCTGAAGGAATTATTCTCTTCAGTGAGCTTTTGAATTCTTTTCCCATCTGGCAAATTTGGCTTTTTAAGGCATTCTTCTCTTCATCGGCTTTTTGAACCTCTTTTGCCATTTGACTTAGTCTACTTTTTAAGGTGTTATTTTCTTCAGTCAGGTTGTTGACTCTCTTTTCATGATTTTCTTGAATCATTCTCATTTCTCTTTCCAATTTTTCCTCCAATTTTCTCATTTGGTTTTCAAAATCTTTTTTAAGCTCCTCTATGGCCTGTAACTGATTCATATTTTTCTTGGAAGCTTTTGGTGCAAGAGTTCTGACTTTATTTTCTTCCACCTGTTCCATGCTTTGAACTTTTTTGTCCCCAAAATAGGAATCCAAAGTTGGATGGCTGTGCTTGCTTTGCTTCCTTTGCTTGCTCATGTTTCCATTCAATTATTTGACTTTTGAGCTTCTTGCCACAGTAGTACTCTGCTTCCAGAGGGGAGAGCTTTGTCCCAAATCACTGAGGTTTTTTAGCTGCTAGAGCTATTAGTTGGCTGCCCTCTCTGAAGCTTCCATGGGCTCTGGCACATGGTCACCCACCCCAGGACCTCCACCCTAGACAGCAATACAGATCCAAGCAGGTGAAAGCAAGAGCAATTTCCCCTCAGGATGGTTGCTTGGTCCCCCTACAATCTGCAGGCCAGGAGCTCTGAAGCAGCCATGCAGCAGTGACCACTGCCACACCTCAGCCACTTATCTGGCCAGGGAGGCAGAGGCCTGACCACACTCCCAGACCCCCTGTTCCCAAAGTCCACTGACTTCTCACTTTGTTTTTGGCATTTATGGGTTTATAATTCTGGAAACAGCACAGTTGCTGGTGATATACTCTCCTGACATCAGATGCCCTGGGGATAAAACCTTGGGCTCACATGGGGCTGGGCTCTACTCCCAGCATGCTGCAATGGACCCTTCCTGCCAGCCTTCCATGCTGTCTTCAGTGGGAGGCTTGTTTCTCTCTGTCACTTTGTGGCTTCTGTAGCTCTAAAGTTTGTTTAGAGTCATTTTTATAGGTGTTTGAGGTGGTTATGGGGAGAGCACAGGGAGTTTTCCTGCTTCTATGCTGCCATCTTGGCTCCTCCCCTGCTCATTTCACGTTCATCAGTTCATGTAAGTCTTTCTAAATCCTGCTCATCATTTCATTATAGCACAACAATATTCTATCACAACCATATACCACAATTTGTTCAGCCATGCACCAATTGATGGACATCCCCTTAATTCCTAATTTTTTTGCCATGACAAAAAGAGTTGTTATAAATATTTTTGTACAAATATATCCTTGCCCCACTCCCTTTTAACCTCTTTAGGATACAGACCTAGTAGTGGTATAGCCCACTGGACATTGTTCCAAATTGTTCTCCAGAATGATTTGGATCAGTTCACAACTCCAACAATACATTAGCATCCCAGTTTTCCCATATACCCTCCAACATTTGTCATTTTGTTTTCTGTCATATTAGCCAATCTGAAAGGCACGAGGTGGTACCTCAGAGTTGTTTTAATTTGCATTTCTCTAATTAATAATGTTTTAGAGCATTTTCTTTATGACTATAGATAGCTTTGATTTTTTCATCTGAAGACTGCCTGTTAGACTATTTATCAGTTGAGGAATGACTCATATTCTCATACATTTGACTTAGTTCTCTATATATTTGAGAAATGAGGCTTTAATCAGAGAAACTTACTTTACATATTTTCTCCAGTGTTCTCCTTTCTTTCTAAGCTTGGCTGCATTGGTTTTGTTTGTGCAAGACCTTTTTAATTTAATGTAATCAAAATTATCCATTTTGCATTTTGTAATTCTAGATTGGTCATAAATTGTTTCCTTATCTATGGATCTGACAGGTAAAATATTCCATACTCCCCTAATTTACTTATGGTATTATGCCTTATTTCTAAAGCATGGACCCATTTTGACCTTGTCTTCATATATAGTGTAAGATGTTGTTTTATGCCTAGTTTTCTGCCAAACTGTTTTCCAATTTTCTCAGCAATTTTTGTCAAATAGTGATTTCTTGTCCCAAAATCTTGGATCTTTGCCTCCCACTCTTTCTTCATGGATTGTCCTCTTTTAAAAAAATCAGAATTAGAATATCAAAATTGGGAAGGATTTCAACAGTCATCTAGTACAACTTGGCCCTGAATAAGAATCCACTATCTAACATTTCTGGCAAATGGTCACTAAACATTATTCAAGTGGAAAATTCTATTTTAGGGAACTCACTACCTAGTAAGGCAGCTCATTCCACTTTGATGCCTCTCTAATTGTTAAGAAATCTTTCTTTCACCTATTGTTCCTAGATTTACCCTTTAGGGCCAAACAGAATGAGATTAATCCTTCTTCCACATGACAGTTCCTCAAATCTGGAAGACCATTTTTATTATCCTCCAACTTAAAAAAAGATCTGGGAGGTTTTAGTGGACTGGAAACTCAGTATGAGTAAACAGGATGATATAGCAGTCCAAAAAAATGTACTAATTCAATGCAGAGGTGTATTGAGAGGCAAGTTGCCAGGGATAAGAAGATGTTAGTCCCTCTGCATTCTGGCCATCTCAGACTATAGCATGGGTACTGTGTTCACTTCTGCATGCTACATTTTAGGAAGAATTTTGATACATGGGAGGGCATCCAGAGAAGGACAACTAGTGTGATGAGGTCAGTCCACATTTATTTATTTTTCATAATTCAACTTTGTTTATTTTCAGTTCCACATTTTCTCCCTTCTCCACTCTTTTTCCTACCCATTGAGAAGGCAAGAAATACAAAACTCATTATAAATATGAATTATCTCAATTAGTATATTTGTTGACTCTCTACAAATAGGAAGTCAAGCAAAAAATAAAAGTCCATATTAGCCATGTTTCAAAAGAAAAAAAAGCAAGAAAGAGGAAAAAATGCTCCAATCTGTGTTCTGAATCCATCATCTCTCTATCTGGAGGTGGCTAGCCTGTTTTATCATGAATGTTTTGGAATTGTTGTAGGCCATTGCATTTTTCAGGGTTAGCAAGTCTTTCAGATTTGATTATCTTTACAGTATTGCTGTTCCTGTGTAAATTGTTCTAATGGTTCTGTTCACTTCACTCTGTATCAGTTTGTACAAGTCTTCCCAGGTTTTTCTGCCACTATTCCTTCCATTGTTTCTTATGCCACACTAGTATCCCATCACATTTACATACCATAACTGTTTTAGTCATTCCATAATTGATGGGCACTCCCTGAGTTTCCAATTCTTTGTCACTACAAAAAGAGCTGTTATAGATATTTTTGTACATATCAGTACTTTTCCTTGTTCTTTGATCTCATTGGGGTGTAGACCTATTAGGTGTGTTGCTGTGTCAAAGGTATTATAGCTTTGGGTACATAACTCTAAATTGATCTCCAGAAGGGCTGGACCAGTTCATGGGCTCCACCAACAGTATATTAGTATACCTATTTTCCCACATCCTCTCAAGCATTTGACATTTTCCTTTTCTGTCATATTAATTAATCTGATGGGTGTCAGGTGGTACTTCATAGTTTCTTTAATTAGCACTGCTGTAATTATTAATGATTCAGAGCATTTCTTTGTATGACTATTGATAGCTTTGATTTCTTCCCCTGGAGATTTCTTATTCATAGTCTTTGACCACTTACCAATTGGATAATGGCTCTTATTCTTATAAATTTGACTCCATTATGTCTGAGTAACAAGATCTTTATGAGAGAAACTTTAAGGCAAAGATTTTCCCCCCAGTTTCCTGCTTTTCTTTTAATGTTCGTTGTATTGTTTTTGTTTGTGCAAAAACTTTTAAATTTTACATAATAAAAATTATTCATTTTTACCTCCTATGATTATCTCTATTTCTTGTTTCATCATAAACTCTTCCCCTATCCATAGATTTGACAGGCAATTTCTTCCATGCTTCATTGATTTGGTTGTGATATCATACTTTATGTCTAAGTGATTTATACATTTTGAATTTATCTGGCACATGATATGAGATGTTGATGTATTCCTAGTTTCTACCAGACTAATTTATATTTTGCCAGTAGTTCTTGTCAAAAGCTCTTGTCCTAATAGCTGGGATTGATCAAACACTAGGTTTTTGTGTCCATTTTCTTCTGTTTACCTAATCTGCTCCACTAAACAATGCCTCTATTTCTTACGCAGTACCAAATTGTTGCAATGATTACAGCCTAGTTTGAAGGGAAGCTGGGAGGCACAGTGTATAAAGCCTCCATCCTGCAGTCGAGAAGACCTGAGTTCAAATTTGACCTCAGATTCAGGATTACTAGACACTCTTCCTTCCCATTTTTTAATTGGTTCCTTTGATATTCTTTTAACTTTTATTCCTCCCAATAAATTTTGTCATGACTTTTTCTAACTATATGAAGTAACTCTTTGGTAGTTTGATTGGCATGGCACAGAATAAATAGATTAATTTAGATAGTGTTGTAATTTTTACTATATTGGCTTGGCTTACTCCTGAGCAATGAATATTTCTTCACATATTTATATCTGTATTTATGCGAAGATCATTTTGTAATTGTGTTCATATAGTTACTGTGTATGTCTTGGCAGGTAGACTCTCAAGTATTTTATACTGTCTGTAGTTAAATAGAATTTACCTTTCTCTCTCTTCCTATTGCATTGTGTTGGTAATATTCAGAAATGCTTATTTGTGTGGATTTATTTTCTCTCCGACAACTTTGCTGAAATTGTTCATTGTTTCCTTGAGTTTTTCACCTAATATTTAGTAAGCACCTATTGTGTGCCAGGAACAGAGTCCATCTGTAAGAATCACTTGAATGGCTTCATGATAGTTAATTTGGGGAAGTCTGGGGCGGGGGAGGGGAGGATGATAGCTGCCTCCAAGTGCTTGAAGAGTTGTCGAATGGAAGAGGGCTTAGACTTCTGTTTGGTGTAGCAGGAATGATAGGAGAGGGGAAGGGTATGCTAGTCAATGTAAGGATTAACAATAGGCTGAGGCAGAGACTATGCATAATACATTTTTAAAGGTTAATATGGATTATTAACATTTTCTTCATAATCAAGAAAATAGTCATTCAAGCCTTGATATCCAAGGCATAAATATTCACACTGAAAATTTAACCACCACCTTTCCAAATTGGTATGAGCTGAGTGTAGTCCACAAGTTGGGGGGCTTACAAAGGGACAAATTTAGTCTGGGAAAAATATTTTAAGGATTAGAACTGTCAGGCAAAGAGGAAGGAGCTGCCTGGAGAAGTAGTGTCCTTCTTGGAAGCTTTTAAGCAGGGGCTGGAAACCAATCAGTCAAATAGCATTTATTAATGGTATGGCAGGCACTTTGCTAAGCACTGGGGAGCCAAAAAAGGATAAAAAATCAGATAGCTCTCAAGGAGCTCACAGTCTAATGGGGGAAACATCGGGCAGGTCCATTAGAGTGACAATTCCTTCGGGGACGTGAGCCAGAGATGGTGACTCAAGTCCCTTCATACTCTCCAATTCTCTGATTCTGTGATTCTGGCTACATGGGACTGCAGTAGTGTAGTCGGTTTGAAAGAAAAAGAAGAAAGTGGAGGGGACTGTGAACTAAGAGCAGAAATGTGATCTTGAAAACTGGATTGAAAGGGCCTGAAGCAGCAGGCTGAGGAGTGTGCATACACTAGGGAAGTGAGATGATCAGACCCATGTGGTAGGAAAATGATTTTGGCAATTGGAGGAAGGATGAATTGGAGACTTGAGAGACAGGAGGCCAGAAAATCAGTTTGGAGACTGTCTCCTTAGACAAGGAAGAGTCAAGTAAAGATGGGAGGCTTTCACAACCTCTCCAAGAGTAAACAGAGATAACACACCACCATGCTACATCAGCAGCAGCTTGGGTTAATGCTGAGAACTGCCTATCTGAGGTTACCCCAACTCCCCAGCCCCCAGCCCATGTCATTCCACCAAAGGAGCGAGTCTCTGGGGAAGGAGTTTCTTTGGCTTCTTGCAGTGACAATAATCAACAATGGAGCTGCTTTGTGAGCTGGCTGAAAAGGAAGGCTTTGCAGGGAGGTGGAAGTAGGACATGCCAAAGAGCCCGAGGGGCTGGGCACCAAGGCAGAAAAATGTGCCTGATTTCTTTTGGCTCGGAAAGTAGACTTGGGGAGATCTGGGGATAGGGAGTGCGCATCCTCTTCTCAGCTCAAGAGGGGGGCAAGTGGGGACAGCTGCCATCCCCACCTCTGTCTGCAGGTGAATGGCAGCTCCCAGAAGAGATGTTGAACCAGACTGAGGGATGTCCCTTGTTTCTCTGTTCTAGGGAATGAGCCTTCCACAGGGACAATGAGGGAAGCTTCATTACGGTAAATAATCAAAGGAATACAATATTCTTGATTTCTGCTATGAATGTATTACTTATAGAGCCAGAGAACGGCAGAGCTCCTTGCTCCATCCTTTGCTCCCATCTTACAGTCTAGGAGGAGAAGGGGCTTCCTTGGAGTCCCACAGCCTCAGCTGTCATCAGGAGAAAATGACAGGAAGAATGCACAGTGTGATGAAATGCTGAGGCAGAGGAGGGGAGGCAAGGGAAGGGAAGCAAGACTTGGAGTGAGCACCAGAAAACTCAAGGTCCAGTCTCAGCTCTCCTAGTTCCTGACTGTGTGACCTTGAGAAAGCGATCGCCTGTTTCCGGGCCTCGGTTTAAATGTTCTGTAAATTGAGGTAGATAAATGATGAATGAAATGATTCTTAAGTTCTCTTCCATATCCAGACTAGATCTGCCTGCTCAGGCAGAGACAGGACCCATGATCAATGGCCACTTCACTAGGCCAACCCAGCCAGACCTCGGGCCAGTGGCTGGGCACTCCAGGGGAACAATCTTTTTTCCAAGCACACTGGACATCACCACTGCCACACTGCTGCTAGCCAAGGGGCTGCATTGTGGCAGGGGCATCTCAAGCCCTTTGGTAAGACCGTAGCGATGAATCCGGGAAGTCATTTGCTTGGTGCAACCAACTTGAGTTTTGTTGCCATGGTGACAGGTGCAGAACAGCCAACTGGCATTCAGTTTGCTATTCATCTGAATTTGGTTGTGTCCTAGTGACGCAGCCTAAAGCATATTGTATTCCAGAACATCATGTCAAGGGATGAACTGTAAAATATGAACCCTATTCTAAAGTCCAAAACACTGGGAAATCGGGAAGGAGGATGGAGGCACTCCAACTGCAGCAGCCTCAAAATCAAAAAGCCGGGCATGGATCTGGAGCAGGATTAGGGCAGGCCTTGGCCCTTTGTGTGGTCATTCTGACAGAGGCTGTGGATCTCTCCTCGGATGATTTTCACATGCATACAGTAAAATGCAAACCAGTTGGACTGGAATAAAGATGGACTATCTGTTCCCATTGAAGTCCACCAGCCCCTTGACATCTGCTGGCACATTATCACTGTGCTAGGCTTCTGGGCAGCAAGTGAAGGCCTGGAAGATGCAGGGCTTTATACTGGGAGCTGATATCACAGGAAATAACGAGAGGGCTTCCTAGCAGAACTTTAGCACATTAGAGCCGGGAGTTCCCTGGGAAGCATCTGGCCCAAGACCTTTCTCTTTCTTTTCTTTTTTTATTAAATGTATTTATTTACTTTTAGTTGACAACATTCAGTTCCACAAGCTTTTCAATTCCAAATTTTCTCCCCCTCCCTTCCTTTTCCCTCCCCCCATGGTGGCATGCAGTCAAATACAGGATCTACACATACCTTCGCATTAAACATTAGTTAAGTTGCAAAGAAGGATTCTAGCCAATAGAGTGAACAATGAGAAAGAGGGATGACACAAAACAAAACGAGAGAGAGACAACAAGTAGTTTGCTTCAGTCTGCATTCGGATGCTAGCTCTAGATTCTCTGGGCATGGACATCCTCTCCATCATGTGTCTTTGGGAGCTGTCGCAGAGGAGCCCAGTCTATCCAAGTCAGTCACCACAGACGTGATGTGTCTGTGACTGTGTACAATGTTCTCCTGGCTCTGCTCCTCTCACCCAAGACCTTTGTCCTACAAAGCGCAAAGCTGAAGCAGCAGGGGGCTTGTGTCCTAGAGGCTCCCGACAGTGCACGGCGGATCAGCCTGGGAAATTGGGAGCGTCTCGTCTTGTGGTGATATGGCTGTGGCAGAGTTGGAGAGGGGGAGAGCCGAGGGGGGAGAAACTGCTGGAGAGAATTGAGCCAAAGGGCCGTGACCTGAAGGGGTGGCCTCATGAAGTATGGAAGCCAAGAGAGCAAGGATGCATTACTCCATGAGCTTAATACATGTGCACTTTTCTACCAGTGAAGAACACAGGCCACCCCTGCCCTTCTCTAGAGGAAAGGAAGGGAAGAAGCATTATTGAACGTTATGTGAAACAGTGGACAGAGTGCTGGACACGGAGTCAGGAAGCTTGGCCTCAGACACTCACCAGCTCTGTGTCTCTGGGCAATTTCTTTGTCTGCCTCAGTTTCCACAACTATGAAATGAGGATAACACTAGCCCCTACCTGCCAGGATTGTTGTGAGGATCAGATGAGACAGTTTGTAGAGCCCTTAGCACAGTGCCTGGCACACAGCAAGCGTGGTATAAATGTCAGCTATCACTAGTAGCTATCATGACTGTGAGCTTGGGGAAATCACTTCGCTTCTGTCTGTGTCCCAACTTTCACAGCTGTAACTTGGAGGCGATTCCGCTGAGAGCTCACCCAGGCTTACCAAGCTAGGGTGAGGATTCTGGAAGAAGGTCAAGATTGAGTGGAGAGGTGAAGGGAAGCAGAGAGGGGAAGATGGACTGGGGAGTGGGGGAGGGAGGAAGGAGCTGGAGGTCCTGGGAGGGAGGGGGATTCATTACCTCGGGTTTTGCTGCTTCTTTTTAAGAACAAAGGGGTTGTCCCACGTCAAACCTCCCATAAATGGTTGTCTGCCCTTATTCAAAGGGAACCCCGTCAAAGCAGGGACTTCCTTGATTTTCTATGTGTGCCCATTTGTCCATGATAACTTTCTACCGCAGCACACACCAGAAAGGAAATAACAAATATGACGACTGGCTTCTGCTAAGCCACGAGCTGAGTGTTTCCATTGGGTGGAATCAACAAATCCCCAAACTTTGGTGATGGAGGGATTTCAGAGGGCCTAGAGAGGAAGACCTGAGTTCAAATATGACCTCACTAGCTGTGTGACTGTGGGCAAGTTACTTAAACCTGTTTGTCTCAGTTTCCTTATCTGTAAAAAACAAAAGAAAGAAAGAAAGAAAAAGAAAGCTGGAGAAGGAAATGGCAAAGCACTCCAGTCTCTTTGCCAAGAAAACCCTAAATTGAGGTCAGAAACAGCTGAAAGCTGAAATGACTGAACAAGAAACATAATAAACTGTACCTGAAAGAGGCACCAAAATATTCAATTCAATTTGTCAAGCATTTGTCAAGTGCTCCCTGCTCCATGTGAGACCCTATGCTAGCTGGGCTCTAGGGGTTTAAAAGATTAAAAAAAAATAGTCCCTGCCCATGAGCTGCTTGGATCCTCCTGGGAGACACAAGTACACAAATAAGCAAATACAAGAGGATTTGAAGGAGCCCATGAAACTGACAAGTGGGGGGTAAAGAAAGATTTCACGGACGAGGTGATGGAGGAAGACAAGAACAAGGGAATGAGGACAGCTCGCCATAAAGTCACGAAGGATAGTGTTCTGGGCACGCCCTGTGCACAGGAGTAAAGTAGGGAGCTAGCTAGCAACAAGGATGCCTAGGGTGGAGAGTACAAGGGAAAAGAAGCAGTGTGCCCTGAAGGAGGGAGCATTGGCCAAAGTCTGGAGGATCTGTGTTTGAATCTAGCTCCTGAGAGCAGACAAGTCACTTACTGTCTCAGTCTGTTTCCTCATCAGTAAAATAGAGATCCCTAATGAAATAAAGCATGTAAAGTCCCTTGCAAATTTAAAAGTACTCCATAAAATCAGTTGTTATTATGAAGTAATATGAAGGAAGGAAAGGGAGATTAGAGGCAAATTGAAGAGAGCTGAGTCAAGGATTTTAATTTTCTCTTTTATCCTAGAAGCAATTGTGAGGCACTGAAGGTTTTTGAGAAAGGGAGTAACATGGTCAGACTTATCCCTTGAGAAGATTGGAGGATGGATTGGATGGATTAGAGGATGGAGGATGGATTGGAGAAGGAAGAGACTGGAATTAATAAAAGGTTACTGCAATATTCTTGGCAGATAATGATGAGGACATGGACTAAGGTGGCAGCCGCAGGAGTTCGGAGAAGAAGAGAGATTTATAAGAAATAGATTTGGCGAGACTTACAATCTGATTGGCTATAGAAAATGAAGGAGAGAGAAAAGCCAAGGATGATTCATAGGTTATGAACCTGGATGACTGGGAGGTGAGTCGTGCCTTCCAGAAAATGAAGGCAGCTTGGGAGAAAGCCACATGGGTTTAGTCGGGGAAATAATCGTTCCTTAACAACGTGTCATCCAGCCTTGCTCTTAAAGGTCACCTGTGATGAAACCTACCAAATACTGAGTCAACGCCTTCTGCTTTGTGGCAACTCTTGGCATTTATGAGTCTTTCCCACCATCAAGCCCCCATTTGCCTCTTGGTAACTACCATTGCTCCTACTTTTGGCCTTGGGACCAAGCAGAATAAATCATCTGTCCTCACTACAAGCCAACACGTCAAACACTTGAAAGCAACTTTCATCCTCCCTTTTTTTTTTCCCTGTTAGGAAGACATAAAGAGTAGACAGAGTCAGAGACCAAAAGCCTGGGTTTACTTGATGACCCTAACATCGACTTGACATGAGCTTGTTAGGGCCATAGTGTGAAAGCTGGAAATGACCTTTGAGATCAGTGAGTCCAGTAGGTCTTAACCTGGGGTCCACGTGGCCCCAAGGGACGACTCAGTTTCTGGGGTCCTGTGAACTTAGAACTTTTAATATTTTGATGACTGTTTCAATGTACTTGGTTCTCTCTATAGCCCTGTGTATTTTATTTTATGCATTTAGAAAAGTTATTCTGAGAATATGTTTCATGAGATTGCCAAGGGGCAAGTGACACACAAAAAAGTCAAGAAGACTGATGTGGTCTAACCTCATTATTTTAGCAGATGAGAAAATGGTGGCAAAGACAATTCAAGAAACTGAGTTAGGGGTTTGGTATCATCCAAGCTCAGTGTGTCTAGACTGGGTCTCAGCCCAATCTAGGTGCCAATTATTCTGTGGAGTTGGAAATGTGCCACAGTGGGAAAGGGAAGAAGGTGACCAGTGCCATGGGATTCCATGGATAGAGTCACCAGATCCCCTGCCATTCCCCAAACCCATCAAGGGGGCATTAGCCACCTCCAGTCCATTCATCCACTCTATGGCTTTTCCTAGAGAGAGAATGACCCACAGCATAAGGCTCCTAAGTCAGAGAACAGGCCAGGAAGGACAGAGGACAAGTCCCCTAAGGAAAATGTGCCCTCCCATTTCCTCAGGCCCTGCACCAGATCCCCAATTAGCCCTTCTCCTAATACTTTCCATGGCCTGCTCTCAAACATATCTCTTTCCAGGCCAACCACAATCTTGCTGCTGCCCTTTACTCCAGCCCTGCTATCAGGGGGCTGGGAGGACGTTGACTCTTTCCGTGGTGTGACCCATCATTTTTCGTTTCCTTCTGACATTTTTTCCAACACCTCATCACCTATTCCTTTTATTTGAAGAACAGCTGCCTGGTCTGTAAATAAGGGAAAGGATGGAAAACAGAGCTCAGGGAAGTGTTTACTAGCTTACCCAAATACACACACACATACACCCCGCCCAGCCCATACCAGATCGGTGTTGCTACTGGGATCAGCAAAGTTCCATGTGATCAGTGTAATCACTGTGGCCTCTTCTCTTAGTACTAGGCAGAGGAAAAGGCACCCCTATCTTCCTCTGAATAGCAAGTTCCCAAAATACTTCCTGCCCAGGCATCTACTACATATTTCTAAGTGCTGTACTCCAGATCAGGGTGATCAAATCCCTCATTTCTATAGATCTGCTACCTGAAAGGTCCAGTTCATTGAGATGTTTTAGGCCTTCTTGGCTAGCTAGGAAAGGACGTTCTAGGCTTGGAGGTGAGAGGATCTCATGCAAATCAAGTGGGGAACCCATTTTGTCCTCCCAACCATCTACTTTTTATCTGGTTATCCTGGGAGGGAGGAATAACTGGGCCCTAGGTTCATTAGATCATAGACTTAAAGCCGGAATGGGCCTTCGAGGCCATCAAATTCCAAATCTAAATGGAGACCACCAGAAGTGAAGTGACTTGCCAAGGGTCACTCAGATAAGAAGCATCTGAGGCAAGATTTCAAGGCAAGTCTGGACTCCACGTCCAACACTCCACTTACTGTAGCAGCTAACTGCCTTGTGTCAGGCAGGCAGGCAAGAAGAACCTATGAAGCACCTACTGTGTGCCAGGTCCATCACTGGCCATCAAGAACACTAGGAATTGTGGATAGATTGAGCATCAGAACACTTGGCACGGAATCTGCACTGACATTTCCTGTGAACCTGCACAAGTTACTTTCCTCCTCTTTAGATTGGGAGTATGGACACTTGTCCTAACAACCTCACAGGGGCCATGGTGAGGAAAAGACTGTGGTAGCCTTAAAGAGCTGGAAAAGTGAGAGCTATTCTTGTTCTAGACCCAGACTTTATCACTGCAAGCAAGTGCTGATGTGGAAATATGAATTAACCTGGAGTCTTAGAGAGGGACCCTGGGACCCTGCAAGGGAATGGAATCTCCCACCTCCTACATTTCCTAAACCTAGCTCCTTCAGCTTCCAAGCCTGGCTCTCCAACCACAGTGCCTCTAGAGTTATTATTACCAAAGTACCATAATTATTTTTGCTAAAATAGTGTAATACAGCAAGTTATTAAAATGAGCTGTTATTATTTAGATTAATTCAAGCTTGATATGAATCAACAGGGCAATAAGGCATCCCAAATCAATCAGTCAATCAATTAATAAGCATTGAGTAGATACCTACAAAGTCATATACTGAGTTAGGTGCTATGGATATGAAAACAAATGTGAGACAGTCCCCGCCCTCGTGGAGCTTACACTTTATTGGAAGGAACAACTAGCTCAAAGTATAGACAAATTAACTTATGGTTCCCCAAAGGACCCTGGCCTTATTCAAGCCAGTTCTGATCCTTTGAAAGAATCCCTGAAGATGCTCAGTTTCTCTTTTTGGCTGTTAAGTTGGAGTTGATCCAGGATCATAACTGAAATGAAGTTTAAGTACAGCTTGTGACTAGGTTCTCCCAAAGGTGGATCCCCAGCTTCCAAGAAGGAGATGAATGCACTAATGCACCATTCCTGGGCACAGGAAAGGCTTTATTTTACACTCACATAAAAGTGATAAGATGCTAAGGTCTCACATCAAGTAGGTTAAGAACCCATCACCTCCCCAGGAAGGGAAGTTTGGGGCTACTCTTGTGGTGGTGCTTTGTCATTCCAGTGAGCCCCTCTGCCACGCTGAATACTGCATGACCTTCCCCAGACTCGTGCTATCTTCTGGAGTTTGGAATGATTTGGAATGATTAACTTTGGATCTTCCTGAACAAGCTAACCCTTTTTCATCAGACCTGGACTGTTCAACCAACTGCCTGGCTTTGCATTGTTTCGTAGGATGCCTCTTGGCGGCCACACTTCTTTCTTAGTTGCCCCCAAACGAATGTGGTCCCATTAAGAAAGGTAGTGTCCAGGAGTAAATAAGTGAGGTTCTACTGTACCAACCCCTGATCAGACCCTAACTGGGGGATTGTGTCTTGCATTTTTAGGAGGACATTTATAAGGTGGAAAGCCATGAAAAAAAAAGTGATGATTCTCTAAACCATTCCATAAAATTGGCTTAGTGCTTCCATCTCTTTTCTGTTTAATCCTTCCCATGAATCTAAGTATCGACTTTGTATGATATTTCATATTTATTTTTATGTGAAGGCCTTACCCCAAGAGAAAATATACTTCTTGAATGCAAAAGCTGTATTTACTTTTGCCTTTGTAGCCCAACATCTGCTTGTAGGAGGTCCTTAAGAGATGCCTGTTGAACTGAATTGAATGGTGCATGTTCAGTGGTGTACATCTAATAGAATGTAAGGTCTCTGAGGGCAAGGATTTCTTCATCTTGTATCTTTTCATTCTCAGTTCTGTGCACATAGAAGGTTCTCATACTGGAGGATGTTGAAACTGAGGATACATTCCTGAAACAAAAAGCTCAGAGAAGGAATCCTTTTTAGAGTTGGAAATTTCCTAAAGGGCTGTCTAGGCCTACCGCTTGTAGCCTCCATATCATTAGCATGGTAACACCCACACATGTCCCTTCTTCTTGTAAACAGAAAAAGCAATACGAAAGGACATAAGTATCCTTAATTTATTTTGAGGAAGGGCCAGATTCTTCTCAATTAATGGGGATTCCCATGAACTTTCCTCCTCCCAATGATAATCTGGCCTTCAGGGGTCTGTGTTCTTCTTGGTGAATCATGGTGAAGTTGCAAAACTGGACCATCATATGGGCTACACTCTCCTGGGCATGGAAGGACTAACTTGGCTTATCTCCTCTAGGCTACCTGAGCAGTACAAAGTAGGGGCTTAGAGGACATCTGCTCCAACATATCCCATTTTGTGCCTTTGGTACAACACATGGCGATCCTTTATTGAAGAGCCCTGACTTGCAAAGCACTGGAAAGAAAGAGGCACTGGGCAAGCTTAGATAAGACACAGTCCCTGCCCTCATAGAGCTTCCAGTCCAGAGCTGACAAACTCAGAGAGCTCGAATGTAAAAGACTTTGCAGATCCTGAAACACCATATAAATGCTGAGTATTATGAGTCTCCTTATTATTATTCACTTTCTGTCTTTCAAGTTAAAATCTACAATGTTCTCGAATTCTATCAGGATAGCTAGTGTCTCCAGCAACTCTGATCAAAGCCTTCCTATGACTTAGGGGGAAGACTTCAAGAGCTGAGACTCCTCTTTAGCCATGTGGGTCTTAAAATGGGTCATCCCATGGCTGGGGACCACCTCGACCTCATGGAGTCCTGCCCTCTCATTTTACAGAAGAGGAAACATACCCAGAGAAGTAATGAGCTCGTAGTTGATCTATCCTCTACTGATATGGCCTTTGGGACACAACAGGGAGGAGGAGGAGGAGGATGAAGATGAGGAGGAGGAGAGGGAGTGGGAGAAGGGAGAGGAGAGCTTATATCTAGATAGGACTTACTATGTGCCAGTCACCATGCTGGACACTTTACAATTATTATTTCACTCTGTCCTCACAGCCACCCTGGGAAGTAGGTGTTATTATTATCCTCATTTTATAGATGAGGAAATTAAGGCAAACAGTAGCTAGAGTACTTTCCCAGAGGCACACAGTAACTGTCTGAGGGTGGATTTGAACTCACTGCATGGATGATGCCATGGTATAGAGGCTCCAAACAGGACTTTGGTCAAAAGAAATTGTAAAGAACCTCAACAAAGTTCCTTCAAAGGTTTAGGGGCACAGATTTAGAGTTGGAACTAGTCCAACTCCCTCATTCTACAGATGAGTAAACTGAGGTTCAGGGGTGACATAATTTGCCCAAAATCATCCACATAGAAGGTGGTAAGCAGGCATATTTGCCCCCAGCTGGTGATCTCGGCTCTGTCACTCTGCCTTCTCCTCTGAAGCCTGGTGGTGTCTTGGAGGAGACAGATCTTGGGCTCCCAAAGTCTGTGTCAGCAGAGTGCAAGGTCAGCCTAATGCTACCAACCTGGGAAGGCTTTCAGGATAGCCCTACCTTCTGCCTGAGGGGCTGGGTGCAGAGCAGGTCACCGCCACTAAGGTGATCAGGCAGTCAGACAATCAACAAGTGTTTATTGTACTAGGCTCTGTGGTGAATTCTTGGTCATGGTACAGGCATACCTCATTTTATCGTGTTTTGCTTTATTGCACTTCACAGATATTGTGTTTTGTTTTTTTTTTTTTACAAATTGAAGTTTTGTGGCAACCCTCCATTTAGTCAATCTACTGCGGCTGTGTTTCCAATAGGATGTGCTCATTTCATGTCTCTGTGCCAGTTTGATAATCCTCATGATATTTCTAACCTTTTTCATCATTATTATATCTGTTATGGTGATCTGTGATGTTACCATTGTGATTGTTTTGGGGCATCACAAACCATGCCCATATAAGATGGTGAGCTTAATTGATAAATGTTGTGTGTGTTCTCACTGCTCCACGCGCCAATCATTCCCCTCTCCTTGGGCCTCCCTATTCCCTGAGACAACATAGAAATCAGGCCAATTAATAACCTACAATGGTCTCTAAGTGTTCGATCGAATTGGCAAACTTCATTGCTATCTTATTTTAAGAAGTTGCCACAGTCACCCAACCTTCAGCAGCCCCCAACCCAATCAGTCTGCACCATCAACATTGAGGCAATACCCTCCACCAGCAAAAAGATTGTGCCTTCCTAAAAGGCTCAGATGATAGTTGGACATTTTTTAGCAATAAAATACTTTTTTTTTAAAGCAATCGGGGTTAAGTAACTTGCTCAAGGTTACACGGCCAGTTATTTCTGGGTGTGGTGCTAAGTATCCGAGCCAGGATTTGATCCCCAGGTTATCCCGACCCTGGAGCTGGTGCTCTTACTCGCTGAGCCACCTGGCCACCCCAGCAATAAAATACTTTTAAATTAGTATGTGCACTTTTTTTAGACATCATAATATTGCACACTTAACAGACAGTGTGGTAGAAACAAATTTGTGTGATTCACTTTATAGCAGTGGTCTAGAAGCAACAATAAGATTCTAGAATGAACAACTAAGAGAAATTCTCTGAGGTGTGCTACACATTCACGGCCAACATTTTCAGAGCATTAAGACCTCTGCTTTCAACATGTAAACTGGTGTATTCATATGGATTTAAATTGAATCATGAATATAAATTTTATGGCACACCAAATGTCATCAATCAAGGTCCCATGCAAAGTAGTAATAACAAAAATGTGTATTGTGATTTGAAGCTGGAAAAGTACTTTATAACTGTGATTCTCACAACAACTATATCAGATAATTATCATTCTAATTTTACAAATGAGAAAACTGAGAATGAGGAAAGCTATGTGCCCCACATCACAAGGCGAGGTCCCAACAATTGAGGAAGTGAAGGCTGAAGGAGGATGTGACTGTGAGGGAATGTGCAAGAAGGTAGTGGGATTCCAGGCTAGCTGTCCTCAAGTCCATTGGCTTCTGAACTGGGGAGGACAAAGACTTGACATGGTCACATGATTTCTCACATGATTAGTCATTATCAGAGTGAGGGTAGGAACCCAGGGTTTCCTGTTTCCAAATCCAGCACTCCAGGTACCACATCATGCTGCCTCAGGACTTAGAGATGAGAACACATATGCCTGTCCATGGGCTCTCTATGCAAAGGGCTGAGAAGAAAGCCTCCCATACAACAGCCAGTAATATACTCTAACCATGCATGCCTTTGATAGCAATGGTTTTAATTTAATTTACTTTAATTTAATGCATTCATTTTGTGCGAATAAAGATAATCCCCATTTTGAGAAATGGTGGAACTGAATCTAGAGAAAGGTCAGGGTTAGGGACTTTGTATGGTCAGCTGAGAGCACTGATAGGGCCTGCTGGAATTCTGAGAAGCAACCGCTCAGACAGTGATGATGTGATTACAAGGTACCAGACATGCTAAGTGCCAGGCGTGCAAAAAGGGACAAGAACAGGTTCTGTGTCCTCCTAATGGAGGAGCTCACACATTTAGGGAGACAGCTTCTGCCTTTGCCCAGGCAGGGACATCTGGAGAAGCCTCCATAAAACTGAAGAAGGAGCAAGCCATTGGAAACATCTTTTTCACTTCCTTGTATTGTTGGAAAACAAAGAATCATTTCTTCCAAGATCGTTAGTTGAGCGTATCTCCTTGGTCCAAGTCATGTTTGAACAGCCCCCCTATAATTAGGAGCTTCTACTGAATTCAGTGCCAAGGCACCTCGATCCTTGGCTGGCACCAACTGGCAGGAAGCCTTGGACAAGCTGGTCCACAGTGGGAGTGAGGGTGCCGTGGAAGGCCTTGTTGTACTTGTGGCTAGGAACAGGTAAGGACTTTCAACCAACACTTTCAGCCCTTTGTTGGTCATGTTTCTATTCTGTGTTTAATCTACAGAACAAGGGCCAGAGAAAGGGTGGCTAACTGTCCTTACATGGACTTTGAAGTTTATAGCCAATTAGACAGTATCCTTCGCGTTCCTTACAGAGTGGCTTGTGTGGAGTGAGCAGTTAAATGTCGAGCTCCATCCCATTCCTGTTTCTCATGTAATTGAGGTCTCCAGGCTCTCTCTCAATGACCATAAGACTGAGAGATAGAGGGACCATATAGTTGGAGGTCAGCTAAGTCCATTTGACAGAAAAGAAAACTGAGAACAGACAAAAGAATGAAGGATATGTCCAATGTCTCCAAGTACTAAGGGAGAGAGTCAAATTAGAACACAGGTCCTCTACCACAAACCATTTGTTTGCTTATATGATTTTCCTAAGACAAAAGCATTTACTGAAACATAATAATAGGCCAAAGTGTGGGATAGAATTAACTGGGTATTAAATTCTCCTGGCATTAATTCCCAAATGGCTGCTGGCCATCCCTTTCACATATTTCTTCCAGAAGAACAATAGAATCATTCTTATTAATCCTTTGGTCTTCCCAACAGAGCAGAGGGAGATAAATTAGCCTCACTATAAATACAACTTTCTTTCCACTGCCTCAAGAGGACCAAGATGACAAGGTTCATGGCCATGCTCATGTTCCAAGGGGAAGTGCCATTATGGCTATCGTCTCTGTCATCCCCCCACGTCCCCTGGACAGAGATGACTTCCATTTAGCTGACTAGAAACTGAGGTAGTGCCGAGTGACATGTGGATGGGTTATAGCAGAGAAGTTACACTATCCGTTCGCGTAAGACTGTACGAACTGCAAGTACTCACAAATTTCCTAACTTATTGGATGCCACACATAACATTACCTTGTGCCCTTTAACTGCTGATGGTATTGTTATCATATATGACATGATTTTATACATATGATTGATATGATACATATAACATTATCTATTATTGCCTAAGATGAAGAGGTAAAAGAAAAAGCATCAGAGACTTTGGATGTAGTGTGGTAGAGCAGTTGGTCAGGTAAATGGCGCTGGAGATGTCCTTGAGAGCGGTCGGGATGCCAGGCGATCTCAACTCTAGCTGCCAGCATAGAGTCTTCTGTCAGAAGCAGGATTACTCCGGTTCTAGATGCCGTGGGGTTACTGCGTGCTTGCTCCTGTAGGACATTACCAGCTGGGACACCATCATACTTGTTATGAGAAGCAGTTGAAGGGGGAGCTTGGGGTTGACCACTGGGTTTTGTGTGTCACTGAATTCATAAGTTTTAGAGCTGCATGGGGACCTTGGACCCAGTAATCTGGAAATCAGGAGACTGAAGCTCAGAGAGCCCTAGATCAGTGTGGGCAATCTCAAGTAGAAAAGGGGCCACTGATCCACACACAAGGACCCTGGCAGCTGCACACTGACTTAGTTGTAAAGTGTAATGCTATCTAGGCTTTGTTTTATTTTTCTTTTGTTAAAAAATTCCTATTATATTTGAGTCTACTTGAGGCCTGCTTAGGGAGGGTTGTGGGCTGAGTTTCAGACACTCTGTTTGATGGGAGCTGCCACACATTACATTACCCTTGCCCTTTAACCTTATGCTGATGGTACTGTGCATTACCTAAAATGAATGGTGAACTGGAAGCCTGGGAGGCTTCGGGTATAGCCTGGTAGGTAAATAAAGTGAGAATGTGAGAGTGTGCATGTAGACAGAGGGAGGTCGGGGTTAGGGACTTTGTAAGGCCTCGGCCAGTGAACCAGCATGAAGTGGTTACACTGGGCCAAAGTGCTAAGTGCTGGGGTGCAAAGACAGCCAAAAGCAGGCTCTGGGCGCTCCTAATGGAGGAGCTCACAGGCAGGGATGTGAAGCTGAAAAAGAAGCCAGCAAGTGGCACATCTGGCTTACAAAACGGGCTGGCGGTGGGCATGGATTCCAATGCAGGCGTCTCTGGTCTCTGTCCAACACCCTTCCCATCAGACCACAGAGTCCCCTAGCAGATGGGAGGATGACTAGATAGTAAGAGATGTCAGAGTCCAAGACTGAAATCTGTCCCGGATCCCATACCCAAGCTTTCCTCAGGACCCATCACCGTCTGCAGAGAGAGGGAATCTGGGTCCCAGGGGTGCGGATCCCTGGGGAGGCCTGGAAGTGATCTGGGGTAAAGAAGCTGAAAGCTGCCCAACAGTAGGAAACATAAGCATTTTTACAGTGCCTACTCTGTGTCAGTGGGTGCTCAGGGCTTTACAAATCTTGTCTCCTTTAATCCCGACAGTCCTGTGAGGAGATGCTCTTCTCATCCCTGTTCTACTTCTGGAGAAGCTGAAGCAAGCAGAGCCTGAGCTGTTTGCTGTGTCATGTAGCTGCTCCCAAGTGTCTGAGGCTAGGTCTGGGCCCAGGTCCTCATGGCTCCAGGCCCAGGGTGGTAGCCACTGGGCTGCCTTGCTGCATATCGCTCTTGAGGGCTCCTTTCCTCTGAATGTCTTCTCGGACATGTAGAAATCCTCATAAATAACAAGCTTTTTATTGTGATTTGACCCCAGAGAGTATGATTTAATCAAAACTGTTCCTGCCCTACCCTGACTACTAGACACTCCATCCAAGGCAACTCATCAAGTCACCCACAACCATTCACCAAGCATTCACTGTGTATCAGGCACTGTCCAAGACAAAGTCAAAATGCACCATTGCCTTCTCTCAGGGAACTTATGTTGGATAGGGGAAGAACAGCATGCATATGCCAAATTAAATGCAAAATAGATGCAAAGTAAATATGGGCTCATTTAAGCAGGAAGTACAAGCAGTTGGGGCCACCCAGCTGGTTACTGTGGGCATCCTGCAGGAGGTGGCCTCGGGAGAGAATACGTGCCAGGCAAGGGACACAGCCTGTGTAGTCATCGAGAGGGGAGCTGGAGGGTCTTATATGGAGAAGAAATGGGGTTGGAGAGTGCAGATGATGGCCAAGGACTCTCCGCTCTTAATGACGTCTGCTATAACTGCGGATAGGGGAAAAGGCAGTTATGGAAGATAAAATGGACAATTCTGATTACATAAAATGGAAAAGTTTTTAAACAAAGTCAGTGGAGGTAAAATCAGGAGGAGAATGACTGGGAAGCACAAATTGTGAAGGAGGCGAGTTTGACAAAGGTCTTCTCTGCAAGGCTTGTTAGGGACTGAGGCTGTAGGGAGCTGACAGGGAGGACTCTGGGCTCTCCCGGCTGTAGGGAGCTGACAGGGAGGACTCTGGGCCCCCGTGGGAGGGCTGCTGAGCCTGCCTCGGGCCTGCTCACCCTCCACTGGTGTCCACCTTTTCACCCAGTTCTCACCTGTGACCCCAAGAAGCTATAGCATGTGCATCAATCACATTTAGCAAATAGGCTAAGCCAGGCTGAGGGTAACCCAAAGACCTCAGACCCCCTGGTGTGTTAGGAGGGGGTGTCTACACCAAGCAGGTGAAGACTTCCCCTGGTGGAATGGGCAGATGAGAACAATTTTTCCCAATGTCCATGAAGAAAGTGCTGTGCAGCACTTAGAGATTGGTCGGACATGAAGACACCAAGGTCATTCACTGACCTTGACTGCTTGGCCATCCCCAGTCATCTGGACTTTTGTCCTGCCTCTGAACTTCAACAATTCTGGAGGAAAGAGTGAGGCTGATACTTGGTGCAATTCTGCCTCACTTAAATCCAATTCATACACAAGGTAAGACCCCACCTGGGATGCCACTGGTCCTCTTCTGAAATGAAGGAGGAATACCATTAGGAACTGATGTCAGAATGTCAAGTATGTCAGAATGATAGCCATTCCTCTAAGAGATAAATGGGCAAAGGCAGTTCTCAAAGGCAGAAATCCAAGCAACCAATAGCATTATGGAGAAATGCTCTAAATCATTGATAAATAAAGAAACGCAAATCAAAACAATTCTAAGGCTTAATCTCAAGCCCATCAAACTGACAAAAACGATGCTTTGTAAGGAAATTAACATTTGTTGAGGGTAGGTGGGAAGATAAGAGAACTGATGCCTTATTGGGAGAGTGGCAAATTGGTCTAACCATTATGGAAAGCAATGTGGAGCCATGCCCCAAATGTCATTAAAATGTGCAGGCTTTTGGATCCACCATTCTACTATTGGGCTTATAGCCAAAGACGCGAAAAAAGAAAAGACCCATATGTAAAACTATTGAGAGCGGCATTTTGGGTATTATCAACTGGGAAAAAAAGGAGTGCCCGTCAACTGGAGAGTGGCTGAACAAATTAAGGCATATGGATACCACAGAAGAATATTTTACTGTGGCATATGAAAAAAAGGACACTTGCAGTGAACCCTGAAAAGACTTCTATGAATTGTTGCATGTTGAAGTGGACAGAAGAAGAAGAGGATAACCTTATTTTAAAGACACACATTTTAGTTGACAGTCTCCATGAGTTGCTATGATCAGAAGAATGAATCACATTGGAACCAATTGTTTGCTGATGAGTTAAGTTGGTCCTTGAATGATGGACACAGTCTATTACTGAGACCATCCTGGGAAACCATCCAGCTTGATAAAGATGGCTGTCTTGTATAGACATTGGCATAGCCTTTGATATTCCAGGCTCATCTCCATGTGGTAAAGAGATATTAAGAAGGAATGCCATGAAGGGTAGAGGATAAAATCCCCAAATCCTATATGACAAGGCATTGCTGGGAGGAGGCACCTCCCAGGGACCCCAGGGACAGCATTCACTGCCCTGAAGGCTGGGAGAGTTAACCACTATTCCAGATGTGAAAGAACAACAGATGGGTAGAGTCTCATTCCTAATGCTGGATAATAAAATGACCTAAGACTCTATTTAGAGAAAGAGAACAGCTCCTCTCGGGTTGTTTACAGATTTAGAAATATCATGATAAGCTAAAGGAGGCAGTTCAAAGGAATGATAAAAAAAGGACAAGAAGATAAATAACGGCCCGATGTGGTTACGAACATGGAAGGTAATGGCTGCATTGGTAATATAAACACAGATGACCTTTAGGTTTGCTCAACTTTTCATCTTCAGGACAGGAAACAGCAACCGATGCTTATCGGGAAAGTCAGCTCTTCCCCTGGCTCCTGCTGCACTCTCAGGGTGCGGGACTTCCAAGCCCAGCCTCTCCTCTATCTCTTCAGAGCACATGCTGCAAACACGATAGGAGGCTCAGAGGAAAGCCAGGCCAGTGCATATGTTCTGTATGTCCTGATGACAGGATGAATGAAGGGGAAGGGCCAAAGGGAAGGGAGAGAAAGCATAGTGAAGTAGAAAGAGCATGGAACTTGAGTCATAGACCCTAAATTCGAAACTTTGGGAGCCAGTATGGGGAGGGGGCCCACTAGAACCTAGGTCACTAAGAGCAGCAGCATGCCTCAGGTGAGGGCTTGTTAAAGGCGTGGGGGGAGGGGAGGGCCAGCCTCACAGTTCCTTACCACTGACTCCCTCTCTCACTTTTTTGTCGTTCAGTCATTTTTCAGTGTCCAGCTCTCCATGACTCCATTTGGGGTTTTCTTGGTAAAGATACTGGAGTGTTTTGCCATCTCCATTTCCAGCTCATTTTACAGATAAGGAAACTGAGGCAAACAGAGTTTTCCTGATTCCAAGTCCAGTGCTCTATCCACTGTACCACCTGGCTACTTCACTCACTGAATCATCCCATACCAAACTGTGTCAAGTGACTATGAGTTCATGAGACAGAGACAGAAAGAGATGGTAGTGGGGAGCACAGTAGCATGAGTGAATGCTCATATATTGAACGCTCAAAATTGTCCCCTTATCCCACACACTAGCTTTCTGTCTATACTGCTTCGTTCACCGCCATTAGGCAAATTGGTAACAACAAGCAACAGCAGCCCCAAGGCCACTCTCAGCTATTCACATAAAGCTCCCTGTACCATTTTTTTGCACTTAATAGTATTTTATTTTTTTTCCAGTTACATGTAAAGAGAGTTTCCAACATTCATTTTTGTAAGATTTTGAGTTCTAATTTTTTCTCCCTCCCTCAGTTCCCTCCCTCCTCCCCAAGATAGTAAGCAATTTGATATAGGTTGTACATGTACAATCAAATTAAACACATTTCCACATTAGTCATCTTGTGAAAGAAGAATCAGAACAAAAGGGGAAAACCATGAGAAGGAAAAAACAAAAAAGAGGTGAAAATAGTGTGCTTTGATCTGCATTCCATGGTTCTTTCTTTGGATGTGGATAGCACTTTCCATCATGAGTCTTGTATTGCTGAAAAGAACTAAGTCTATCATAGTTGACAAACTGTCACAAAATGTTGCTGTTACAGTGTACAATGTTCTGGTTCTGCTCACTTCACTCAGAATCGGTTCATGTAAATCCAGGTTTTTCTGAAATCCACCTGCTCATCATTTCTTATATCAAAATAGTATTTCATTTAAATTTATCCACCATACCTTGTTCAACCATTCCCCAAATGATGGTCACATTCTCAATTTCCAATTCTTTGCCACCACAAAAAGAGCTGCAATAAATATTTTTGTACATGTGGGTCCTTTTCTCTTTTTTATGATCTCTTTGGGATACAGACCTCTTAGTGGTATCACTGGATCAAAGGATGTGCATGGTTTGATTACCCTTTGGGCATAATTCTAAATTGTTCTCCAGAATGGTTGGATTAGTTCACAACTCTACCAACAATGCATTAGTGTTCCAATTTTCCTATATCTTCTCCAATATTTATCATTTTCCTTTTCTGCCATATTAGCCAATATGAAAGGTGTGAGATGGTTCCTCAGAGTTGTTTTAATTTGCATTTCTCTAATCAAAAGTGATTTAGAGGATTTCTTCATATGAATTTCCTCACCTGCAAACTACCTGTTCATATCCTTTGACCATTTATCAATTAGGGAATGACTTGTATCCTTATAAATTTGACTCAGTTGTCTATATATTTGAGAAATTAGCCCTTTATCAGAAACACTGGATATAAAAATTGTTGCCCAGTTTTCTGCTTTCCTTCTAATCTTAGCTTCATTGGCTTTGTTTGTGCAAAATCTTTTTAATTTAATGTAATCAAAATTATTTGCATTTCATAATGTTCTCTATTTCTTGTTTGGTCATAAATCCTTCCCTTCTTTATAGATCTGACAGGTACATTCTTTCTTGCTCTCCTAATTTGCTTGTGGTGTCACCCTTTATGTCTAAATCATGTGCTCATTTTGACCTTATCTGGGTATAAAGTATGAAATGTTGCTCTATGCCTAGTTTCTGCCATGTTATTTTGCAGTTTTCCCAACAATTCTTGGCAAATAGTGAGTTCTCATCCCAGAAGCTGCAGTCTTTGGATTTGTCAAACAGTAGATTACTCTAGTCATTGACTACTGTGTCTTGTACACTCCACTGATCTACCACTCTTTCCCCATACCAGTCTTAACCTCAGACCCACTAATACAGGAGAGGGAACGACAATAGTTCTTCCTTTCCAAGTGTCATCAAAATCTGATGCACTGAAAATTAAAGCCAGGAGTCAACTTAGCTACGCGTACACCATCCCATATTTTAAAGAAGAATCGGACCCTGAGGGAGGTAAAGTGCTGCTGTGCTCTTCACAAAGGTGGATCGGAGGGATCTGAAAGCAGGTCCTCTGATTCCAAGTTCAAACCTCTTTCTTCTTTCTCCAGGGACACCTGGTGATTCAGAGTCTACAAATGTCCAGAGGACTCATCCTCATTTTCCAATGGCTCAGAAAAGGACTCTGATATTACGCCTGTCCTGTAATAGAACCCTTCCAATTAAAACACTTTGGACTTCATTGTACAGCCTAGCAGCTCGTCAGGACAAAGGTTAGAATGGCTTGATGGTCTCCACCATCTGGCTCCGTCCTTCTATTTCAACATGACTTCACCTCATTCCCCTTCATGTACTCTATGTTCCAGCCAACCTGGAACATTAGCTGTTCCCCAAACTCCACACCCTATCTCTAGCCTCTGCACATTTGCACAAGCTGTCCTCCATGCTTGGAGTTCAGTACCTCCTCAGCTCTACCTTTTATAATCCTTCCCTGAAGACTCAGTTCTTCTCCATGAAGCTCCTGATCCTTTCAGTTCTAAAGGTATTCTCTTTCCTTGAATGACCTTACATCATACATATATCTATGTGTACATGCATACTGAAAACAGTGTGACCCTCAATCCCTGCATATAGCCCACACTGGCTGTGTGACCCTGGGCAACTCACTTGACATTTCAAGAAAGCCCCTTAGCCCCAGTAAAGTCAGTAAAACTATAAGTTGCATTCAAGATATCTGCATAGCTAGAGAGAGAATTATTCACCTGAAGCTGCCTATACCAATCAATCAATAAACATTTATTATGTGACAACTATTTAGCAGGCACTATTCCAAGCACTGAGGATAGAAAAAGAGGCCAAAGGCAGTCCTTGCCCTTAAGGAGTTTACAATATAAAAGGCGTGAAAACAAACAAATATATACAAAGCAAGCTATAGACTTGATAAATAGGAAACAATTTACAGAGGGAAGGCACTGGAATGAAAGATGGTTGAAGGAGGCTTCCTGTAGAAGGTTGGATTTTTGTTGGGACTTAAAGGAAGCTGGGGAAGTCAGTGGTCAGAAAGGACGAGGGAGGGTGGACCAGGCATGGAGGATAGGCAGAGCCAGTTACTCACAGAACAATCAGGAGGCCAGGGTCACTGCATCAAAAAGGACATGCCAGGCAGAAAGGTGCAAGAACAGTTAAGAAGAAAAAATAAGAAGAATGGAAAGTTAGGAGAGAGCTAGAATATGAAGGCCTTTGAATGCCAAAGGGAGCATTTTGTGCTTGATCCAGGAAGCACCAGGAAACTACTGGTTTGAGTGGTTATTGAATAGAGGGGTGACACAATGCAATCTTCACTTTAGGAAAATCATATTAGTGGTTGAATGGCGGATGGATTGGAGTGGGGAGAGACTTGAGGCAGGCAGACCCACCAGCAGCTGTGGCAAACATTCAGGTATGAGGTGATGAGGATCTACACCAGGATGGGGGTAGGGGAGGAGAGAAGGGGGCGTATTAAAGAGATGTCACAAAGGTGAAATCAGGAGGCTTTGGCAACGTTGCACTTGGATATGAGAGGATGAGAGATTGTGATGAATCCAGGGTAACTCCCAGGTTGTGAGCCTGAGGGACTCACATGGCATTAACCCTCTACAGTAATAGAGGAATTTCAGATCAAATATGTTGTTTTTTTAAATATGGACAAACAAAAGATACATTCATGTATACTTAACATGTGCCCCCAGTAGAATGTAAGGGCAGAGACCATGTAATTGTTTTACTTTGTAGTCATCAGAGTTCATCACATGTAGGTAGCAAGCATTAGATCTAAGGTAAATTGAACAGAATCTTCACACTGGATATGGGTCAGGGCTTTACATCACCATTTGACTAATAGAAGAACGAGGTTACAAATATCCCCTTTCATCCTCACTGTATGTTCCATTGAGTTGAGCTAAAATTTCACAGATTCATTGAATATTAAGAAATGGAAGGGACCTTATGGATCTTCCCCCCCCCCCACCTCCCCCCACTGATGAGGATATGAGCCCAGAGAGGTAATGGAGTGACTTGACCAAGGTCTCAGAGTGAGGGAGAGGAAGGAGTGGGCCTTTTGCCCAAGTACCAAAATGCTTCTTTCCTCCTTGCCCTTCCTCCAAGGGTTTTGGGGAAGGAATCATTTTGCTCTCTGAAAGCCATCAGATACAGAAATTAAAGCTCTAATGACCAATATCACTCGATCACTCTCTGATTCAGGATTGCTGTGATGATCAGACAAGATCATATCAGAACTGCTCAGCACAGTGCTTGCCGTGCAGTAGGCCACTGATAAATCTTGCTTCCTTCCTCCTGTTATTCTGCGCCTTTTATTTCATGTTTACTTCAGTGGAGTCCTGTGGCTGTAGCCAACACACTTTCCATTCCAGTAGGAAATGCTGTACTTCTAATAAAATATGATCTTTGCTATATCAAAAAAATGCCCATAGGATTTCAAGTTGGAAACACTCTGTTCCACTCTCCACTCTTGGCCCCAACATGCCCCCAGCCTCAGGTCCTGGCAAGAATAACTTAATAGGAAACAGCAGTCTTGAGAGAGAATCAGTGCTTTTTTTCTGCCCCCTCACCTGCCTCCTGGGCTTGTAGACCATGGCCACTGCTGTGTCTACATCCCATGAATATGAGGACTTTAACATTTTCTCTTTGACCCTTTCAGTTTTACCTTTGTCTTTTTTAATTAATTTAAGTCAAACACCCTTCCCAGGATCACTGACTCACACAACCAGAAAGGACTTCAAAGTGTGTCTAGTCCAATCCTAACCTGATGAAGAAGACTTCTTTTTACAACATCCCCAAGAAACGGGCCTCCAGATTTTTTCTGAAGATCAACAGTGGAGAGAGCCCATGAGTTCCTGAAGGAATCTCAATTCAGGAGACCCCAACTGATAGAAACTTGGATTTCTCCAGTCAAAATCTGCCTCTATAATATCTGCCCACTGCTCCTAATTCAAACCTCTAAGAATGAGAGAACATGACTAATTTGTATTCTACACAAGAGCTCTTCAAATCCTTGAAGACATTTATCATATATCCTTTGACTCTTTTCTTCTCCAAGATAAATACTTTAATTCCTTCAAATGCCTTCTTAGAGTATGATCTCAAGGGCCTTAATCCAAACTGCCCTCCTTTGGGCCCTCACTACGTCATCCATACCCTTCATAAGTACTGAAAAATATAAAAAAAGTCATATTCAATAGGAATTACTAATTCCCTCCCACTATAGCAATATCTTTCACCTAATCATGCTGTGCATTGCCTCTGTTAGACAGCACCTATGATATCAACTATTATTTATGTTGGGGGAAAGAAGAAAATTAAAAAAAAAAGTATTCCCATTTCTGAAGTTTGATGTGATAATGATAACAAAGGAGGCAAAATAGACCTTCACAAAGATTATTACACCACCACCCCACTCACCCATAGAGAATAATCTCTAGACCTCAAAAATAGCCCCCCCCCCCAATGAGTGCACAAAAGAGGGAGATGAATGGACAAATAGTGAGAGACCAAACTATCCTCAATGACTTTAGATTTCTAGGTCCAGACTGCCAATATTCCTGGGTACTGAAAACACAAAGAGATGTGATTGCTGCTGTGAGCCACCACCACTGATGTTTGAAAGGTCATGTAGAATGGGAGAGGTACCAAAGGACTAGAAATACATGAATGTTCTTGCTTTCATAAAAAGAAAAGAGAAGACTACACTGAGAGCTAAACTTCAATACCTGGTGAAGTCTTACACTGTTAATAAATGTTATAAATATATAAATATTATAAATATGATCACTTGTTCAAGCTGGTAACAAAATGGCCCATTTTCCTTCTTCATCCCCTTCTACTCCTTTTCTCTGCATAAATACAAGGTGCTTTGATGCTGTTCTTGTCTTCACTTAAATAATCCTATTGGCTCTGATTTTGCATTCTGTGCTCTGAGTATTGCAGAGAAGTCTTCCTAGATATCTTCCCATTCTCCAGATTGTCCATTTTGTGAGTGGGACCTGGATCGGGTATTCTAACAAGACAGGGAGCACCCATTAAAGAAATCCCCTTATCAATGACTATCGGTCCTGAAACTCACATTCTTCCATTCTTCAACCATCGAAAACAAAGTTGCTTCTACAAAATGTAGATGTTGTTAAAAGGTTACTTCTCTTAATTCCTTTTTATCTATAACAAAAACAGGTGCTTTTAGGAATACTTTTGTGTAGATAGATTATTTGTATTTAGGATATAGTACTGAAAATAGGAATCAGTGGGTCAAAGAGTATGAAGTTATATAACTCTCAACATAGTGACTGATACTGTTTTCTGAAAGATTACACCAATTCACAGCCCTGCAAGCACAGTTGTGCCACTTTGGAATTTCATGGCTTCTTTGATTGCTAATTTTCTGATTGAATGATCATATTTCAGAGTAATTTTGTCATTTTTCTTAAATAATTTCCCACATTGTTGTTGGCAATTGATATTTTTTCTGTGTTCTCTTTATATAAGATACATATGTATATATGTATATGTGTTATGTGTGTGTGTGTGTGTGTGTATATATATATATATATATATATGTATGTATATGACATCTATTAGGGATTAATTTCTTTCCAGATTTGTTCATTCTGGATTTTTTAAGGTGGCACCTCTTTATCAGGAAAGTTTCATCCAAAAGTATTTTCCTCAAGCTTCTTTCCATCTTCTTTTACATATGCTTTTTTGTTAGCAAAACTTTTAGCAATCTACTTCACTTATTTGGCTTCCTAATTTCTTATATTTCTTGAACAGTTCAAAATTTTTTCAAACTCTTCACAACTGTGAAAAATAGCACATTCTATTACCTTCTTTTTCTGGTGTGACATTCTTATCTTTAAAACATTAATTCCTTGGGAATTTATCATGGTCCATGTAATGAGATAGAGTTCAAATTCTATTATTCATCATAATGGTACTCAGTTTTTCCAGCAGTTTTAATAAAAGGCTTTAATAATAATTTTTTACAGTATTTTATGATCCTGGATTCATGTGTCATCTTTACATTGGATGCCTCTGGTTCATAGTCAGTTATCTAATATGTTTTCTTGTTCATTCTCGTCCCCCTGCTCACCATTTTTTCTAGTAGCATTTCCCCGTTTATATCTAATAGAGGCAGCTAAGTCATGCAGTGCATAAAGTGCCAGGACCGCTCTTTATGAGTTTAAATCTGACCTCAGACACTTACTAGCTGTGTGATTCTGGGTAAGTCACTTGACCTTGCTTGCTTCAGTCTGTGATCTATAAAATGAGCTGGAAAAGGACATGGCAAAGTACTCTTGTATCTTTGACAAGAAAATCTCAAATGGGGTCACAAAGAGTCAGTCAGACAACTGAAAAATGACTCAATAAAGCAGATTTTTAAAAGAGTATGATTTGAGATCTGGCCAAGTAAATTTCCTTTCCGATTTTTTTTTTTTTGGTATCATAGTTTCCCTTAATGTCTTTGGCATTCTGTGCTTCCATCTGCATTTTGTTATTACCTTCTTAATTTTATGAGATCTGTCCTTGGTATTTTAATTGATAATGCATTGAACCTCTTCTGAAGCATTGTCCTATGGGTGAGTGAGTGGGAGGACATTATCTGGGTTTAGTCGGCTTTACCCAGAGCTCCATGCTCCCAGGGGTTTTGATCATGGAAATATTTCCATGGAGAATGAGTAGCCAGGCAGACAGATCTTATTTGGAGAAAATACATGCAGGAAGGAGCACAGAGATGAGGAGGGGGGGGCCAGACCTGAGAGCTTTTTGCTTTGTAGGATAAAGGTCTTGGGTGAGAGGAGCAGAACCAGGAGGACATTGTACACAGTTACAGACGCATCGCGTCTGTGGTGACTGACTTGGATAGACTGGGCACCTCTGCGACAGCTCCCAAAGACGCATAACCCTCAGAACAAAATGTTCTCATCTGCCCATTCCACTGGGGGAAGTCTTCACGTGCTTGGGGTAGACACCTCCCTCATCCACCAATGGGCTTGACACCTGTCATTTACCCTCAACCTGGTTCATCCTATGTGCCACTGACTGTGGAGAAAACCATTGTTTTTCTGAATTTCAAGGCAGGGCAAGAAAAATCTCAAAGGCCCCACCACCCAATGTATAAACTTTTGTGGCATGGAGAGCCCTGGGGGAAGCCTGCAAGTCACAATTTGGCAATCATGTGCTATGTGACTAATGTCCTCTATGCTAGCTGGATGCCCAGAGATACCACAGAGTTCTCTAAATGAGCAAGGGAAACATATGGCAAAGCCCTACCAAGTAAGGTCCTTTCCACTGGCCAGTGTGTGGGATAGTTGTCCTGATGAATAAAGTGAAAAGAGCACTGGGCAGCCTCAGACAAGTCACTTCCCTTCTGTGGGGCCTCACTTTCCTTGTCTGTAAAATGGAGATGATTGGATCTGCTTCATTCCATTGGTTTCCATAACAACTACTGTGTGGTTCTGCTACAGAACCTGGGGGCAATACCGAAGGGAAGTCAGGAGAGTTCCCCTGAGCTGTTGGGCTGGAGCGTGGACCCTAGAACTCTGATCCTGTGCCCTGGCCCGTTTTTGGTGTAGCCTAGAATGGCTTCTAGGGAGTCCTAATCTCCCCCTCCCCATTCCATGACGGAATACTGCTTCAGGTAATATTGGGCAGTGAAGAATCGGAGTTGCCCACTCAGTAGTAGGCTTTAAAGGAAGAGACAGCTTGGTAATAAGTAACACTTACATAGCACTTTACATATAATTTGTCACTGAATGCTCACAACAAAGCTGTTTGTTAGGTGCAATTATTATCCTTATTTTACAAATGGGGAAACTGAGGCTGAGAGGTTAGTTGACTTGTCCAGGCTCACACAGCTAGGAAGCATCTGGGGCAAGGTTTGAACTCATTTTTTCTTGAGTCTGCCTCTGGCACTATGCCACTAAATGTCTCACTTCTGCTCTCAGTCTTTTCTTGTCTTAGGAATGTATATACAGGGACTTGGGAAAACTCCCCCTCAGACTTCCTAGGAAGGGGTCTCCCCCAAGCCTGGCAGCTCTGGGAGCTGGATTCAAATTACAGGAAGAGCATGTGTTCATCTCCCCGATCCTGAGATTTGATCTCAAGGCCTTGAATACCTCTTTGCCTCTGTATCTTTCTCTGATCCCAGGTAATCAAATAGGTGGCAGTTTCCAGTCTGGATGGCTACTTCATGGAGGGGAGAATTCTGCTATTGTAAAGTGCGGGATGAGAGACAGCAGGAGGCTCTCCCTGAGGACCACAGGAGGCCATGCTCTAGCTGGCCAGAAGATAGGTGCCCAGATGGCATAGACCTGAGATGAAGACAAGGACTGAGCACCCGTCCTACAAAGAGTTTCATGTTGTAACTAAAATAGGACTTTTGTGCTTTGTTTCATGAATGAAAATAATGTCAGTGTACATTCATGAGTCTTCCATTGTAAGCAGGTCTTTTGTGGTAGAAGAGACACATAGCTTTCTTTATCTTGTCTACTCTGCACTACCCAGTACCTTTCTAGAAGGGACCCTGCCAATCTTTCAGAGAGACCCTACACATGAGCCTAACCTCTTCTTCTTCTCTGGGTTCTCTGGGCACAACGAGCCAGAAAACGTGAGAAGGATCTTTATTCTCTCTTTTGGGCCTGGCTCACTCAGGTTTAAGGCCCAGACTGGGAATGTTTAGCAGGAGCTGGTATACCCAGCCTTGCTGGGCCAGTGGGGCCATAATTCATAAAGTACCTTTTAATGTCAGTGACCAGTGACCTCAGAGGCCTCTTAATAGTTCTGAATCTTAAAAGCCAAGACCCTTTCAAAATAAACACTAACAAACCCTAAAGGTTTCTCTTTCTCCTAAAAAACAAAATAAAGACAAAACAACCTCCCACTAAAAAATAAAAGAAAATCCAAACAAGCTTGGGGGCCCCAAAGGAAATGGATACGTGAGTGAGGTTTACACAAACAGAGGGAGGGATGTGATGCAACCACCAGAGAGCTGAGCGTCTGTTTGTCTTGCCCTCCATGTCGCCCCCTTGCATCATGGTGTCCCCCTCAAGCACTGGGGTAAACAGAGCACAGTGAGCTGGGTGAGCCTTGGAACCTTCCACCTCTGCCCACGTAGAGGAAAAAATGACCTTATGCCAGGGGGGTTCTAAAAGTCCCATGAAAGCAAATCCTCTGGGCCCTCCCTACACGCTAGAAAACTGAGGCAAACAGATTAAGATGAGACACAACCAAGTCTGAATCATTGCATGTTGCTTGTGCTAATTTTGGCCTAACAATTAATACTCTATCAGCCAACACCAACACCCATGTATGGAACCACTGATTACAGCAAATGGGGAAGTTCCGACTGATGTTTATAAGCCCCCTTCCTCTGGCAGTGTGCTTTCTAGGGATGTACACATTGGTATTGAGGCCCAGGGTGCGCTCAGTGTTTGAGGGGGCTCTGAAGGAAGGTGTGGGAGAGTTGAGGTAGTAGACTGCCTACCTGACCGAAAGCCTACAGAGCCCTTGTGCTGAGCTCACTGTTGTATGCCTGTGAAACCTGGACAGTCTGCCAGCGCCGGGCTAGGAAACTGAATCGCTTCCATTTGAATTATCTTAGGAGGCTTCTGAAGATCACCTGGCAGGATAAGGGACCAGGCACTGAGGTCCTTGCTCAAATTAAACTGCCAAGCATGGCAACTCTGCTCTAGAGAGCACAACCCCAATGGGCTGGCCATGTTGTTTGAATGAAAAACGTACGCTTGCCAAAAGACTGGAGAAAAAAAGGATGGAGAGCTCAAACCGGGCAAGCTTTCGCATGGTGGTCAGAAAAAGCGATACGAGGACATTCTCAAGGTCTCTCTTAAGAACTTTGGAACTGATTGTGTGACATGGGAGACATGGGCACAGGACCGCCCAGCATGGCGTGCCACCATCAGAGAAGGTGCTGTGCTCTATGAGCAAAGCAGATTGAAACAGCTCAAAAGAAACAGGAGATGTGCACATTTAGAGAATCCAGTCCAAGCATTCACATGGACCCTTTGTGCCTGGCCTATGGTAGAACATTCCGAGCTTGTATTGGGCTGATCAGCCACAGTCAGACACACTGAAACTTGATTCAAACATAATGTCGGCATTTTGGTCCTCTCTGAGAGCAAAGAAAAGCAACCAACCCTGCACATGCCACCCAGCACCACTCAGAGACCTCTGTGATGCCATCCTGTTGACCAGTAAGCTGGTGATGTTAGGGTTTATCTCCATCCCGGACTCTGATCTTAGTGAGGACAGGGACTTAATAAGTGCTTATTGGATGAGTAAACATGCCTGCAAGGCTATAGGGTTATTCCTCAGTCTCTCCATCTGTAAAATGGGAATAGCAAGGCTGGCGCTCTGCAGAGCACTGGTATTTGGCGGCAACAGCCACACCAAACCTTTTCTTTCCCACCTACGCTATCGTCACCAGGGTTTAGCATTCACCTTATCATTGATTTCAGAGTGTTGAGGTGATCTCCATCAAGGAAGCAAGCAAGCTGACCCCAAGCATTAGCAGTTGGTTGAAATGAGGATGTTTACTTCCGCAGTTTTCCTGGCCAAGTGTACTAAGAGCTGGGCGTGCAAAAAAGATAAAACTTGCTTTTGATCCTCAGTTCCTGCCTTTATCTTTTGGGGGGGGCACAAGCTGGCATAATGACCTTGAAAAGCTACTTGAAATGGAAATAATAACGTCCCCTACCTCACAGGCTTCTGGCAAGTCAAATGATGTCCATACTGCCATAAAGCACTTGCCAAGCTCTTTCAGGCACATACATGTGCCTTTCCTTTCATAGGAAGCCTTTCCTGCTCTGGCCTCATTTGGGGCTCCACCTGACATTCCTTTTCTTTGCTTTATGGGTATTAATGTTTGCTTATCTGAGCAGATGTTGTTTCCTCTTATTAGAATATAAGATCCTTGAGGGCAGGGGCTTGCCTCTGGATCTCCAGCCCCTGGAAAATAGTAAGTATTTAAGAATATTTTGATTTGAATAGAATTCTTGTCTCTTCATGCTCCTCACTCTCCTGACCTTCTCCATCAGCTACCTTAGTTTCCTCACCCTAGAAGTTCACTCTCAAGGCTCTTACCTCTAAAGCTGAGTTCCTCCAAAAATTTCCATTTTAAGGAACATGTCCAGGCCAGACAAGTCTTCATTCCCCTCAGGGTCTGTGCCTGAATCTCCGCAATCCACACCTCACCTTAAAAGGAAGCCTTCTCCTTTCCCTCCCCTTTCAGCTTTCTGGTCTTCCTCCATTAGAATTAGAATGTAAACTCCTTGAGGGCGGGGACTATTTCTGCTTGCATTAGATTTTCCAGGGCTAATCTCTGGACTTGTTATGTAGTAAACACTTTATAAAAGCTCTTTGATTTGAACTGAATTGATTCTCTTTAGAAAGCCCCGGGTTAAGTAATTTTTCATATGAGTTCTACTCTCAGTGACTTCATTGCAGAGACATTGAAATGGTTTACCATTTCCTTTTCTGGTTCATTTTACTGATGAGGAACTGAGGCAAATAAGGATTAGTGACTTGCCCAGGGTCATCCAGCTAAGAAGTGTCTGAGGCTAGATTTGAACTCAGGAAGAGTCCAGACTCCAGACCTGGCATTCTATCCACACCTAGCTATTCCAGAAAGACCCTTATGACTTAGGAAATAGAGTACCGGACTTTGATTCAGAAAGACCCACTCCAAAACCTACTTCCAACAATTTCTTGACCTGTGCTATCAGGACAAGTCGTTTAATAGTTTGGTGCTTAATTTAGTTCCCTCATCTTTAAAAAGGGGATATTAATTAGTACCTTTAGACTCCACTTTACAAGGCCAATTTTAGGGTCGGATGAAAGAAAGTGCTTTCCAAATATTAGGCGCCCCCCCCCCACAACACACACACACACACACACACACACGCGTGCACACACACACGCACACACTCACACACCTCACCTCCAGGGACTCATTACCATGTCTCACAGACCTCTTTTCCTCTCTATCCCCCTCCCCTCATTTCCACTTTTCTGGATTATTGCAGTGACCTCCTAACGCAAGGGTGGGGAGCCTACAGCTTTGAGGCCACATGTGGCCTGTTAGACCCTTAAGTGAGGCCTTTTAACTGAATCCAAATTTTACAGAGCTGGGACTCAAATGCAGGTCCTCTGATTTCAGGAAAACAGTCCTCTTTTCCCCCTCTAGTTTTTTTTTTCCCTCAGCCAATCTGTGTCCTTCACATCACTCCCTGGTCTCATGTATAGACACACTCATGCCATGTCATGTCTCTGCTTAACAATTCTTTGGTGTTTCCCTCATCACCTACAGGTTAAAGTGCATATGACTTAAAAAATTAACATTCAAGATCTTCTACGATTTCGGACCACCCTCCCTGGCCAGGTTTTTCTCCTATTACTCTGCAACATGCTCCTTCCCTGAGGCCAAATGGAAGTCTCCCAGAATGCCCTCCATCATCATCCATCCCCACCCATGATTTCTCAGCCTCCCCGGGCTGCCCCCCACACCTCACATACCCCTACTCCTTTCTGTGCTGGCTGAACCCTTCATTTCTCTTTAAAATCCAAATCGAATGCTGCCTTCTCCAGTTAGCCGTCCTGATGCCCTAGCCCAGTCATCACATAACGATCTTTCTGCTCTCAGATCCCATATAATGCAGGGCTGCTCCTCTCTCATGCACTCCTTTAAAAAAAATGAACTCAAATCTATTTTCTCTGCTGCCCACCCCCACTATTGGAAAGAGAAAGAAAAACAAAAACCTTCTCAGGAATATGCATCAAGCTGTGAATTCCAGTTTTCTAGAATTTTTATCTTCTTTCTCTCCTGTGTCATGAGACTGTCTCATTCAATCCTATACCTCCTCCAGCTCATGTGCCAGGGCTCTACAGACAGTAGGCTCTTTATACTTCTTTGGTGATTTCATTTAAGCTCTGCATTTCTGCCAGGCCAGTTGACAATGCACAAAAAGTGTTCCATATTGCTTTGTTGGTTTTATGGAAGCTCTTGGACAAGGGAATGCCCACCTTAGGTTTCCCTTGCTGTCATGCAGGAAATCCCTAAATTTCAGAGAGACTTCAGGGCCAACCAGTCCATGAACAGAAATTCCCCATGCACCATGCCCACCAAGCAATCCCATCTCTATTCAAAGACCTTCAAAGAGAGGGAACTCTTCCATGTTCTGTTGCCATTAATTCTGGGTCATTGATTCAACAGCTAATCATTCAGCAGCAGCGACTCTGTCATTGCTTTTGAAAAAGAAATTTCAATAACTGAATGCTCTGAAGCAACACTCACGGTCCCTGTGACTTCATCCCCCCTGGCTCTTCTCATGTCTCTGTCCTCCTCCCTACCCCACCCATTAAAATTGGAATATAAGTTTCTAGCTGAGAAGCTCCAGCACTTAGGACAGGGCTAGTATCTCATTCATTCATGCAGTTCTACACTTACCATAACGCTGTGTAGACAGTGAAAAGGATAAACCTAAAGCCTTACTGCACTGCCCTCTGATGAGTCTTTTTCAAACAGGATTTGGCTCCTCTTGTGTTGCCACAGTGATGGTTTTCTTAGGTTGAGCATTATTTTTTGGAATTTGTCTTGCCTCAGCCCCATCTTTTCATCATGCAAAGCAGCATGGTATGGTGGAAAGATCACTGAACTTGGAGTCCCAAGACCTGAGTTCAAATATCAGCTCAGCTACCTATGACACCTTGCTCAAGTCATCTCACTTTCCAGAGACTCAGTTTCCTCCTCTGTAAAATGATGGGGTTGGGTTTGATGGCTTCAGCCTCCTTCCAACTCTCAATCAAGATGCCTATGATTGCATTATGATGAATGTTTAATAGTAAGAGAAAAAAATATTATTCTTTGACATAAAAGATCAGAAAGCTAAGTCAGTGTGCCCACTTGCTCCTCAGGCACAGCAATTTCACTGGAATCCAACATCTTGTCAGGTACATACATCTTCAGCGTGAGACCTCAGGGTGTGGGAGTTAAAGAAGGCACTGGGAGACTTAACTCTTCTAATAAGGCAAGGAGACCCGTAAGAGGATTGTGAGTGCCAGCAGAGAAGCCACACTCAGGACAGCTCTTGGGCTGGATGGAAAGCACAAAGATACCCATTTTTCAACAGTGTTTTGCATGCACAGCCCAAGGAGCATGCATACACACGCACATATACACATATACACACTTGCACACACAGAGACACACAAATGTATGCACACAAACCTTACAGACATACACACCCCTCCAGTTCCCACTGAACTTTTCTGTGATCTCTTAGATGATGGGAGGTTGATGAACACAATAGGTACAGCTCAAAGCTATCATTTTAGACACCAGAAATCAAACAGAATATTTTTTATTTGGAAAAAGTTAGCCTACTATAAGACTATTAAATAAGAATGAATACTGTTTATTGTGTATTATCCTTCTTAAAAGAAAACAAAATTTATAAGATGAAAGATTTAGAATTGGAAGGGAACTTAACAGTCATCTAGACCAACCCTCTCATTCAATGAGGGAACTGAGGCCCAAGGAATGTGAGAGTCTCATCCAAAGTCATACAGTAAGCTGAAATTCAAACTCACATCTTAGGGTCACATAAGTATAAAAAATAATATTTTAAAATATATAACATTATATATAATGAAGTTAATATAAAAAGGAAGGAAGATAGAAAAGAAGGAAGAAAGGGAGAGAAGGAATGAACAGAAGAATGGACAAAGGAACGAAATAAAGGAGGGAAAAATTAGGAAGGAAGTAAGAAAGAGAGGAGGGATGGGAAGAGGAGGGGAGGGCAAGTAAGAAGAGGAGAGGGGAGGAAGGAAGGAAGGAAGGAAGGAAGGAAGGAAGGAAGGAAGGAAGGAAGGAAGGAAGGAAGAAAGGAAGGAAGGAAGGAAAGAAGGAAGGAAAACCGGAAAGAACCCCTCATTATTAAATTCAGCAGTCATGCCCTTTTCATAGTTGTCAATGTCACCTGTCCATCACCTCAACACTTCAATGGCTCTGAGGACTCATTAAAATTGACCCTCCTCCTGAAGAGATGGATTTCTGTCCTCCATGTCTTCTCATCCTTTGACCTTTATCAATGTCCAGCCCTAAATCCTTCACAGAGAATGCACCCACTGTCTTGGACCTTCTTCTTGATCTCTAAGTATGATACAAGTACCAAAGCAGCACAGGGATGATCTCACTATGTTCAATACATGGTAAGTCCACGCTAACCCTGTCCAGTCAGTGTATGTCTTTTGACATCTTTAACATCACATTCTTTCCCACGGTTCACTGTGGATATTACACTGTAGTCAGTTCAGTCAATGTACAGCTGCCATACATCTGCCTCCCCATCCCCCATGCCCTTTGAGTGACCCACACAGCAGAAGAATTCATCATGTCATGAACCAGCTAGTAATGCTCTTCTTGGACCTCACTTAAGCCAGTTCTCCAACGAGCCTCCCTGTTCAGGGCTAAGTCATGAGCTTTTCTGGCTCAGTTGGACCTGCCAGGGCTTGTGTTCTGACAAGCCCTTCCAGAAGACAGAGTCAGCTCAATGCCGGGATGACGTGTTGGAAGAGACCTCTAGCATTGTGCCGTGTGCAAGAGTGGACCCTTAGTCAGCATTTGTTTGGTGTGCTGGTTGCTATTGTTATAGGTAAGGCAGTGTTCATACCACATGGGTTTTCTCATTTTAATGTTCACTACTGCAATGGATTCATGACATCAATGGTGTGGGCCCTCCTTCCACAGGTGCAGGTCAACACCTTACTAAACAACCTCATCTTGTGTGATTCTTGTCCACATCCATCCCTGTAAGCATCTGCCCAATGTCCTGGAGGCATAACTGTCAGTGGCTTGATAGAGAACTCTGCAGTGTGGAATACAGAAAAATTCAATGTGAAAACTCTTTCACTCAGTTCCCTGGTGTAGCCTGACTACTGTAATCATCCCATTAGTATGGGAGGAAGCATGACCCAATGAGGAGGGTGACAGTCATGGAGCCAAGAACACCTGATTTCACTTCTCACCTCTGGTACTGGATGGATGGCAGTGAGTAAGTCATTTAACTTCTCTGTTGTATAGGCAACTCCTAAAGGTTCTAAGTCCAGGGAAGATGCTGAACTGCATTCTTCATTCAAATATCGCCTGAACCAATGAAATCAGGTACAGTCCCCCTCTCTATTACTACATCTATTGTTATATCTACACACACATGTGTGTATTTGTCTTCTTTGTTAGAATGTAACTTGCTTGTATTTGTATTATCATTCCCAGCATATAGCACAGTGCCTGGCATACAGTAAATGCTTAATAAATCCCTGTGATTAGATTGATAGGTTGAAAAGAATGTGCCAATCTGCACTCGGAGCTTTCTGTAGCAATGAAATTAAAAGGCTAGTCCCTATCATCACTGTACTTGGCCATGACCAGATTACTGGAAGCTACTCGAAACTATTCCAGGTCTTTACCTGGCAGCCAGTCAGCTTCTCATTTCACTTGATTCTCAATCAAACCAAAGAAATATTCTGTACAAGGAAAAGAAAACATCCCAACTCTTCCTTCTCCTCGCCCACATACACACCCTTAACATGTTGGCCAAGACAATAGGTCATACTACCTATGGACCCCCGTGCAACATCTTTGACAGGAAGCTATCTAGCTTCTACATGAACACTTCCAGTGAGGAAGAACTCTTATCTTGAATAAACATCATTTCTGGATAATTCTGATCACTGGGAAATTTTACAAAACATCCAATCTACATCTGCCTCCCAGAAACTATCTGGAACTCTCCTAGCTTTCTTCTCTGGGATAAAGTACACTAAGCCTGACCTAGGTTTCATACGATAGGCCTTTAAGTACTTGAAGGTCATGACTCTGGTCCTTTGAAGTTTTCCCTGCTTTAATACAAATGCCTTTGGTTCCTTTAACTTACTTCTGCATCCCACAGTCTTGTCTTGCCACCCAAATCACCTTTCATGGTCATTCTCACAATGCCAATTCTCTATTGGACATTTCAAACTCAAAGACATCTCCCACTCAACATGTCTAAGGCAGAGCTCATTATCTTTCCCCCAAAATTCACCCCTCTTCCAAACTTCCCTATTTCTGTTGAAGGCATTGATAATCTCTCAGTCTCCCAGGTTCATAATCTCAACATTATTCACAATTCCTCACTCTTCCTTATACTACATATCAAATCAGCTACCAAATCTTGCCATTTCTATTAGAGGCAGCCAGGTGGCATAATAGATAGAACTCTGGACCTGTAGTCACAAGGGCCTAACTCAAATCCAGCTTCAGACAGTTACTAATTATGTGACTCTGAGCAAGGCACTTAATCTCGGTCTGCCTCAGTTGCCTCAGCTGTAAAATAAGGATAATAGTAGAATCCACTTCCCAGGGTTGTAAGGAGGATAAAACGAGATAGTTTAAAGTGCTTAGCATAGTTCCTGATATCTAACAAATGGTTTTCCCCTCTTCTACCTCTGTATTTCTCCTATTCAATACTTTCTCTTTTCAAACACAGCTAACACCTTAAATTAGATGCTGATCGTGTCTTGCCTAGATTACTGCAACAGCCAAACTGGTCTTTCTACATCAAGTCTCTTCTCACTCTAGTCTGTGTTCCACTCTAATGCCAAAGTGGTTTTACACACACGTGTATACATATATGTATATACATGCAGACATACATGATCACATCACTGCCTTACTCAGTAAACTCTAGGAGATCCATATTCCCTCCAGGATAAAATATTCAATAAGCATTTATTAAGTACCTACTGCATGCCAGGCACTGCACTCACCTCTTCTGCTAATCTTTTAAAGACCTTCACACCCCACCCCCAGTTTAACTATGCAGCCTCATTGTACGTGATTCCCTTTACCACCCTCTGCAATGGAGTCAAACTGACCTTCTCTCACTGATTCATATGTGCAGCTTCATCTACTATCTCCAGTCCTTTTCATTATCTGTCCCCGTTTTCTAGGGTGCATTACTGACTCGTAGAATTCTCCTTTTTTTTAAATAATGTAGATCAAGAACCATTTTCTACATGAAACCATTCCTGTTCTCCCTAATTGCTAGCGCCTTCCCTCTAAAATTAACTTGTGTTTAACAATCTTTTTAAAATTTATTTTTCTTACACTCATATTGAATATACTTTCATCTAAATTTGTTGTTTCCCCTCTTTGCATGAAAGTTCATTGTGAGTAGTGATTGTTAAATTCATTGTGTTGTATTATCTAGCAGTGTCAAACACACATTGGGGGCTTAAAAATATTTATTGCTCAATGGATTGACTGGTCGATTCTCTGATTTGGTGATCTGGGAGTCAGTCTGAATCCAACATTCTAGATTTGCTCTGAACTAGGGAAGGATCAATGTATCATCTCCCTACTCCTACAAAGAGTACTTTGTCTCTGTAAATTCAGCTTAAAAATCATATGATTCTTTTGTTGCTATGTTACACTTCTGAGTCATATCAAGTTTGCTTTCCATTAAAGCTTCCAACTGTTGTTTTTTTTAGATGGATTATCATGTGTTGACAGCTAGTTCAAATTTCTTCACTATAAATTGCTAGAAACATATTTGGTCAACACCTATATGTCATTTAATTTCCTGGAACTTACTAAATATTTCTGGAATAATTGGTGGTCATTTTATTTTTTTTTTCATCCTCATTTATACCTTGAATAGAAGGCATCACTGATCCTTGAGTGAGAATTTTTTCTCAGAATTCTAATGGCACCTTTATTCAACTTATAGATCATACCTCTGTCCATGTCTCCCCACCTTAATAGGAGAACTGTCCTGGAATAACCTACAGATGAGGAGTATTGACCCCATTTCATTTTACCAGGAAAATGCTTTAGGCTTCCCACATAGGCTTTCTGAAGGCAAATATTGTGAATACCTTATTAAAGAAAACAGTGCACTCTCCCGTATGCTAGTTTGGGAATTGCATGTGCCAGAGAGCCTGCAACAAAACACTGAGTTTGTGCAAGGACTATCATCATTTTTATAAGTGGTTAGACAAACATAATGTTTCAACAGCAGTGACTATTCAAACCAGTCATTTGTCAAACAAGCAAAAACAAAGTATTGGGGTCTGAGAAGTGGAAACAGAATTCTAGAACTGGAAGGGACTTACATTAGTTTAGTTATCAGAAAACTGGTCAGCACCATGGCCAGCAATTAGAGGGGAGGAGAACCAGCTAATAATAACTGGTTGATTCAGCACTAATGGATGGTGATGAAGAAGACAGTAGTGAACCTCTCAAAGCTGAGATGTATAGCATTGATCCCATGCAAGGGTAGTATTACTGGGTATATGAAAAGAGGAAGGATTGTTACAAGATTTTTTTTAAGCTTCATTCATCTTTACTGTGATTTGCCCTATCTGCAATCCTGCTTCCCCAGACTATGATTTACAACAACATAGTATTATTGGGAGAGTATTAGTGATGGATACACATACACCCATACACACACAGTTTCTAGTAGGAAAAAAAAAAAACAGTTGGGATGATTGAAAGGATTCTCAGAGTTGGTATGCACCTCAAAAGTCATCTAGCCCAACTTTTTTAAGAAAAAGGTTTTCACTCTTTTACCCCTTCCAATCTATTCAACAGCATTCAAGAATACATCTTCCTAAATCTTTGGGCACACCCTTCCCCTACCAAAAACTTTCAATGACTCTGCATAGTATACAGAAAGTAGTTGACTCAACTCATTATTCATGTGGCATTCAAGTTCTCTTGTAATATGGCCCCAATCTATCTTTCCAGTCTAATCTCCCACTGTTTCCCTAAACATGAATTCTTTCTTAGGCTTTCTATTTCCACATCTTGGTCTCTAACACCTGATTCAAGGATTGAGTCTATCAGGGATTGGCATGGTGAAGGGACCAAAAGAGCCCATAAGACACCTCAGAAAGCAAACACTTGATCTGTTTGCCAAGATCAATGGTGTGACAACTAAGAGTAACTCTGGTTTCATATAGAAATATAAAAATGCAATTATAGCTGAACCAGAAAAAAATGACAGAAGACATGCTTCAAGTAATAAACTTTAGAAAACTTTGAGGGATTCATTTTCTAGAATAAGTGAGAAAATATTTATAAAGCATTTAGTACTGCCCTAGCACACAGTAGGTATTTAATAAATACTTATTACTTTCTCTTCCCTAGATGATGTTGATGATGATGGTAATTGTATCAATGGCTGTGAGAAAGAGGAGGATAGACAAAAAGCCATCAAGGAGAAAATGGCAGCTACATATAAGACACTCATTGGCATCCTGAAAGCAAAGATAAATGAGGAGAACAAAATTGAAGCAATTGACATCTACATAATACCTCTTTTAATGTACACTTTTGGCACTCTAAAATGAACCATAATAGATTTGTAAAGAACAATACAATGTTAACAAAGCCCATGGTCTTTCACCTTAACACAGCTCAAAGAATATTAGTACATCCCTGACAAATGGATTGAAAAACATTTTTTTCAGAATATTTTATATAGAAAAAAGCTTCCACAAATACTTTTGAAACAACCCAGAAATTGTAGAGACTCACAATAGATTGACAACTTTGAGTTTTTTTAGTGCAATGGAAGGTATGTGTAGCCTACATTGTCTGAATGTGCTCAAAGAGTGGAATCCAAAGGCCTTCCATGTGTAACATCCATATGAATTCAGTCAAAAATGTCTGGGCAAAAAAGAGTTGAATAGATGGATGAGTTTTGAAAATTTTCTTAGGAAAATAGATGTCTACAATGACAATTTGGGAACAGGCCATCACTACTAGAAATTCTAAAAGGGAACCTAGACTTAGTAATAAATCAAGACAAAGAAATAAATGAAACTATGTCATATTACTGTAGGCTTCAAAGATTTATCAGCTACTGAATATCTAGTAAGACATGACCTAGTGACTAGAATTATGCATCAGAAGCTTTCATATACTGTCAAATAACAAACTCTCATACTAAAAATATAGACCTCAAAAGATCCTTGAGAAATCAATCAAGTAACCATATTGAAAAGTGAAACACAATCCCAGACCAAACTGTTGCCCATAGTCACCTGACTATGTATGATTGATCCATCAAAATTTAAAAGCCTCATTTTAATAGATGTTGCCTGATTGAATACTTGCAATCTCCAAGTGGTGGAGAACAAAAAATTTTGAAAGCACACAGAACTAGCAGAAGAAATCCCAATCATGTGCGAATGGGATGGAATATACACTACTGCCCTCATTCTGTCCACCACTGGAATAGCAGTGAGGACACTGACAATGAGCCCACAGAAGAAGAGCTGATATCCTAATATCTTTCTGTAACAACAAAAGCAATGATTTTATGCACCTGTTCAATGGTATGAAAAACAATAAACATAAAATAGGAAAATAGCACTCTGTGCCAGGACAAGTCTGAGCCCCATCAGAAAGGATGATGAGAATGAGATGGGAATGAGGATAATATCATAAATGGCATTTTATAGTGGTTTAAATTTTACAAAGTGCTTTATGTACGTTATCTCATTAGAATCTCACAACAGAGGTAGGTGTTAGGGTGTTATTAATCCCATGCTATACATGAAGAAACTAAGGTTTATAGAGATTCAGCGACCTATCCCTGATTACAGAGATGATTAGCATGAGAGACAGGATTTGAAAGATACCAGAAAAAGTGCTGAGTGATTTGCAAAAGTCATGTTGCTCAGCTGTGTCTGACTCTTCATGAACCCATTTGGGCTTTTCTTGGTGAAGATAATGGAGTGGTTTGCCATTCCCTTCTCCAACTCATTTTACAAATGAGGAAACTGAGGCAAACATAGTTAAGTGATTTGCCCAGAGTCACACAACTAATAAAAGTCTTCTTGACTCTAGGTCAACATTCTATCCACTACACCATCTAGCTACCCCACAAAAGTCATAGATGATGGTATTGCTCTCCCCTGAAAAAAAAAAAGAGAAGGCAACTAAGAACACCTTAAAATCCCAATCATTGTATGTATTTTCTCATCATTAAATTTTTATAGAATAATTAGGAAATATATTGTGGATTTTTTTTTCTTTTTTCTTTTCTTTTTTTTTTTTTTTTTTTTTTTTTTTTTTTTTTTTTTTTTTTTTTTTGCTTTTTGGAGTGGGGAAGGCAGGGCAATTGGGGTTAAGTGACTTGCCCAAGATCACACGGCTAGTAAGTATTAAGTGTCTGAGGCCAGATTTGAACTCAGGTCCTCCTGACTCCAGGGCCAGTGCTTTATTCACTGTGCAACCTAACCACCCCTTGTGGATTTTTCTTGATGAAAATACATATGCAAGCAGGAAAGCTTTTGCAAATGATTTTCCATTATAGATCACATTTCCATAATCATATAACTGACTATGTGATACAATCATATTTTTAAACATTTGGGCTCCAAGCCACAAAAACTAATCAGAAGGAGAAAGGCACTGTGTACTGTTCAGAATGCATTAGAGTGGCTCATAGGTCTTTGAGGACTCCAAACTACCATTTATTTCCAAGAAGTCCATGAGAAGAAGGAGAATCAGATAAGCAAGCAGTGATCCAAACTAACTGAAGGCATATAGTCTGATAGAGGGAGCCATTCCCTTCGCCTAAGGCATCATACATGACCATCTAGGTTCCTCGGAGATATGTCCTTTCCCCATTAGAATCACCTTCTACTTCCAAATTCCAAGGCTTTGCTGACAAAATGACTTCTCACAAAAATTTATCTTTTGTTGACTTACAACTGAAAGATCCTACTTAAGGTTTGTTTTGTTGACACTCTGTCCCCTCTCTCCCAATCACTGCTGTTGTGATGAGGTCAAGAACTGAATCATCCAATAACTAAAATGTTCCTTTTTCCTCAAGCTGTGCTTGGTCTTTAGAATTTCCCTCTCAAAACAGTAACCCTCACAACTATTTGTTACTGGTTTAGAAAATAGAAAAGTATATTAGTAGGTCAGACTAAACAGGGAAAGATCTCAAACAATTAAATTCAATAAACTAGTTTTCCATAAACATGAGAACATAAGCTACTTGATGAAGAATTCCCTCTTTGACAAGAATTTCTGGAATTACTGGAAAGCACTGTGGGAAAAATTAGATTTCAACCATCATTGTATACCATATACCAAATGAGATTACATACCTAAAGCATATTGCAAACCTTAAAGCATGATGTCAATGCTAGATATCATACCAAAAAAGAGCTGAGAATGGATATATGATATTCATTAAAAGAAACAAATCAATTATTATTCACAGTTAGGGAAGGGACAACCATTATACCAAACATAAAATGGGTAACTTATCAGAAAATTGGAAAGTCTTGTCAATAACAAAATGAAGCTAATTTGAATAACAAATAAGTAGTCAATCGTGGGGGGTGGGGTAGAGAAATCTTCACATCCAATATCACTGACAAGGGTCTGAGATCCAAGCTATATCAGGGAGCTGCCCAAATATACAATGGTGAAATACATTCCCCCATTGAAAAGTGGTCAAAGAATTTGAACAAAGAATTCTCATATTAGAAGCTACAATAAAGACTGATCTAACTACAAAACAAAAAAAATCTGAATTTTCATTCTCACCCAGCAAATTAGCCAACACAACAGAATTGTAAATCCATATTGGGAAACGCCAGTCACATAAATACAAAATAGATTGACAATTCAAAAAAATAATCCTCTAAAGAACAGCTTCCTCTAGATTTGTTAAGTGTACAAGAAAATGGATACTGTTCTAAATAGCAACAACATTCTCTTTTATAGGAAGAGTAAGACTGGATGTTGGGAGCACTTTCAAAGTATCATTTTTACCTCAAGGTTAGGATGACATTTCCAATGGTATGACAATTCACAGGGAGAAGTTTAAAGGAAGCAGGCTTTTTATTTATTGAACCAGGGAAAGGATATGAGCTACATGGGGAGCATTAGGTACAGAACACTCCAATTCTAGCCCTGGGGTATCTTGACTCATTTTGCCCTGATGAATTACACACTGGTCTTATAGTTCTGATGGAACCAAAGGACCTTTGACATAGTGACATGTGTTCATGGCTGTTCCCATAAAGATTCTAACTCTTGTAAAATGACAGAGGAAGATGGGATTTCAGTTCCAAGTGGGGATCAGCAGATGGGAGGCTTAACCAATCATCTCTTCTTCCCACCACATGTGGCCCAATTCTAATACTGTCTGACTGACTTCATGAATGGCAGCCATCAGGCCTCAAGGGCTGCCCTTCTTGTCATTCTGGTGGTTTCAAATGCATCATCTTACTTTTGCCATTTTATTTGCCTGGTTTGAGGGAGAAAGGATTCAAGTAGGCAGTGTGAGCCAATACATAAAGCCCTGGCTCTGCACTCAGAGGACTTGGCTCCAAATTCTGCCTCAGAAATTCCTTGGATGGCCTTAGACAAGTTCTTTAACCAATATGGTTTCCTCATCTGTAAAATAAGTATATTGAAGTTGGTGGCCCCTGAGGGGCCCTTCAGTTCTAGGATTGAATTTCTTCTTAGTCTGCAGGTGCCCTTTGACAGAAATGAAACACTCTTAATTCTTGATGAGGGCAGCCAGATAGCACAGCAGATAGAGTGGCAGCATGGAGTCAGGAAGACGAGTTCAAATCCAGCCTCAGACCAATTCCATTGTCAGCTATTCAGGTGAAAGAGTTAGGCCATTTTTGTGGCCTTTGTCACTGGGGAAAAGCAATGGATTACAGAACATACCACCTAAGTCTGCAACAGAGGAAGGGGTTAGCTTGCTGTGTTTGTAAGTGCATTTTCCTCAACTCCTAGGATTGTCCACTAGTTTAAAAAGTCCCTTGGAACTGTGGAAGAGTATTTGTGGATATCATTAGGGATTTTGTTGTAATTATTCAGATGTTTCAGTCATGTCCAACTCCTCATGGTCCAATTTGGGGTTTTCTTGGCGAAGATACTGGAATATCTGCCACTTCCTTCTCCAGGTAAGGAAACTGAGGCAAAGAGGGTTCTGACTTGCCCAGGGTCACACAGCCAGGAAGTGTCTGAGGCTGGATTTGAATCTAGGAAGTTGAGTCTTTTTGACTTAGATCCAATATCCTCTTCACTGTGCCACCTAGTTGCACCTTTCTTTACTTGTAGTTGGTGCCAGGGAATCATCAATGTACCAGGTACAGAAAAAGGCCAATGGCATTAAATGAGGCGAGTGGAAATAGGCTACAAGACATCTCCAATAAGGACTTCTGCTCATGGAGCGTCCACAAAACAAGTGTCTGAATCCCCAGATGACAGCCATTGCACTGGTGTCTGGAAACCCTTAAGAGACCCAGAGGGAAGCCTGCAGTTCCCAGGGAGTCTTCAGAGAAGGGCATAGACAAGGATCTCACAGGATGAATCGGTGAGGAAGAGGAGCGAGGAGTGAAGGAATTGCCCACATCTGTGAGATCATGGAAGCCTTGAAGCAAGGCTTCCTGTCGAGGCTGGGGGATAAAGGGGAGAGGGTCCATAAGCCAGGCAGGAATGAATAAAGGAGCCTCTCCCATTTGAGCCAGATTATTTAAGTGCCTTTTAATTCAGCTGGAAGCAGGGTGGGCTGTCTAACTGAGCCTCAGCCTGTAAGAGAAGGTCAGGGTTCATCTCTGACACATGCTGGCTCTATGGCCCAGGCAAAGCATTTAATCTCTAAGTGTTCTGGGCAATTCTTTGAGACTGATGTTTGCACAGAAGGTGGCACAGATAGAATTTCATCCCCATATGCAATACCAGGAATAGTCATATTCCTCTAATCTAGCAATGCACACTGTGCTTTCTATAGCTTAAATCCTGTAACAAGTAAAAATGTATATAATACTGGGCAGTTAGGTGGCATGATGGATAGATTGCCAGGCCTGGAGTCGGGAAGACCAGAGTTCAAATGTGGCCTCAGACACTTACTAGCTGTGTGACCCTGAAAAAGTCACTTCACCCTGGTTGCCTCAGTTTCCTCATCTGTAAAATGAGTTGGCAGACCACTCCATTATCTCTTCCAAGAAAACCCAAATTGGGTTATGAAGAGTCTGACAAGGTTGAAAACAACTAAACAACAAGCCCCACTTTTTGGAGTCCAAACCTGAGATTTCACTAGGATGTGGAACTCCCATGAACTAGAATCTGTTGCCTTTATGACCTGAGAATTGCATGAGGCCCATGAGTTGGATGACTTAGCCATGCTTCCACATTGATTATGCATCAAAGGGAGGGCTTGGTCCCACGTCCTCCAGATCCCAAGACAACTAGATTCAAATTTAGCCTCAGACCAGTTCTGCTTTGTGCTTAAACCCAGCAGATACTTGGGAAGAATTTGTTCATTCCCCAACCCTTTCCTCCCTTAATTATGTCCTATTTCTCTTGAATATAGCTTGATTTTATGCACTTATTTGCATACCATCTTCCCCATGAGATTGGAAACTCCTCCAGGACTCGGACTGTCGCTCAGATTGTCATTTGTCTCTTCTTGTATTCCCAGAGTTTAGTCTAGTCTCTGGTACATTGTACGTACATAACAGATGTTGATCAATTGCCCACCGGTTTGTTGTTGGTCAAATTCCAATAAGTGATGAATAGTCTAGAGCATGACAATATATAAGGCAGCAACATGCTGTTAAACTTTCTTTATTGCTATGAATTTAGCAATCTTCAACACGAAAAGAAAAGGAATTAGGATTGCATAATAATAAAAGCTAGTATTTACGTAGTATTTAAAGGTCTGCAAAGCACCTTATAAATGCTATCACAGAAATCCTGGGAGGTAGGTGCCATTAGCATTCCTATTTTAGAGATGAGGAAACTGAGCCTGAGGTAGTTTCAGTGACCTTCCCAGAGTCATATAGGTAGTAAGAGTCAGAGGCTAGATATGAACTCAGGTCTTTCTTACAGCAAGTCCAAGGCTCTAGCCACTGTACCACCTATTAACTACTGTTAACAGTTTATTTTTTAGAAGAAATATACACATACACACATGTTTGTATATGTACCTATACACATATATACATGTGTATGTGTACATGTATGTGTAAACATATTCCCAGTGGCCCCTAGGGTTTAGTGCAATTTTAAGCTTTCTTAGATTAAAACATTTTTATAGCACTAAGACTTTTGTAATATCGCATCTATATTAACAAGGTAGTGAGAACTCTCTTCTGTACCTCTTGTCCCCTTCCTTCTGTTTTCCACTCTGACATTTTAATTTGCATTATTGCCCTTGTTTCAGGTCTATTACTATGTGCCAACCCACCATTCTAATCCTCCTCACCTACCAGCCGAGGCCCTAGCTCATAAGAAATATGCATAGTCAAGCAAACTATAGCAACCCATTGGCCATGTCTGCACATCCGGGGCCATGCCTCTTGTCCATTGTTGCCCTGCCAAGCAGTGGGAGACGTGCTTCATCATCTCTCTCTTTGGCTGGTTGATTCTGGAATCAGAGTTCTGAGAGACTGCCAGGTTCTTTCTCCTTATTTTATTATTGCTGGTGCCCCATAAATTGTTCTCCTGATTTCACTTTCCTTAATCTATTGTAGTTCAATCAAGTCTTTGCCAGTTTCTCTGAATCTGGCAAAGTCATCATTTCTTACAGCCCAACAAGATTTCTATATATCCATATACCTCAGTTCTTATTAGCCAGCACCAACTGATGGGCAGCCCCTTAGTTTCCCTTTCTTTGCAAAGCAATGGACTTCTACCACCAACACAGACTTAGAAGCTGTTGTTCTGTGATCTGACCTTTATTTCCTCTCTCTCTCCATTGCCCCTCCTACATTGTTCCCCACTTGGAAGCTCAATAAAGGCTGCTCAGTGTTTTGCAAATGAAAATATTTCGTCAAAGACCATTTAGTGAATATGAATCGTCCATTCATTTTAACTATTAATCCCTCAAATTTCTATTTGGTAGAACACAGAGTATTTGGGGGGGTTGCTTTGCTTTGGGGTTATCCCTCAGATACACTTTGAGTTTGGGTTTCCAGTACGAGAGGCAGATCTGGGGACTGAGACTGCTTATACTCCAGATCTGCTGGCCCCCAAGCTAGGGGGCCATAATTAAACTAAACCAAGGAGAAATCTGGCTCAGATGCAGCCCTGGGTGTTTGGTTTCACTGATGTGCATCTATTCACCATTGCCCTATGTCCTGAGTCCACTGGGTCTATGGGATTCTGCTTTTTGACCCCTCTCACTAAGGTCTCAACCTCCCCCATGACTGAAGCCCAGCTCAGGGCTCTGTGATCGCTGCACTGCCCTGACTTGCTTTCCGATATTCCCTCGTCGGGGTCAATAGATGTACTGATCCTAGTCCTTAAGGGACGCCAATAGGCCAAGGAATACCTGATGAAGGCGATGTGACAGAGAAATGTCTGCTAGATGCTAAGTGTTGGGGTCAAATAGAGTCGCACACAAGCAGCTCTCTAGCTAGAGTCACATCCTTCCTACACTTGTGCAACCCCATTTCCAGGACTTCACAGTCATCTATCCCTTTTAAGTAAAATCCTGGCAAACCCACTCTATTTTCCAATTTGTTGAGCTCTTTCTGGGTCCTTACAAGAACAATAGCGACCATTCACAGAGTACGAAGCACTTAACCTGTGCTATTTCATTTGATCCTTACAGCCACCGTGTAGCACAGGTGGTATTCATACCCCCATTTCACAGATGAGCCAACTGAGTCTGAGAAAGGTTCATTACTTGCCCAGGGTCACAGAGCTGGTAAGTCCTTGAGGCAGGGTTTGAACTCAAGTATATCCTTATGCCACATCCAGTGCTCTTACCTATTGATGTTTATAAAACACTCTAAAATCGCCAACTGCATTATGGACCTTTCTCAGTTGGGCCTCAGCAACCCTGTGTGGTAGGCACTTCAGGCATTATTATCTCCATTTTGCAGATGAGGAAACTGAGGCTGAGAGAGGTCAAATGTTTTACTTGTGGTTACACAGCTAGTATCAGAGGAAGGATTTGAACATTACCTTAAAGAGGAAATGATACCAAATGATTCAAGTAAAATTTACCACCACCACCCTCCCCACCAAATATCATTCACCCATGGCTGCACAGCTAATTAGTACATCTTCCCAATTTTGAGTCCCTCACATCATGTTGTCTTCACCAATTCTGTTATCAGTATTTGGAATTGGAGCCAACAGGACCTGAGCTCAAATACAGATTGAGACACTTACTAATTGCGTGATCTTAGTCAAATCACTTACACTCTCTGTGTTTGAGACATCTACAAAATGGAGGGTGACCTCCATGGACTCTCAGGTCCCTCCCACTTTTATGATCTCTTATTTTCTAAATGTCCCTCTAGTGTCATATGCAGATTGGCTAAGAACCTCTCCTGTTTTCATCCAAGTCACTGTTCTTCCTTATGGCCTGCACAGGAGCCAAGGCAGGCCCTTGGATCACACCTATGAAGCCCATTCTCCAAGCTGACATCATGCCTGACTTGTTGGGCCCGGTCATTCAAACTCATTTAGCCGCCAGGTCCCTACCTTGTTGATAAGAGACTCGGTTAACTGTTCTCTCTTTCACAATGGTGTAATGGGCCCAGCATTCCCCTGACCTCCCTGGTGGCACATGGATAGAGTGCTGCTCCTGGAGTCAGGACGACCTTAGTTTAATCTGGTCTCAAGCACTCACTAGTTCTCTCACTCTGGGGAAGTCACTTAACCTCTATTTGCCTCAATTTCCTCAAATGTAAAATGGGGATATTGCAGAGTTGTGGTAAGCATCAAATGAGATGTTTTTTTTTTTAAAGCACCTAGTACAGAGCCTGAAGCATAGTAAGTGTTAGACAAATGCTTACCACCTTTCCCCCTCCTGTGGCCTGCTAAGTAACCCTGCCACAAGAGGAAATGAGGGGTTAGTCAGGCACACACAGCTCTTAGTAAAGCCAATGGGATTCCCTGTCACTGATCTCACAAGCGATCCTTTGAATGACTAGTTCTCATATGTTTCTAAGAAATGTCATCAAACCTGTCATCTTAATTTTTTGTATCCAATTTCATTTGGAAAACAGGACAATTTTACTTCTTTATTCCTGGGGTATGTCTTGCTTTTCCTTGGTCTCTTGGAGATGGCAAAATGAAACATAGCAGCCACGTGCACTGAGTGGTTTGGCACCTTGGAATGTGGTTCATCTAAACCTGGTGACATGACTTCATTAAGAGCCATTAGTAATTCTTAATGTCAACGCTCCTTCCTTACAAATTTCCTGGATGAAAAGATCATGGCATTTAGCATGGCAACACACAGAATTATGGGGGTTTAGAAGTGCAGGATCCCTCTAAGCCTCCACCTCTTTGTCTTGGGGGATCCCAGCAGCTTATGAGATAGATATCTAACCAATGGAGGAAGGGGGCAAGAAAAACAATGGGATCCCATCGGACTCAGCCTGAGGATAGAGACACAAGCAACCTCACTCGGAAGGGAGGAATACTCCCTTTCATCAGTCACTTCATTTGTGGGCAATGACTATGATTTTTGACCCACTGACATTTTCTCCTGTCTCTAGGTTTGCTTTCAGAAGGTAGCTATCTGACCTTGCTTACTTAGAGCTCAGGTACATTTCACATTCCTTTCTTAAATGAATCATTGTCATCAGTCAGAAAATCACCCAGTATTTCCTGTCACCAGGAAACTTTCTGCTACCCCTTAAGGATGTGTTGTTCTAAGGAAGACCCTGGCCTGGGGCCCCCTGAATTTGGGGATGCAATGACATACATTGTATGCCATAATATACTGTTATGTTTTAGTTTATAGATGAATATTTCGGGGAATGCTATGTTGTATATTGACTGAGGAGACAAGTGCTCCTTGATACTGGAGAGTGCCAGCAGAAGCTCAATGACAGCTACCAGGACATTGTCAAGGGTGTTTCTGAGAATGGGAGAATGGACCATGGAGTCTGTGGGATCTTTTCCAACTCAAGATTCCATGATGTACGACAGAGGAGTGTGGTACAGTGGGAAGACCTTGGTTTAAAACTGTCCTCAGATAGGAACATCCTCATGGTGCTGCTCTGCCTTTGGCCAAGTCTAGTCACATCTCAGGGTGAAATACTTGCTTTCCTCCTCTGCCAAATGAGTGTTGGATCATATCTCTAAGACTTTTTTTTTAAATTCTGAACTTCACCAGTCTTGAACACATGGGTCTTCTTACATGACTTGTGCCATGGAGTCATGACCCACAGTTTAGAAAGCCCTGAAGGAGATGAGAGTGCAAAAAGTTTAAGGTAGAGTCTACCACATGTGTCTCCCTCTAGTGGTAGCCCTGGGGACTACACCAGAAAAGCAAAGTGTGAACCTGTATCTCCCATCCCCAGTCCAGAATGGGAACTCTCTCTCTCCTTCCTCCAGTGAATTGTCCTCAAGTGTAAGCCTCAAATGACCTTGTTTCTTATTAGAAAGTAGCCATTAAGCTCAATTTCATAATTTAGTGCTGGCCGGTAGCCCTGTCTACTCTAGCCCTGATAAGAGTGACATCTTTCCAATCTGAGGGTCTAAGTCCAAATCTCCTACAGAATCTGCTCACTTCTATGGTGATCCTAGGAAGACCATTCTCCTCTCTGTACCTCAGCTTCTTGTTTTGAAGAATAAAAAGTATGGACACAGCTGTGCTGGTATTTCCAGGAGGGAAAAAATACCCATGATATACTTTTCAGTTTAATCTTAGTTAACATTTTATTCCTCACTTTCTTAAGTCTAGACAATTAACAAGACAATAAATCAAGCCCTGATTTGTAGCCTTTGCCAATTCCAGAACATACATGCTCACACTGAAAATTAGACAATTGACTTTAGGGAGCTGCTATGAGCTGGCTCCAGTACAACCTTGGGTGTGGCCAACATAATCTGTTTCCTTCCAGATAGAAATCTGCTGATGTACCCATTCAACAAAGCTTCTTTCTCTCTCTGACACCTCAGCTAAAATACTTGAAAGTCTTGCTCATATTAGGTCCTATATAAGCATGGAAATATACCACTAAATGAATGACAGTCTGCAGAGTGGATCACTTTGGTCCAGTGTTATTTGTAAATATCAAATCAGTCCAAGGCTGGATAATCCATTATCCCCCATGGTTGTGTACTTCCATTGGTGTATGTTGGTTAGGTCATGGAGGGAGGGAGTCCACAAGTACATTAAAATAGTTGTATTTTATACTCTCATTGCTGTAATCTGATGCATTGATTTTCTAAGCAAACAGAAAGGTCCCATTGATTTCCTTTCCCTCTTTCCAACATCCTGAGCTACATGTTTCTTCAACTGATCAATCAATAAACATTTATTAAGTACTTACTATGTGCCAGGCTTTGTGCTAAGTGCTGGGGATACAAAAAGAGGCAAAAGACAATCCCTTTACTGGAGTTCACAATCTAGCAACTAGTTGTGCACTATTTATTATATTGTAAGTTTCCCAAGGCAGAGACCATTCATTTCTCACCCACCTACACATTGGAATAGGGGTATAGATAGAGACTGGATCTCTGATTCCACTGGCATGGGGAGATTTCCCATGAGGAATTGCTACCAATGCAGATTGACACCTCCATAATGTATAGTCTTGGAGATTTGCTTTGAGCACTGAGGGGTTCAGTGACTTAGGTTGGGGTCATGCAACTGTATCAGCAAGCACCCCAGCGTCCCCAGGGTGGCTGCCCACACAGGTTCTTAGATCTGCTTTGTTAAAGGAAAGCAACTCAAAATGGGTTAACAAGCTTACTTTAATCAGTCAAATATGTATCATTTACCTAGTTCAGGGGAAAAAGGTCAGCACCCCAAACTTCAGAGTATACAGACAGAATTATCAAGACAGAGAAACAGATCAAGTAGACAAGTTTCCAAACTGTCCAACCATTACATCCATACCAAATCAACATCTGGGTTTTTCAAAGCCAGGGGGCTCTCAACAATGGCTTCCCAGAGTCTCATCTGATCAAATCACAGAACACTTCTCAAAGTGAGCCCCAAAGCAAAGCCTCACATCAGGGATTATATAGCCTTCTCCTGGGTCAGAGAATGTAACCACCCTCTTGACCCCCTGCCCAATCACACAGCATCAAGGTGTGGGCATTCCTGAAAACCAAGCCTCCTGCCACAGGCTCCATGTGACCACATTCAGCCTATTAGGAGGCAGAGTATATTTTCAAATCAAGGAAGGTTCTCAGAGTCTCTTAAGCCTATCAAAGGGCCTAAGGGCAGGGAAGATCTTTAAATTTGTATTTCCATTACAGCAACTTTGCAGAGATGGGACATGGACCTAGGTCTTCTTGGCTCCTGGGCCAGTTCTCTTATAATACATGATTCATTGTCCATAGGGAATCAATAAAAGTCTGTTGAATGAATTAAGAAAATCACCTTTTCTCCAATTTGACTTTCTTTTAACTATATCTGAATTTTTCTCTGACAATATCTTCTGATATGAACTAAGTACTTAATTGGATCCATGCTTTCATTAAGGTGGGCAGTCTTTTCACTGGTAGAGAAAGCTGACTCCTCCCTACCTTATCATCCTAGGCAAAGCTTGTTTCCTGTCCTTCCTTCAATCCTACACAAATGACTTCTCAAAAATGCTAGGTCCACCTCTGTGTCTCATGAGTTAGCAAGGGGAAAAGAATCCTACAATATAGATTTCTGCTTTTAAGCAATGAGGAGCATAGCAGAGCCTGAGCAAGTTCTCCTGAAGTCACACAATGAGAACTGAAGCATCACTGCCCCAGGACAGGGCAATGAATAGGGCCAGGGGTTGACATGTTGTGCTTGTGATCAGCATGATGCCAATATTGAATCATAAAGCATTCCGCAGCAGGTATGTATTTTGGCATCAAGGTATATTGTGATTATTGTTATTGTTTTATAATTTATTACTAGGATGTCTAACTCAACCCAGGCATGATTTCAAAAACCTCAATCCACAAACTTTGCTGAATTACCTTTGGCCATATATGGTCTCCTCTAACCATATCTGAGTCATTGTCTCATATGAGTCATTAGCCTTTATTTGCCTCATAATATGAAACTCAGAAAAGTATTGCCCCCCAAAGACCCTGAGCTCACACAGACCCCTCTGAGGACATTCTCTCTCTGGCTTTTTGCCGCCACCTGGAGTTAATCCAGCATCCCACTCCAAATAAACTCCAAATACAGATCATGACTAGGTTTCTCCAAATGTATGTGTGTGTCCCCATTTCCCCTTAGGACTTTAATATACAATATTAGGTATAAGACAGACTTCATTTCACTCCAAAGAAAACGTATAAGATGCTCAAGTCTCAAACCCAGGACTCACAGAGACAATATCTTCCAGGAAGGGAACCAAACTTGGACTTTCTGGGCAGCATTTGGTCATTCTGGTGAGTTCCTCAGTCACAGAAAGCTCTGTATCACCCCAAACTTTATCCTCTCAAGTTATGGACCCCCACCCCAGAGGTTAGCATGGTTTGGGGGTACTCAATAAACCAATTCCTTCTCAACAAACCTGCACTTTCTGAATAATGTTGCTTTCTTGGTATTGATCATGCTTTCTGCTCAAGGATCATGTGAACTGCCCCTGGTTTCTATAGTGGGATGATTCCATGCAGAACACATTCCTGGGCCACAAGGAGAGGCATATTACTTTAGTAAAATGACACCACAGCTCTTAATTGGCCCCCAAGTGTCTCTCTGCCTAGAGCTTTCATCCAAGAGGACTGGTCTCTTAAGAGCAGAGGTGGGGAACCTGCCCCCTTGAGGCCACATGTGGCCTTCTAGATCCTTAAATGTGGCCTTTTGACTTCCTTGGCTGCACCAGGCTTTTGTATAAACTCAAGTTTGAGAATTCTACATTGGATTGATGCATAACGAGTCAGAGAATACAGGAAAAACTTTTCTCTCATCTTTCAGGGGTCAGTCTCTTCTAAGATTGAAGCCAGTCTGTATGAATTCAGACCTGGAATCCTTGATAATGGAAGCACACCCCCTCACCCTGAGAATAAGGTGGCATTTCTTTAAGGAAGATTCTCCCTCAGGAAATCTTTCTTTAGTGGATATGGTGCCTAGACTTTGGACCTCCAGAATTCTCAATCTTGGGTTTATCCCTAAGCCAGATACAGCTAAGGAAGTCTCCCTCATCTGACTAGAGAGTTGCATTCTGGGATTCTGTTGCTTGGGGAATTCCAAATACACAGAAGTTTGGAGTTCAGAGCAGGGTGCTCAAACTCCCCACCGCTACCACCACCACCACCAACGATGGAAAAATACATGTGAATCACTGGCTTCTTTTTTGCTGGGTCATCAGCAAGTGTTGGGATGGTGATTTCTCTCACCCTACAGCCAGCAGCAATGGTGGCTGCATCTTGGGTACACGGCCAAATGAAGACATGCTTGGCCAGCTGAGCTTGAGTCTTGTTTATAGTGTGTTGTTCAGTCTTTTCAGTTGTGTCTGACTCTTCATTGACCCCATTTGGGGTCTTGGCAAAGATACCAGAGTGCTCTGCCACTTCCTCCTCAAGCTCAGAGGCCAAGTTGAAAGATCCAGAGGAAAGACCTGATTTGGGTGAGCCTCCATGGAAAGGCAAGGTGCCCAGACCAGGAGACCATGGATGGGTTTGGATCTTCCCCACTGGTGGTCATGCCCTTGTAAATGAGCTCCCAGACACAATCCAGGATGGTGTGACAATACCAAGATGGAGGAGGCAGAGGAGCTGAGCCCAGGCTTCTGTTGGGGCAGGGACCTTAGGGGAGGGACTTCCAGCAGGGCTGCTCTGTACTGCTCCTGGGAGGCTTTAGAGAGTTGTTTTTCCAAGCCTCTGACAGTGGGTGTCAGAAGTGGGACTTGAAGCTGCTTCCTCCTAAGGCTGAGCCCACCTTTCTTCCCAGTATGGCAAAACTTCCACTCAGATTTGGTACAGTAAACCCAAATCTCTCCAATTTTCTGAGCCTCAGTTTCTTCATGCATAAAACTGGAATCAATATGCATGTACTGCCTATGTCACTGGTCAAGGCTCTAGAAATGTAAAATTGCGTGTCATTAGTAGTCAGAAGAATAACAATGATAATATACTTGCTGTTGGGATTGAAGAGGGCTTGTAAGCATACTGGGAGTTTTCAGAGAAGCAGACCAGACCAGAGTATCAGTTTTCTTTTTTCTTGTTTGGTATTAACCTCTGGAAAATCAACAAGGAAAAAAAAGTATGTGTCCAAGTTCCCAGTGAAGTGGGGCTGTGTTCTTATAAATCTAACTGTCTTCTTCTGAAATCTATTCCTTTAGTGTCAGGCTGCCTAGAAAAGTGTGTGTGTGAGTGTGTGTGTGTGTGTGTGTGTGTGTAGGAGGGGAAGGTGAGTGTGTGTATGTGTGCATGTGGGTGAGTGTGTGTATGTCTGTGTATGTAGGGAGGGGTGGGGTTGTTTTTCCTCTCCTCCTTTCCTCCAACCCTCCTCATCACTTTCCTGGAGTCTGTCACTAAGGGTTCTCACACCACAACTGTACTTCTGAGACATGTAGCCTTAGGGCTTAGCCCTACTTGTCAGCTGTCCTAGGAGATTAATTTCTCTTTCTTGGTCCTTTTGTCCTTTGGATTCCCTCTTGCCTTTCTCATACCCCAGGACAGAGTGGGCTGTTCTCCTCAAAGTGAGCCAGTCCAGACATGTGTGTCACATCTCTCTTCCCCCCTCTCTGTTTGGGGTTTTGAGGGGCAGGCTTCCTTCATAGCCAGCCCCCTGGATTGGGATGCAGAGAAACTGGCATTGATTCCTGCCAATGCTATTGACTCTTTTGGACACCCTGGGAGAGTCATCCCAGCTCTTGGTGTCTCAATTTCCTCATACACAAAATGAGGGGCTTGCCTGCTATCAGAGGTTCTTAACCAGGGGGGCCATGAACTTTCTAAAAAAAAATGTATTTTCACAACTACATTTCATTAGAATTGTTTCCTTTTGCAATCATCTCATTTACAAACAGTATTCTGAGAAGGGGTGCATAAGCTTCATCAGACTGCCAAAGGGGTCTAAGACACAAAACAGGTTGAACACTCCTGGGCTAACTGACATCTAGCAACTTTTTTTTTTTTTTAGCATTAAAACCTATGGTCTCCTGCTTTAAAAGGAGCTGTACACATTGAAGATCCAAGCTCCAACCATGAAAGAATCCAATGGACTATATTACTGTCTCAAATTGGAAAGTATCTAGTTCAACCTGTTTCTGAGCAGGAATCCCTTCACTTGGAAAGTTGTCTTCTAACCCCAACTTGAAGACCTCCAGTGCCATGAAGCATCGCATCCTGGGCCACCACTGCACTTGGGGACAGTCTGAATGGTTAGGAATATTTTCCTTATACTGAGCTGAAGTGAACTTATCTCTTCTACTCAGCCCTCCTCTAAATGCTGAGAAGGTGAAGAGGAAATTCACCAAATCAGAGCTAGACCACCAAGTCCAAGGATCCCCAGTAGCACATCCCTGATAAGTGGTCTTCCAGACTGAACTGATATGTCTTCCAGTGGGTGGAAACCCACCACCTGCCATGGCAGCCCAGTCTACTAAGTCAAGCCTGTGTAGCTTTGCGTAACCTCAATCCATCACTCCTGATTCTTTCCCTGGTGCTAAAAGGAACAAGTCTTTTGTAAGATAATCCTTCAGATCACTGAAAATAGGTATGATGTCCCCAACCCTGAGTCTTCTCTTCTCCCTGACCATTCCTCACTCCTCCAGCTAACAGCTTCACATGTGTGGTGAGGATTGTATATCTTTTCCCTTGGGATCTCTTTCCCACTTCCTCTTTGGAGAATTTTCATGAAGCATTCTGGGGTGTCCTAAAGAGCTTTTTAGGAAGAAGATGGAAGATAAAGGGAAAGATCCATCTACTATGTGCCAGGCATGGTGATGAGTATTTTACAAATATTATCTCATTTCATAGACAGTACGAACCACACATGATGGCTCCTAAAGCCAACCACCAATCAGCAGGAGGTGATAATATAAGAAGGAGATGTACTGCCCTGTTTCTGGGGAGCGTAGAGCCAAATGGAACTGACCAGCAGCATGAAGTAGACAGTAGAAATCTGTTTGGAGGGCACAAATATGCAGGGAGGGTCCCTTGGAATATAAGGACCAGGCTCCACAGAGAATGTTTCAAAGCAATGGCGGCACCCTTCTTTCTAAAGCCACTCGTTTCATCACTCAATGGTTCTGTTTGCTGGGGAGTTTTAAACCAAACCTGTTTTCACAGGTAGATGGAGTTCAGCATCAGGAACCCCTTCCAGTACCCATTGGCAACAGCTGGGCCTCATAGTCTTAAAGCAGATCTCCAGCATTTTGTCCTAGACCCCTGGGTGGTGGATCTGATGAAGGACAGCAGAGAATTGAAATGGCTAACTATAGAGGTAAGATTGAGAAGGGAGGAAACTGAAGAGAAAGAATAGTGGTCTGAATAAAGTACAGAGGGTGGACTGTTGGAGGTCCCAGTGAGGATGAAGCATGGTTAGGAGGGGATGGAATGATAGGTTAGTGAGATGGAGGAAGGAAGGAATCAGAAGCTCAGGATGCAGGGGAGATTCAGGCTGTTACTACCCCGTGTGTGACTGAGGCAGAGTGAAAGAGCAGACCCTGGGATTTAGGGAGGCCAAGGAATTGAGAGCTCAGGGTGGCTGTGGGAGAATCAGCATGGATATGGAAGTCTGGTATGAGGGTACACATTGAGGAGGAGAGGGTGTGGTGAGCTAAAAGATGAAGTACCTGAGAAAGGGAGGTGGGTGCTGGAGAGCAGGCAGGGGATGCATCCGGCCATCCTGACTGAGAGCTTCCCTGGGTTTATTAAAAGAAAACAACACATATTCAGCAAACCAAAACAGCCTTTAGAGATGTTTTCCTTGGCCCTCACCCTGACCAGCCAGGCCTGGTCTCTGTTAGGCCTCAATTTATTTATATCAATGTGTCTCTATGTCCTTTGGCTCCTGTCCACTCCCTGTGTCCCAGGGCCTGATGTCTGCCTCCCTCAGAGTTGCTTTGCTCTCTCTTGATCCCTGCTCCCTCTTTGAGTAAGTGAGAGTTAGGGTCAGGTCTGTTCTTTTGGAAGATTATTTCATCAGTTGTGTGGAGGATCAATTAGAGAAGAGAAATATTTGATGATAGTTGCCAGAAAGATTTTGAGAAATGTTTAGAATATTATTTTGTTTCTTTTTTACCTCTTTCCTCCCTCCCTCCCTCCCTCCCTTCCTTCCTTCCTTCCTTCCTTCCTTCCTTCCTTCCTTCCCTCCTTCCTTCCTCCCTTCCCTCCTTCCTTTCTTCCTTCTTCTCTCCCTCCCTTTTCTCCTCTTATCCTTCTCATCCTTCTTCCATTCTATTCTGTTCTACTGCCTCTCACTTACTCCCAGATGGAGCATCTCTAAGACCACATAGCAGTTTAGGACTTTGTGTGGGTTCTATCTTCTTCCTGCTTCCTGCCCTCACCCCAAGCACTCTGGGGTAATACTAGAATTCCAAAATGTGAGTGAATTTAGGAAAGTAGACTTCAATACTGATGCCCTAGTGTGCTATCTTTAAAAAAAAATCCTTTTAAATTTGTTTCTCTTTCTCTCTAGCCATTCCTTCTATGTATGTATGTATGTATGTATGTATGTGGGTACACACACACACACACACATACACACACACACATCAAATGACCTCTCTGATCTGTAATGATTACTGGGATACATCAGAGTCCCCTTCAGCAGTGGATGGCCAGATCATGGAACCCTAGCCAACAGATCTTCCTCCACTGTGAGATACCCCTCGCCCCTCTGTTGCTGCTCATAGGTTTCAGTGCTGGTCTTCATGAGACCCTGGAGAGCTGAGGCCACAATTTATCTGGACACTCCTACCTCCCTCAGTGGTGGCTCAGTGCTTTCTACAGAAGGCATTTTGTACATGTCTACTGCATTGGAACAGATGGCAAGGTTTTCTTAATTAAAAAATTTTAATGAACAAAAATCTGTTTTCCCTTTTCCCCTCCTTTCTTTGTTATTGAAAAAGAAAAAAGAAAAGAAAAAGAATTGTTTTTCACAACCTACCTTCCCCTCCCCCCAGTCTTAGGGTAGAAGAAAATATTGCAGACCAACTCACATAATGCACACCTTGATGAGATTTCCCCTCCACAATCCACCTGCCAAATGTACCTTCAGTCTCTAGTTGAAAACTGTAAGGGGAAGGGGAGTGGATCCCCTGCCCCCCCCCCCATTTCCATTTCAGAAAGTTCCAATTAGATTGGCCTTTGGCCATTTCTACCCACTGCTCCCAGGGGTTCCATGGAGGTCAAGCTAGATCCTGGGGGGATCAAAGCTTCTTGAGAAGGTCCTCTTTGTTCTAAGTTAAACATGGCCAGGCCCTTGAGCCACAAATGATTTAACCTGGCATAGAGTCCTTCCATCTATAAAAAGGGGATATTTGCAATTCTTGCTTTTCATGATTTTCTTGCATCATTCTCATTTCTCTTCCCAGTTTTTCCTCCACTTCTCTTACTTGATTTTCAAACTCCTTCTTGAGCTCCTCCATGGCCTGCGACCAGTTCATATTTTTCTTGGAGGCTTCTGATGCGGGAGTTTCAACTTTGTTGTCTTCTTCTGGTTTTGCGTTTTGATTGTCTTTGTCACCAAAGAATGATTCTGTGGTCTGAGTGTGCTTCCTCTGTTTGCTCATATTGCCAGCCAGTTCCTTGACTTTTGAGCTCTCTGCCACAGTAGAGCTCTGCTTCCAGAGTGCAGAGAGCTGTGTCCCAAATCGCTGGGGTTTTGAGCAGCTGCTGTCAGAGTTTCTTCTAGGTACCTGTCTCAGAACTGCGAAGAGGACTATGTCTCCACAGTCTCAACAAGCCGCGCCATGCCAACACTCCTCCTCATGCCAGGACCACCACCCAAGACTGCAACCCAGATCCAAGTAGGGCAAAGCAGGAGAATCCTGCCTTGGCACCAGCAGAGGGACTCCTGCCATTGCCCTCTGGTTGGCCACTTGGTCCCTCCACTATCTGTGGGCCTGGAGCTCCAGGATGCACCACAGCCACTGCCACCTGTGCTGCCCTGGGGGCAGGGGCTGGACTGTGCTCTTCTCTTACCCTGGATCAACAGAGTTCCCCACAGACCTCTTACTTTCCCTTTGGCTTTTATGGGTCGAGAAGTCTGGAAACTGCCACAGCTGCAGGTGATTCACTCTCCTGAAGTCTGCTCCAACCCGATGCTGGTCTGCGCCACCCTGAGTCTGGGCCCTCGTGGATCCCGCACTTGGCTCCCAGAGAGCTGTGATGGACCCTTCCTGTAGGCTTCCAGGCTGCCTTCAGTGGGAGATTTATTTCTCTGCGTCACTTTGTGTGTGTTCTGTAGCTCTAAAGTTTGTTTAGAGTCACATTTTACAGGTATTGTAAGTGATTGGTGTGGGAGCTCAAGCAAGTTCTGTTTCACTCCACCATCTTGGCTCCACCCCTGATATTTGCAATCCTTAGGATTGTGTTAGCTTCTGTTCCTTATTTTTGTAACCAAATGATTATTTTGTTTAGGATAAAAGCAATTTGAGGAAGAGATAGCAAAGAAATGTGACTAGACTTTTCAGGCCCAGTTCAAATGCCCTTTCCTCCATAAAAACCTCTGATGTCACTTTCATTGCATTCTGGGGCCACTAGGGGACAAAATGGAGAGAGTGATAGACTTGGAACCTATTCACATCCTGTCTCTGTCACTTACTAGCTGAGAACATGTCAGCCTCATCTTCCTCATCTACAAGATGGGAAAGACAAGAACATGAGGTCCTTGCAAGGCTCAAATGAGGTAACATGGACTAAGTGTTGTGCAAGCATGGGCACACATATGGTCACACTTCAGTATACATGCTAGTATAGAAACATATACATTAAATGTGCTTTAGTGCTTAGAAAGCACTTCTGGCAGAGTATCTCATTATATATGTATGTGTGTGTGTGTGTGTGTGTGTGTGTGTTTGTAGGTATAGACACCCACACATGTTGTGGTGATTGTTTTACAGCCATTTCAGTCATGTCTGGCTCTTGTCTTGGCAGAGATACTGGAGTCGTTTGCCGTTTATTTCTGCAGCTCATTTTACAGATTAGGAAACTAAGGTAAACAGGGTGAAGTGACTTGTCCAGGGTCACACAGCTAGTAAGTGTCTGAGGTCAGATTTGAACTCAGGTCTTCCTGACTCCAGGTCCAGTGTTCTATCCACTGTGCCACCTAGCTACCCATATACATATATAGATAATAGATATACATATATACACAAATATACACACACATATAATACATATATATCTATAACAGGTATATAATGACATAATATATAAGGTATACAATGTAGATATATAATGGTATAATAGGGATATAATGTAGGTATATACATACATATGTATATATTTTATTACATATCTATACACTTACATGCATGTGTGTGTATATTATACATACATACACACACATATATACATATACATATACTTATCTCAACCTGCTACAAGTATTTTTGTATTACTTTTATCCATGAGTGAACTTCCCTCTCAAAGAGATTAGGTGATATGCCCAGAGTTATTTAGAGCTGGAACTTGGACTCAGGTATTCTGATGAAAAAAATTAGGGCTTTTCCCCCACTAAACCAGGGTATTTAAATAATTGTTTGCTTGTTTTTTAAATCTCAAAAATGTTCAAAAGTCTTCCCAGCTTGTGAAATGTCTTGGCTTGCCTCTCAGTAGCTGTGTCACCTTGCACAAGTTCCCCTTCCCTCCCCTCCTCTCTCCTCCCTCCCTCTGGTGACCTAAAGTTACTTGCTCTTCTGTAAACTAAAAGGATTGGATTAAAGGATCTCTAAGGGCTCCTCCCCCTTTGCTATTCAACAACAATCTTGATAGTCTTCCTTGGTATTCTAAGTTCCCACCCAGATCTGACATTTGGTGTTCTAAGACCTTTCCCAACTCTACATTTCTATGTTCTAAGGTCCCTCCCAGCTCTGACATTCTATCTTCCAGTATTCAATGGGAGCTACCATTTTATTATTCTCAGTGTTTAGAAATTGAACCTGGAGCTTATATTTAAAAGGCCTAAAAAAGAGTAGAAATTACTCATATTGAGTCAGACTAATATACTGAACCTTGCAAAAAATGCCAAACAAACTTGAGTATCGCTTTTAAGAGGGACCTGTAGATCAAGGCTTCTTGGTCAAGGATGTCCACAAACTCCAAAGGGATTGGATTGCAGGGGGTCTGTGAACTTGAATGAGGAAAGTATTACACTCTTATTTCAATAGAATTCTTTTCTTTTCTAATCCTCTACATTTCATTATCTATATTTGGGTTCTCTTGGCTTCAGGTGACTGGCAAACAGTCTATGACATAAACAAAGGCTAAGAACCCTGATATAAAGGGATCAATCCTCTAATGAGGGCACTGATCAGGGGCGTTCAGAATCTGGCTTGCTCATTTCCCAATCTGCCTCTCAGCAATCCAAAAAGAGTCCTTTGCTTCTTCATTTTCTCTTTACTTCTTGACTTTTCCCCTACAAAACTTCACTAGTATCCCTACTCTAGGTAAAGCCCTGTGCTAGAGCCTGGCTGGGTACAGAATACAACTTTAACACAGCTTGAATGTCCATGGTCCTGCCAGTTTAGGAAGGAACAAGACACCACTCCAAGGGGCAGTGAGCCCCAGCGTGGCCTGATGATGAGCACTGCCAAGGGCCCTTCGCGACTGAGAAGGCCATTCCCATTAAGCGTGGAAGGGAGCAATATTTCATGAAGAAGGTAGAACAAAGTTGGGTTTAAAGAACTGGGTAGGAATTAAGCAGGTAGGGAAGAAGAAGAAAGGCATTCTCGGCGTAGGGATCAGTGCAAGTACAGACACCAAGGTCCGAAAATACAGTAGATGTTTGGGAGACTGAAGTTAGTTCAATTAGATTGTCAAGTAGCTTGTTTAGAGAGGACTAATAAAAGATGAGGTTAGATGGTAGGATGGTGCCAGATGGTACAGGGCATGACATTCTAAGAAGAGTAGAGCATTTATTTGGGAAGGATTAGAGTACTCTTGAAGGTATTTGAGCAAAAGGGGGGCAACATGACAAGATCAGGGTTCAAGAAAGATCTTTCCATAAGCTGAGTGAAGGAGGAGCTGGCTGGGGGCACCAGAGAGGAGTGTGGTCATGGGGATGGGTGTATTCATTATTATCTTTCCTCATTCTTCTTCTTGGTTTTTTAGTCACCTCTGTTCAGCTTGCTTCTTAACAAAGTGGAGAGCTTTGAGTATCTTGAGTGTCTTGCATTGTAATTTGAGAGTGTTCATAAGATGGTGCAAAGTAAAACTGTTATTTAGCAGAGAATGTCTTTGCTCAAGATTGATTTTAGGAAGAAAGGAAACTTAAAAGATTGTGGTTCTTTAATAGCCTCCTGGATGAATTTCACAAACACAAAACATAGTCATGACCACAGAGAACAGAGGGCTTCAGACTCCCAAGGGCAATGGTCTAGCCCTGCAAGGCAATGCCACCCAGTTCCCCTAACTGAGTCTACAGGGCTCTGGCCCCTCTGGGGCCTGGTAGGGGTAGCCCACAGGCAGGCCATTTCCTTTCTAAAAAATTAAACTAAATTCATTATATTTTAAGTTCTGAACTGTCTCCCCCCACCCCCTCCCTGCCCCACGGTAGAGAAGGCCACTCTTTGATACGGATTTACACATTTACGTAAAACCATACTGTGCATGCTTCCATTTCTCAGCTCTTTCTCTGGAGGAGGAGAGTAACCTCCTTTAGAGGTCCTTTGTAGTGGTTGACAGTTTATTTTTAGTGCTCAGAATAACTGGGATGTTCACAATTGTTCTTCAAACTACATTGCCATCACTGTATTCAAGATTCTCTTGGCTCTGCTCTCTTCCCTCTTCATTATTTCATACAAGTCTTTCCATGTTTTTTAAAAATCAACCAGTTCATTTTTTACAGCACAATCACATACCACAACTTGTTTAACCATTCCCCAATTGATGGGCATCCCCTCAATTTCCACAGATCATTTCCAAAATAGGAACCTTGTGCCTGGGTCCTCAAATGGCTCGCTTTCCTGAGGTAACAATCAGGGAGAAGGTTTTACTTATGAAGGAGGGTCTCTTGTTTGGGATGTTGAGCCAAGAGGGCTCAAGAGGGTAAGGCTACTTTAGATTCACTTCTCTGCCAGGACTTCGAATTTTTTAGAGTTTATTGGGCAGTTCATGGGCCCAGGTTTAGTGAGTAGATGCTGTGTGGACTGATGAAAAGGGTGTTAGAATTACAACCAGAGGATGTGGTCATTCATAATCTGAATCCAACTCCTAACTACATAAACTTGGACAAGTCATGCAACCAGCCTGGGCCATACTTCTTTCTTTGGTAAAATGAGCTGGTTAAGCTAGAGGACTTTTAAGTCCTCTTCAACCTTTAAATCCTGGGATAATTAATCTATGACTAAGCATAAAAAGAATGGAGCCCATTGTTCTAATTACTTTGTCACCAGCAAAGAACGAAACAATCCCTAGCCTCAAGGTGCTTATATTCAGTCATCTGGGAACTTTAGGATGATGCCGCCCAGTAAGTCTGGCAGACTTCCATCTCAAGAGAAGGAATGGAGCTGTTGACTTCCTTCTCCTTAGCTCTTCCCAGCAGGGAAGAAGCAAGTTGGAAAGGGGGAATACAAGGTGGGAGGGCACCCCCCAGTGGTGGGAACTACCTCATCATTACTTCAGAGGGCAGATACCTCTGGAGAGAGACTGAGGCTGGTAAATTTGCACAGCTCAGCCTCACTTAAATCCAGCTCTCTTGCAAATCAAGCCATCACCCTCCTGAAGTCTTTGGACTGTTTTGAGAATCTAAGAGTAAACACCTGGCCGTGTAACCTTGAGCAAGTTACTTAACCCCAATTGCTTAGGGGCGGCCAGGTGGCTCAGCAAGTAAGAGCACTGGCTCCAGTGTCAGGATGAGCTGGGGATCAAATCTGGGCTCAGATACTTAGCACCACACCCAGAAATAACTGGCTGTGTAACCTTGAGCAAGTTACTTAACCCTGATTGCTAAGAGAATCTAAGAGTAGTTCCAGCTGGGCAATGCTGCTGTTTTTTCCTCCTACTTTCTCTGACCACGTGGAGAGTGCCATCCTTACATGCCGGTACTCTGTCCAAAGGAAGATAATTTAGTTGCTTATACTTTGCAAAGTATCTTGGGGTTTGAGGGCTAGATTTTTTTTCTTCCCTGCTTATTATCCTTTTGCTTCCAAAAAAAAAAAAAATCCAATGGGACAATTAACTCATCGTCTCAGATCTTATGTAGTTCTTATTTATGATTTCTTGATATGTAGCTCTGAAAAACCAGGCTTTGATAAAGCCCATTCGGATCCAAATGGAGCGACTTGACTATACCTTTGAACCCAAATAACTGGCTCTCACTGATTGGCCGATATAGGCCCCAGCCCAAGCCTCACTTCTTCATTGTTCGGGTTTTGATGTCTCAGAGTATAAATAGCAATTGTTTCTGAAACTCTGAGGGTCTTCCCCTCCCTAACTGCTTCTTTAGTGAAGGCAAAGTAGGCCATCTTACCTCAATTCTTACTTAGCCTTTAACCACTGAATGTGTGCTGCCTCAGATAAAGAGACCTGGGAAAGCCCTTAGCTTAAAAAAGCCAAGGTTTTCCACTGCATGCTGGGCCATCATCAGTCATCTTGACCTATGTCTTACCTTACTCAGTGACTCTGGAGAAAAGAGTGAGACTGATTACTTGCACACTTAAATCCAATTCACTTACAAGTCAAAACATTAGGCTCCTGATGTCATTGTTCCCATTTAAGAATGAAGGCTGAACAACAACTTCAGAGAGTGGAAGACATTGGGTAGTTCAGAGATGAGGAATTTTCTAAGCCCTTGTCTCCCAAATGAAACACAACCAAGTGGAACCATCTTGAATATTGACCTATGGGTCAACTGACACAGGACATAAACTTTACCCCTTGCAAGGGGCACCATTGCCCTGCTCTGGCAGCAGACTCAGCAGCAGCTCATGATCAACCCTGTGAGTAAGCCATACTCCTGGCTCAGAGTGGAAAGGAAATAATGACTGTGGGGGTGGTAAGCCTCCATCAGCACGTGAGCTACACAGGGAAGCTAAGTCATTTCCCAGAGTCTATGCAAGTTCTAGGTAGAAAAAGCCTCTATCTCCTGTGGTAGAGAGGAGGGGAAGGGAGGCGGGGGCAGGAGAGCACAGATGGCCACAGAATTATGTAACCACGTCAAAATAGATCTTGGTTTATAAAAGCAGGACATAATGAAGAATCACTTTTGTTGGATGAGCTCAAATGAAGGGAAATGAGCTTCACACAGGGCCAGTATTTATGGTAAAGACAACACACACACACACACACACACACACACACACACCAAACAAAAGATGAACTTTGTGTGTTCCTCAAAGTTTATGATGGTTGTGCGGTTTTTAATGGTCATTTGTTTGTTTATATGTCACTAACCCTACCCTTTGTCACCATCAAAATCTGGTGTGGTTTCAGAACCTCCAGGACCCTCCCATTTGGTCTGGTGTCTGTCCACCTCAGGGTCACAGCACCTTAGAGCTGAGAGGATATGAGAAATCACAGAGACCAGTAATATATTTTGTCAGGGGAGGAAAGCAAGGTCTGGAGGAGGGAAAAGACCTGCCTATGGTCATGCAGTTCATTAGACAGAGTCAAGCCTAGAATCAGGAGTTCTGCCTCACTGAAAATTTTCTTCTCTGGCTCAATGGGTAATGCTGAGGTCAAGGACACAAAAGAAGGTCATTTCCGGTCTGAAGAAAGTGCTGTCATGGCTAAGATGGTGAGTAAAATCTAGAAGCCTCGGAGAGGAGAAGCAGCAGCCCTCAAAGACTAAATGGAGCACGAAGGCCCTGGCCCATCTACAAGCCAGCTGTGTGAAACTGAGTGCCCCAGCTCCGATTCCACACTGGGGTCAATTATAAAAGTTACAGCTCCCAGCTTCTTTATGAGAGAACCCTCTTCTCCAGATGGTACGATTGCTAGAGGGCTTGTCCAGTGGACCTGTGGCGGTCTGGATCATCAGCCCCTCCCCTGCTTTTTTCCAATAGCCTTTCCATGCTTAAATAGCTCTCTCTGACAGGACATTTTCTTCACCTCCTGAAAGCTTATGCCTCTAGGAGGCTTCAAAAACTTCTAATTCAGGGAAGAATGGTCCCCACTAATGTCCCAGGGGTGGGAAACACTCACAAAAGATGGATTCCATGCCTCCTGGTCACAGCAGAATGAGCAATTCACCCAGGACCCCCAGTTTGATACTTCACCACCCTATTCCTCTTCTACCTGGAAAGTGATTCCAGAAATATGTCTGAAATATGCCAGCATCAGCTCTTGTCCTTCCTTTTCTAATGATGTCTCTCCATTCCACAGAGCCCTAGAGATGGAACACTATTGATTCTGGTAACACCAACTTTAGAAAAAGCTATTGGAGAACTTTCCAAGCAAGGTCTGTAGCACCATTTTAACCCTAAAGCAAATAATACTTTGCATTGCCTTTAAATGGTCCATCTGTTTCCCTGATGTCAGTGCCTTGAGACCAAGCACCACAAGGATGCTTTCTGTAACCACACACACACACACACACACACACACACACACACACACACACACACACAGAGTCCTACAGAAGGAGGCACTTAAAAAAGATTTGCTGGATTAAGGAAATAGCTAGAGAATAAGAGTGGAAAGGAAGCCTGGAGGAAAGGGATTATGGAGCCCAAGAAGAGGAGCCCAGTGGTGTTCAAATATCGCCTTCCATGAATCAGGGAAACCAGGTCTCCTTAGTCTGGGTTGGAGCTCCACCAAGGCTCTTTCTAATCCCTTAAGGCTTTTTTTCATCCTGAGCATTTCTTACTCAGATTCCTTCCGTCTTTCATTGGTTGTTTGTCCTTCGTTCTTGAAGAGAAACAATGGCATCCTTCCATGGATCCCCGACAGAGGATTATATCTCTGCGTATCATCCCCTTGCCATGCTGGAGGCTCCCCCCCCCCATAATGTTTCCTAGATCTCAGAGCAGCTCGTGCTGTTGGCTGCTTATCCTGCACTCTCACTGTGTTTCCCCCACACACACACACACACACTTTGCACATAGTAGGATTTTTGTCGAGCTTTAAGGTTTGCAAAATGCTTCACATATGTTATCTGCTTCGATTCTCTCAACAGCCCTGGGGAAGCAGGCTCTACTATTACCCTTATTTTACAAATGAGAAAACTGAGTCTAAAGAAAGTGCAATGATTTCTACAGGACTCCATGGCTGTGTCAGAGACAAGGTTCATACTCCAGTTCTCCTGATGCCAAATCCAGCACCCAATCCAGAATACCACCGAATTGCCTCAGCTTCTCACTCAGCCATAGCCTTTTGCAGCTTGCTTACTGGGTTGGTTTTATCATGAGAATGAGACTGACAGATGGGCCCCTGTGCCACATTGCCACTTATCCGTTCTGAAAGGAAGAGAGCTCTCTCCAGTGCACTGCCCCACCCCCTCCCCAAAAATCTATTCCTGATGCCTCTGTTTTCTTTTAACTACCCCTGGTTTCTCTACTAATACTGATTTTTTTCAAAGGTCATTCGTTAGGAAGTAATCACCAAATCTATTTTTTAAATCAAATCCCATCTATCTCAATGTCTCTATAGAATTTGACCCCATCAATATTTCTTCCTTTTGGATACCCTCACCTCTTGGATCCAGAGACATAATCTCCTAGTTCTACTTCTCTAAATTTTTGTCCTCTGGCTCCTTTTCTTCTTCCAAAGCTGTTAAGATGGGTATTCCCCCAAAATTTATCTTCTCTTTTCTCACTCCCCACACTCTCTCCCCTAGTAAATCTCATTCACTCCTGGCAAATTCAACTGTGATTGCTACCTAATGCCTTTCACTCCTGTATCACCAGCTGTGATCTCTCTTGCATTTCCACTGCCTGTAGGTCTTCTCTAGCTGGATATCCCACTGGAATGGATATCCCATTGAAATGAAGGGCGAACCTCCCAGACTATTGAGTAAAGGCCAGTTGGCTGCAGCCAGATAGTTCCTGGGGTGCACTGCTAACTTCTGAGATCAATATCAACATTAATAAAAGTAAGCCCACTAGAAAACTATGTAAAGCCTCTAGGGAGCTTTTATGGAACAAATGAAGATTTTTTTAATTAAGCATTTATTAATTTCCTTCTAAGTGCCAGGCACTGGAGATATGAATATAAGAAGCAAACAGGACAGTCCCTGTTGTCAAGCAACCTCCATTCTTCCAGGGGAAGACAACATATATAAAAGAGTGGTGGCCAGGAAAATGTGTTTTTAACAGGGAAAGAGAGGGACATTTTATAGAATGAAAAGGCATTAATAAGGGAAATCATCCTCCCTTGTGGAACAAGAGCCTACTGCAATGTTCTACCAAAGAGGTTATTGAGTTGTTTCAGTCATGTCTGACTCATGATCCCATTCGTGGTTTCCTTGGCAAAGATACTGGAGGGGTTTGCCATTTCCTTCTCCAGCTCATTTTACAGATGAGGAAACTGAGGCAAATAGGGTTAAATGACTTGCCCAGCTTCATACAACTAGTGTCTGAAACCAGATTTGAACTAGCCCTTTATCCATTGTGTGACCTAGCTGCCATTGGCAAGGATTCATTCTCTCGCCTTACTCAATGTATATGCCAATTAAAAGCAAGAATATTGAACTTAAAACACATAGACACACACACATGACCAGAGTCGATCACAGAGATATGAACATTATTCTACTCCATTTGTTCGATGCTGAGACATTAACTCAACTTTGTGCTATAGGCACCCAAGCACCAGCTAGAATTCAGAGTTGGCTTACAGCACATGGGTAAAGGATATGGTTTGCTCTGCACTGAGCCTCATCTTTATCTCCAGGCAGACCCCAAGAGACACAGTACTGAACGCTTCTCCAAATTGTTTATCTTTCTTATCTTAAAGATTTCATCATCCCCATGAATGAATAGCCATTCATCACCTCGATTGGAACTATACAAATGGAAATGACACTAAGCTCACTTACTCCTAATGTGCATTATGATTAGCACCTCATTAAGTCATTATTGATGAAAAGTTAACTATAGAACATGAGCAATTTTCCAAAGTGATTAAAGTTTGGCCTTAATAAGCCTAAACCTTTTAAATATTAACAATTTTATAGAACTTTTTACTTTCAAAAATATTGGGGGTATCTTCTGATTTAACCTCAATTCACTTACAAATTATCTTCCTCTTCCCTCCTGCCCTGGTAAGAAAAAGAAGAAAAAGAAAAAGATAGTAATTCAGTAAAGCTAAAAAAGAAATTGACTGACTAACAACAAATGCAATGCTCCATACCCAGAGTTCCCTACCTGTGCAAGGAAGGCAATAAGGTATATTTTCCTCTCTTTTTCAGAGCCAAGCTTGAGTATCATAATGACAGAAATCGTCATTTCATGTTATATATTCTTATATCTTACCTTTTATACTATTGTAGCCGAGATGTTTATCCTTTTCCCTGCTTCTACTAACTTCATTTGTCTTTAATTCAAATAATTCTTTGGAAGTTTCTCAGTATCCATAATTTTCACAATTGCCTATGGCATAATAATGTTCCACTATAATCCTACACCAGAATTTTATACAGTTCCTAGTTGATGAGTATCTACTTGGTTTCCAGTAGAAATTTTTCCATCTTTCCACTACAAAAAGTGCTGCTGGAAATATTGTGGGAAATTTCTAGTTTTGATTTCTTTGGGATATATGGGATGGTGACTTTGGATCAAACGATAATGGACATTTTCATTGCATTCCAAATAATTTTACAGGATGGTTAGACCAAGTTACATCTCCACTGGTGATATATTATTGTATTTTCTTTCCACAACCCATCCAAAATTGATTTTTGTACTCTTTGCCAATTTCTTGGGTATGAGCTGAAAGCTCTGAATTATTTTGAATTGCGTTTCTTTTCTTATTAGAGATTTGGAACAGTTTTTATTATGACTGGAAATTGTTAGTTAATTCTTCTGAGAATTGTTGATTTATATATTTTCATCACTTTTCCATTGGGAATATATCTTGGTTTAATAAGGGGTGTCCCAGAAGTCTTAGTGTGCTGACTTTTGGGACACTCTATATATTTGTGTTAATTCCTTAATAATTTTGGGTTTCTTCTCATCAGAGACATTTAATGCAAAGATTTTTTTCCCAGTTGACAGTGTCCCTTCTTATTCTAGCTAAATTGATTTTGTTTATGCAAAAGCTATAAAATTTTATGCAATATAAAATATTTATTTTTCTTATTTTGTGATGAGATAGCCCTTTTTTATTAACAGTTTGCCTTGTCATGGATGAAAAAGGCATCTCATTTCTTTCTCTCATAGTTTATGTTACAATTTTAATATTTTTTGCTTCATATTTTTATTGCTAAGCACAAAACCTGGCACATAACAGGTGCTTATAAAAGTTTACTGACTGACACAACATATCCATTTGGGTCTTATTATCTTAAAATAGTGTAAGGTGTTAATGTGACCCAAATTTCTGCCTTCCAGATCTTTCCTAGCACTTCTTCTTCTTCTTCTTCTTCTTCTTCTTCTTCTTCTTCTTCTTCT
>NW_027186458.1:7918239-7953473 GCF_028583685.1 Petaurus breviceps papuanus
TCTTCTTCTTCTTCTTCTTCTTCTTCTTCTTCTTCTTCTTCTTCTTCCTCCTCCTCCTTCTTTTTTTGCTTTTTGGAGGGCAATTGGGCTTAAGTGACTTGCTCAAAGTCACACAGCTAGTAAGTGTGTCAAGTGTCTGAGGTCGGATTTGAACTCAGGTTCTCCTGACTCCAGGGCTGGTGCTCTATTCACTGTGCCACCTAGCCACCCCCTAGCACTTCTTCTTAAGTAGGGAGTTCCTTCACAAGTAATTTATAAAAGGTCCTGATCAGCGTAGAAAATATATCCCTGGAAGTAGTTGTATATTTATATGTGTGTGTATGTATATGTATATATATTCAAATTCACACTGTTAAAAGTGAAAGTTACATGTAAAATAGAGTCATTGGTTCCAGTCCAGTAGAAATATGAAGTACACATTTCAATAATTACATGGGTCTATGGTAGACATTATTAACACTAATCAGGTTCTTTCTCAACTTTACCTAATGCTAGATAATACAGATGAATTGTCTCTGATTCTGTCTATTCTATTCTATTCTATTCTACTGATCCATTTTTCTATTTTTTAAAACCAATACCAAATAGTTTTGATGGTTACTATTTTATAGTATAGTTTGATAACAGGAAGGATTATTAACCCCCCTATTATCTTTTCTTTTTTTATTACACCCCTTGATATTCTAGACCTTGTACTTCTTCAGTATAACTTGTCATTATTTTATCTAATTCTAAAAAAAATATACCCATGGCACTTCAAATGGCATAACACTTAATCTGTAGATTAACTTAGGAAGTATAATCATTTACCATGTTATTAGGAATAGTCTAGCCATAAGTACTGTCACTTCAATTATTTAAGTGATCCTTTATTCCTTTAAAAACTATTTTGTAATTTTATCCATACAGATATTGAGTATGGCTCGGTAGATTGATGCCAAGAAATGTTGAGGAGTTTATAGTTATTTTGAATGTGATGTTTCCTTCTGTGATTGAATTCTGGACTTTATCAATGCTATATTGAAAATTCATTGATTTTCTGGGCTTATTTTATATCTTCTACTTTTCTGAAGCTGCTAATTGTCTTGATTACTTTCTTTGCTGATTCACTAAGGTATTCTAAATAAGCCATCCAAACATGTTGCCAGAAAACATGGATAATTTGGTCTTCTCTTTGTCTACATTTATGTCTTTAATTTCTTTGTCTTATGATTGTAAATAGCATTTCGAGAACCCTGTCAAATAACAGCAAAGAAAGCAATTGTCCTATTTGTATTAGGAAACTTCCCAGTATTTCCCCATCAATAATAGTACTAGGTTTTGGTTTTAGATGCAGGATTTCCATTATAGTTTATTTAACTGTCCTTCTATACTTCTTATTTTTGGCATATTCAACTTATATGAATATTCCAATTTAATAATAATAACAATAACAACTATAAAAACAAAAATAAAATGACTAACATTGATATAGTCCTTATTATGTATCAAGCACTGTGCTAAGTGCTTTATAAATAAGACCTCATTTGATCATTATAAAAAGGCAAAGTAAGTGCTCTTATTAACTCCATTTTATAGATGAGGAAATTGATGCTGAGTTTAAGTGACTGACCCAGGGTCACAGAGCTAGTAAGTATTTGGGTCAAATTTGAATTCAGGTCTTCCTGACTCCACTGTGGTGCCCATCTGCTTTTATCAAAGGATTATTTTTTTGCATTGGTTGAAAGCTCATTAATTATGTTCTTTATGTTCCCAACACTGAACCATCCTTGCATCTGTGGTATAAATTAAATTTGATAATTTTGAATAGGGTTTTAGAGCTATTATTTTAGAATTTTTGTTCAGATTTTGTTTAAAATATTTGAAAAAAATTTTTTTAGTACTATTGGTCTCTAGTTCTCTTTCTTTGCTTTATCTTATCCGGTATAGGTATTTGTAAAAAAAAAAAAAAAATTTAAGAGTTTGGTACAGAGTTCTTTTGCAGTTTCTGAGAAGTGTTTGAATAGTAAAGGTATTCATTCTTCTTTAAATTCTGGGTAAAATTTGCCTGGAAATCAATCTGGACGAGAGTATTTCTCCACCTGCATCCCTCCCCTTTTTTAGTAGTTCCTTTACTGATAGTCCAATTTCTTTCTCTGAAGTTGAACTGTTTAAGATTTCTCTTTGATGTTTTTAATTGAATATTTCATATTTTTGTTGCTAATCTTCCTTTTCTAATATTAAATTTTCTGTCATATAAGTATGTAAGCTTTGACCTGAAAAGCTCTCCTCTGGCATTTCAGGGGGTCAGTTCTTTTCCAGACATCGAGAGAGAACAATCAGCTTTGGCTTTATTTCTTTTCATTTCTTCTTTGTTATGATTTCATTCTTTTTTTTCTTTTTCCTCCAGTAATTTGTGAGAAAGGCCAGCTCATTATCAGAGACTATGGGAAGGGAGATGAGAGTGGGTGATGATGACAAATGTGAAGACAAGAGCATGTGTAATAATATTGAAATAGAAGACCAATGATGGTACATTAGATGCTAGACCTCAAAAGAAATAAATTATGATCCAGAAAGAGAGTATTTTCTTCTGGCTTTGAAAGATGACAGAATCCCCTCTCTAAGGTCAATTCTCCCTCCATACTTGCCCTTGAAACCATCTCAACCTCATTTTTTCCAAAAGATTACAACCTCACTCATCCTCTCTTTGCCTCTAATTTTCAATCTGTCCCTATATAGTGGTTCTTTCCCTGCCTTCAAACATGGCCAAGTGTCCTGGGTTCCAAACAAAAAACTTTACCAGTCATTCCATCAACTCAAGCTATCACCATACATGTATTTTTTTCAAACTTCTAGAAAAAGTGAAAAATCTGTGATTGCTAACTACTTCTACTTTCTCTCCTCTATATCTTTAGGGTCAAATACCAAATTCCTCTATTTGGCTTTTAAAGCCATTCACAATCTTGTCTCTTCCTACCTGTCTAACCTTCTTAAACTTGCTTTGCTTCTGTGTATTAAACAGTCCAGCAACAATGGACATCTTGCTATCCCTCAAATATACACTCCATCTGCTCCCTCCATGCCTCTTGACTGACTGTCCCTCGTGCCCATAATTCTCTCCTTCCTCACCTCTGTCTCCCAATTTCCCTGGAATCTTTCAAGACTTAGCTGAAATCCCACCTTATTGCAGGAGGCCCTTCTACCCATCACCTACCCCAATTGCTAATGCCTTCTCTCTAAGATTAGTTTCCATTTACAATGTAGATATCGTGTATGTCCATGCTTGTTGGCATGTTGTCTCCTCCATACACCTCAAGGACAAGAAGCTCTCATTGCTTTTCTCTGTCCTCCTAGCACTAAGCACAGATCATGGAATATATTTATTCTTGAGGATTGACACACTCTTCATCCCTCTACTATCTAGTTTTTGACTTTATCACTTAACTGAAATTACTCAACAAAATTACCAATAATCTCATTTAAAAGTTATTTTTATTGCTATCTTTTTTTATTACCAGAATTTCTCCCAGTATCCTTCCCCTAAGGCCCTGCTCCCTGCCAAAGAGATACCTTGTATAATAAATAAAATTTTTAAAGAAAAAAAAAGAGAAAAATAGACAAAACTGATTAATAGAGAAAGGAATAAGCATTTGTTAAGCACCTATTATGTACCAGGCACTGTGCTAAGTGCTAATGAATATTACCTCATTGGATTCTCACAACAATCTACTATTATTATTCTCACTCTACAGTTTAGGAATCTTAGGCCAACTAAGGTTCAATGACTTACCCAGAAAGTGTCTGAGGCAGGGGAATTAACTGTAGATTTAGAGCTCTATACAATGTGCTACAAGCTGTGTTATATAGAAACTTTCCACATCTTCAGAAGAGGGGGTAGGAGTATCTTCCTCCATCTCGGCTTTGGGACCATGCTTGTTCATTGGAACTGATTGTTTGTGGTTACTTTTTCCATTTCCATTATTGCCGTCATCATGTAGATGATTTTCTTGGCTCTGATTACTTCACTCTGCTCAGATTGTATAAACCTTTCCATGTCATCATATTCATAACTTTTTACAGCACAGTAATATTCCATTTCATTTATATACCATGAGTTTAACCATTCCCCAGTTGATGGATATCTACTTTGTTTCCCATCTTTTGCTACCACAAGTGCTGTTCCAGTAATTTCTTATGGCCAGATCTGCTTGTTTTTTATTCAATCCTCTTCGGATATGTTTGACATTTTTTGCCACCCATTCTTCCTGGATATTCACTATTCTCTGGACTTTCATAACACTATTTTCTCCTGTATATCCATTAAACTGCTCCTTCTCCGAATTCTTTTCAGGTTCATCATTCAGATCTTCCTTCTAACTGTGGGTGTTCCCCCCAAGGCTCTGTCTCCTGTCCACTACTGTCTTCTCTCTACTTCTCTCTTTGTGACCTCATCAGGTTCTACAGGCTTAGTCATTTTAGTGATGCCAATGATGCCCAGATCTCTATATCCAGCAGCAGTCACTCCCCTAGCCATCGTCCCTGCCTCGCCAATCAACTATTGGCCATTTCTTACTGGATGTCCTGGAAACATACGAAACTCAACATTCCCATGACTTAAATCTTTCTCCTTCCCCCCAAAAACCCATTCTTCTACCCAACTTCCCTATTTCTGTTGAAGGCATCATTATTCTCCCAGCCTTTTGGGTTTATAACCTTGCTTCTTTCCTCAACTTCTCCTTCTCCATCACTCCATCACTCCAAGCAGTTGCTAAATCAGATGCTTTGGATCTCCACATAACCTCTTGCAACATCTTTTTTCTCTGCTCAATAGGGACATCCTTGGTTCTGTCCTTCACCATCTATCCCCTACATTGGTGTAATGTCCTCCACATTGACATTGCTGCCTCATATCACGCCATAAAAAGGCCATCCTCCACTGCTGTCAAAATGACTTTTCTTAAGCACATATCTGAACAGCTCAATAAATTCCAATGGGTCCCTCCTATTACCTGTAGGAAAAAAAAAAAAAACCACAAGCTAACACATTTACATGTTAAAGCCCTTCACAGCCTGCCCTCAGTTTAGACTTCTGACTTCACTGTACATCATCATCCTTCCTATAATCTGCTATCCAACCAAACTGGTCTTCTCTGTTTCTCACAAATGTCTTCATACTTTGGTGATCATTTTCCCTCCAGGTCTGGAATGTGCTTCCCCGTCACCTCCACTCCATAGACTTTCTTATCATTAAGATCAAAGCTAAAACCATTCCTGATGCCCTCCATCTCAAAATACTTGGATGTATTTCTTATTCATTCTCTTTATATTTATTCCATATGCATGTGCTTGTCTCTTGCCCTCTTACAACGTAAGCTTATTAGGAGTAGGGATTATTCCATTCGCTGCATTTTTATTCCCATCATTTAACACATTCCCTGGCACATAGTAGGTGCTTAATCCATGTACGCTGTTTGGCTGATTTATTTTTTAGTTATTCATCTTCTGTTTATAGCCAAGTTGATTATGTTTCAATTCAGATGTAAGAGGTTTTATCTTCTTCGTCTTGAAGCATACACATACGAATTTATTTATAAATAAACACACATATGCCCATGTACACACACACACATACATGCAACGACATCTTCTGTTGCCAAATTGGCACACCAAGCCCAGGGGGTGGATCTAATTGGATTCAGCTCTATTTATGCTTCCAAGTTAGGATTATAGTGAGCCCTAATAACAAATAAAATACATTTTCTCTCAGAATATCAATTGTACCACAGTAAAAGTCCAAGATTCATATTTAGAGAATGACTGATTCAATGGAAAGCATTATAGATCTGAAGTCAGAGGACTTGGATTCAAAGCCCATCTCTGCTGGTTGCTACCTTTGTGACCTTGGGCATGTCACTTAATATCTCTTCTCCTAAGTTTCCTCATCTAGAAAATGAGATAGTTGGATTAAACAACCTCTGAAATTCCTGCCAATTCTAGATCTATGATCATATTACCCCTTTACAACAAGTCACTTTCTCTCCCTGGGTCTCAATTTTGCCATCTCTAAAGTGAGGTGATTAGGCAAGATGGTCTCCAAGATCACTTCATGTTTCAATAAATATTTTTGTACATATGGGTGCTTTTCCTCTTTCTTGATCTCTTTGGTATACAGCCCTAATAGTGATATTGCTGGATGTAAAGGTATGCACAATTTAATAGCCTTCTTTGACATGTTCCAAATTGCTTTCCAGAATGACTAGACAAGTTCACAGTTCTGAATGTACTTGTTTTCCCAATTCACTATAGCATTTGTTATTTTCCTTTTTAGGAAATAGCCACTCTAATGGATGTGAGGTGGTACCTCAGGGTTGTTTTAATTTTCCCTAATTATTAGTGATTCAGAGTGTCTTTTTAAAAATATGGATATTAATAGCTTTGATTTCTTCCCCTGAAACATGCTTATTCTTATTCTTTGACCATGTATCAATTGGGAACTTATTCTTATAAATTTGACTCTGTTCCCTATATGTTTAAAAAATGAGACTATCAGAGAAACTTGCTGCAAATATTTTTTTCTCAGTTCCCTGCTTTTCTTCTAATTTTAGCAGCATTGGTTTTGTTTGTGTAAAACCTTTTTAAATTTTCTATAATCAAAATTATTCATTTTACTTCCCATGAATCTCTATATATCTTATTTGGTCATGAACTGTTTCCCTATCCAAATATCTTACAGGTGAGTTCTTTCCTGCTTTACTAATTTCCTTGTGATATCATCCTTTATGTCTAAATCATGCACCCATTGTGAGCTCATCTTGGTGTGAGATGCTGGTCTATGCCTAGTTTCTGTTGGACTACTTTCCAGTTTTCTCAACAGTTTTTGTCAAAGGGTGAGTACTTGTCCCAATAGCTGGAATTTCAGAGGTTATCAAACACTAGGTTCCTATGTTAATTTGCTTCTATATATTATATACCCAATCTATTCAGCTTATTGTACTGATGATGATCAACCTCTCTTTCTTATTTAGAACCAAATTACTTTGATTACAGCTTTGGGTTTTTTTGTATTTAATTTAATTTTAATATTCATTCTAAATTCTCTCTCACCCACTGAGAAATCAGGAAAAATAAAATCCCTTACATATGTGTGTATGTATTTATGTGTGTGTTTACATATATATACATATATATGTATATATGCCAAAAAAAATTCCACACTAGCTATGTTCCAAGAAAAAAAAAACAAAGAAGTAGAAGAAAATATGTTTCAATCTTCATTCTGAGTTTATCAGTTTTCTTTTTGGAGGTGGGTATCATGCTTCATCATGAGTCCTTTGGAATTGTGGTATTGATCAATTACTAAGTTTTTCAAAGTTGATCATCTTTACAATAATCTTGTTACTATATTCATTGTTCTTGTGCTTTTGTCCACTTCACTTTGCATCACTTCATACAGGTCTTCCTAAATTTTTCTCAAACTATCCCCTTCAATCAGTGATGTATTTTGTGAAAACGTTTTCTGCATCTATTTAAATAACAACGTTATTTTTATTGTCTTGTTATTGGCAGGGTCAGTTATGTTTATCATTTTCTAATATTGAACCAGCTCTACATTTCTGGCATGAATCCAGCCTGGTCATAGTAAATAATATTTGTGATATCTTGCTGTAATTTTCTGGCTAGTATAAATTGTTTTGCATTAATATTCTTTAAAGAAATTGGTCTGCAGTTTTCTTTCTCTATTTTGACTCTCCATGCTTTAGGCATAAAGATCATATGTCATAGAAAAAATTCAGTAAGAGTCCTTTACCTTTTGGTCTGTTTTATTTTCCAAACAATGTATGTGGCTATTGAAATCAATTATTATTTAAATATTTGGTAGAATTCACTTGTAAATCCATCTGGTCTTGGGGTTATTTTCTTTAAGAGATCACTAATGGCTTATTCAATTTCTTTTTATAAGATGGGTTATTTCTCCTCAACCTATTTTCCACTTCAGTTGTTTTTCCTCTAAGATATTTCACTTTTGTTCTATTTTTTTCAGTCTCTTATGGAATCATAATCTTTGATTTGGACAATCCTAACTTTTATAGAGTAATTTTCTTCAGTAATGTTTTCTGCTTCTTTTGTTGTTCAGTCATGTCAAAATCTTTGTGATCTAATTTGAAGTTTTCTTGGTAAAGATACTGGAGTGATTTGTCACTGCCTTCTCCAGGTCGTTTGACAGACAGATGAGGAAAAGAAGGCAAACAGCGTTAAGTGATTTACCCAGCATCACACACCCAAATATGAACTATGGAAGCTGAATTTTTCTGACTCCAGGCTTGACTCTCTATCCACTACCTTACCTAGCTGCCCTTTGTACCTCTTTTATAAAACTGTTCATTTTAATTTCATAACTTTTTTGCATAATTCCAATTTATTTTCCCATTTTTTCCTCTTTTACTCTTATTTGATTTTTAAAACATTTTTTGCTTTATTATGTTTTTACCCCTTAACCCTTCTAATAATGATCCCTGGGCTTTTGTTCAATCAACATTTTTCTTTGAGACTTTGCTTGTAGATGTTTTGAATACATCATCTTCTGAGTTTGTCTTGAACTTCCCTTTTACCATAGTAACTCTTTATGCTTGGGTTCTTTTTTCATTTTTTTTGTCTTTATTAATTTGTTTCTTTACTTTTAGTTTATAATATTTAGTTCCACAATCCCTTGAGTTTCAAATTTTTTCTCCCATGCAATCAAGTCTAGGATCTGCAAATACTTTCACATTAGACATTGGGCAGGTTGTAAGGAATGATTATAACTGATGGAATGAACAAAGGGAAAGAGGAAACAAAACCAAACAAGAAATAGAAAGAGAGCAGGTAGTTTGCTTCAATCTGCATTCAAACTCTGTAGTTCTTTCTCTGAATGTAGACATCTCTTTCCATCATGAGTCTTTTGGAGTTGTCTTATAACCTTGCAATGCTGAGAAGAGCCCAGTCTATCAAAGTTGGTTGTCACACATACATTGTGTCTGTAATTGTGTACAAATTTATCCTGGTTCTGCTCCTCTCCCTCAACATCAGTTTGTATAAGTCTCTCCAGGAAAATATGAAGTCTATCTGCTCCTCATTTTTTATAGCACAGTACTACTGCATTACACTTATAAACCACAACTTGTTTATCCCATCCCCAATTTATGGGCATCCCCTTAACTTCTGATTTTTTGCCACCACAAAAAGAGCTGCTATAAATATTTTTGTACATACAGGTCTTCCTCCTACTTCTGTGATCTTTTTGGGATACAATCCTAGAATTGGTATTGCTGGATCAAAGGGTATACACTCATTTATAGCCTTTTGGGCATAGTTCTGTAATGCCAAGCAAAGGCAACTTCCAAAGGTTCAAAATACCAGCATAGCTGCTATTCATTTTATTCAGTGACAAATTAAGAACAGAGAAAATCAAAATACAGCCTAATTCAAAATATAGCATTCACCAAGTGTAATTCAATAATTTCCAAGTACTACTCCATCCCTGGACAGTACATTCATTTAGTCAATCACAAAGCCCCTCTTCTCAAATGGAGATTAGTTTCCAATCATAAAGTACATTCGTTTGGTCAGTCACAGAGCACAAAGTCAAAAATTTCCCACTCCTGGATCACAACTGAAAAGGCCAGCTACCCCTGAGTTACAACAAGCTTAAGATATCATTACAGCATTTTATACCCAAAGAGAGGTCTTTTCTTGATCTTGACCCAAGGCAAGTTGTCAGCAATCTCTCTTCCTGGGGAGACAAAGCTTAATAAGGCCAGAAGATACATTGCCAGTGTCCTCATTAATTCATTCTCTGTCTGCAGAACAGTCCTAGGACCCCTGAAAACATTAGCAAGACCCTCTTCCAGGATTTCTGTAAACATACAACAAGAAAATTCTTCTTTAGGGTTTCTGAACCAACAGCAAGGTTCCAGACCCTCTGCAACAACAGCACTTCACAGTGGATGAATCTGGCAAAACAACATCAAAACAGACAGACAAAGTACCAGCATCACAGCCGTCTCCTCAGTCCTTGGCAGCTCTGGGTGGCAACTCTCAAAAATCCTGGGCAGCTCAAACTGGCCCTCAGCAATCCTTTCTCTGTCTCTGTCTCTCTCTGCCTCTCTCTGTCTCTGTCTCTCTATGCCTCTCTCTGTCTCTCTCTCTCTGTCTCTCTCTCTCTCTCTCTTTCTCTGTCTGTCTCTCTCTCTGTCTCTCTCCCTCCATGATGCTGCTTCCAAAAATTCTTTTGCCTCTCTTCCTCTGCTTGTGCCTCTCTAAATGCATGCCACCAGCTTCTCCTAGTTCCACCCTCTCTTTTCACATCAACAAGTCTATCCACAAGTGGAATTTACAAGCTCTGGGTTTTAACACTCAAACTGAAAACCAAGCCAATACAAGGAGATCTTTAAATTCCATTACTATTACAAGTTCCAGATTGCTCTCCAGCATGGTTGAATCAGTTCATAACTCCATCAACAATGCATTAGTGTTGCAATTTTTCCACATCCTCTCCAGCATTTATCATTTTCCTGCTTTGTCATCTTAGCCAATCTGACCAGTGAGATGTGGTACCTCAGAGCTATTTTGATCTGCATTTCTTTAATCAATAGTGATTTTTTTTCCCATATACTTATAGATATCTTTAATTTCTTCCTCTGAGAACTGTCTGTTCATACCTTTGACCATTTATTAATTAGGGAATGACTTGTATTCTTATAGATTTGACTCAATTCTCTGTATGTTTTAGAAATGAGGCCTTTATCAGAGACATTGGTTGCAAAAATTCTTTCTCAGTTTTCCACTTCCCTCTTAATCTTGGTTAAATTGGCTTCATTTACACAGAAACTTTTCAATTTAATGTAATCAAAATTATCAATTTTGAATTTCATAATGTTCTCTAATTCTTGTTTGGTCATAAAACCTTCACTTCTTCATAAATCTGACAAGTAAACTATTCCTTGCTCTCCCAGATTCCTTACAGTATCCTTTATATCTAGAACATGCACCCATTTAGACTTGATTTTGGTATCCTGTGTTAGATATTGGTCTATGCCCAATTTCTGCCATACTATATTCCAGTTTTCCCAGCAGTTTTTGTCAAATATTGAGTTCTTATCCCCAAAACTGGGGTCTTTGGGTTTACCAAACAGTAGATTACTATAATCATTGACTGCTGAGTCTCATATACCCAATCTCTGTCATTGATCCACTACTCTATTCCTTAGTCAGTACCAAGTAGTTTTGATGACTGCTGCTTTATAACACAGATTAAAATCTGGTATGGCTAGACCACCTTCCCTAGTGTTTCTTTTCATTAATACCCTTGATATTCTGGACCTTTTGTTCTTCCAAATGAATTTTGTTACCATGTTTTCTAGCTCTATAATTTTTTGGTAGATTGACTGGTATGGCACTAAATATGTAACTTAATTTAGGTAAAATTGTCATTTTTATTATGTTAGCTCAACCCAGCCATGAGCAAGTGGTGTTTTTCCAATTAGTTAAATCTGACTTTATTTGTGTGAAAAGTATTTTGTAGGTGTGTTCATATAGGTCCTGGGTTTGTTTTGGTAGATAGATACCCAAATATTTTATAATGTCTATAGTAACTTTAAATGGGATTTCTCTTTCTATATTTTGCTGTTGGATTTCATTAGAAACATATAGGAATGCTGAAGATTTATGTGAGTTTATTTTATATTCTGCAACTTTGCCAAATTTATTTATTATCTCAAATAGTTTTTTTGCTTGATTCTCTAGGATTCTCTAAGTATATCACCATATCATCTGCAAAAAGTGATAGCTTAGTCTCTTCTTTGCCTAATTTGATTTCTTGAATTTCTTTTTCTTCTCTAATTGCTACTGCTAACATTTCTAGTACCAAACTGAATAAAAGGGGTGATAGTGGACATCCTTGTTTTACTCCTGATTTTATTGGAAATGCTTCTAGCTTATCCCCATTAAATATAATATTTGCTGATGGCTTTAAATAGATGCTACTTACTATTTTAAGGAAGACTCCATTTATTCTTATACTTTCTAGTGTTTTTAATAAGAATAGATGTTGTATTTTGTCAAAAGTCTTTTCTGCATCTATTGAGATAATTATATGGTTTCTGCTAGTTTTATTGTTGATGTGATCAATTATACTGATGATTTTCCTGATACTGAAGCATCCTTGCATTCCTGGAATAAATCCTACCTGATCGAAGTGTGTTAATTCTTGTGATAAGTTGCTGTAGTCTTTTTTTAATAATATTTTATTTAATTTTTTTTCATCTATATTCATGAGGGAAATTGGTCTATAATTTTCTTTCTCCATTTTGTCTCTTCCTGATTTAGGTATCAGTACCATATTTGTGTCATAAAAAGAATTTGGTAGGACTCCACCAATTTTCCCAAATAGTTTGTAGAGTATTGGAATCAATTGTTCTTTAAATGTTTGATGGAATTCACTAGTAAATCCATCAGGCCCTGGAGATTTTTTCCTATGGAGTTCATTGATGGCTTCTTCAATTTCTTTTTCTGAAATGGGGTTATTTAAGTAATTTACTTACTCTTCAGTTAATCTGGGCAATTTATATTTTTGTAAATATTCATCCATTTCACTAAGATTGTCAAGTTTTGGGGTATACAATTGGGAAAAATAATTCCTAATTATTGTTTTAATTTCCTCTTCATTGATAGATTCACCCTTTTAATTTTTAATACTCGCAATTTGTTTTTCTTCTTTCTTTTATCATATTGACTAAAGGTCTATCAATTTTATTGTTTTTTTCCCATAAAATCAGCTCTTAGTTTTTATTTATTAATTCAATAGTCTTCTTAATTTCAATTTTATTAATCTCTCCTTTGGTTTTCATTATTTCTAATTTAATATTTAATTGGGGATTTTCAATTTGTTGTTTTCCTAGCTTTTTCAATTACACGCCCAATTTATTGACCTCAATTTTCTCTAATTTATTCATGTATGCATTCAAGGATATAAAACTTCCCCTAAGAACTGCCTTTGCTGCATTCCACAAGTTTTGGTATGCTGTCTCATTATTGTCATTCTCTTGAATGAGGTTACTGATTGTTTCTATAATTTCTTGTTTGACCCACTCATTCTTTAGTATTAAATTATTTAGTTTCCAATTACTTTACATGGCCTTTTATTGCATATTATTTTTATTGCATCATGATCTGAGAAGGGTGCATTTAATATTTTTGCTTTTCTGCACTGAATTGTGAGGTTTTTATGCCCTAGTACATGGTTGATTTTTGTATATGTGCCATGTACTGCTGAGAAGAAGGTATATTCCTTCTTATCCCCATTCAGTTTTCTCCAGAGATCTATCATATCTAGCATCTCTAAAATTCTATTCACCTCCTTAGCTTCTTTTTTTTTTTTAAGCAATTGGGGTTAAGTAACTTGCTCAAGGTTACACGACCAGTTATTATTTCTGGGTGTGGTGCTAAGTATCAGAGTTCGGATTCAATCCCAGGTTATCCTGACTCTGGGGCCGGTGCTCTTACTCACTGTGCCACCTGGCCAGCCCTCTTAACTTCTTTCTTGTTTATTTTGAGGATAGTTTTATCAAGTTCAGAATATATTTATCAAGTTATTCATTGAGGTCCCCCACTAGCATAGTTTTGCTGTCTATTTCTTCCTCTAATTCCCTTAACTTCTCTTCTAGGAATTTGTATGCTATACCGCTTGATGTATATGTGTTAGGTAATGATATTGCTTGATTCTCAATGGTGCCTTTTAGCAGGATATAGTTTCCTTCCCTATCTCTTTTAATTAGATCTATTTTGCTTTTGCTTTATCTGAGATAAGGATTGCTATCCCTACTTTTTTTTTTACTTTAGCTGAAGCATAATATATTCTACTCCAGCCTTTTACCTTTACCCTGTGCATATCCCCTTGTTTCAAATGTGTTTCTTGTAGACATATTGTAGGATTGTGTTTTTTAATCCATTCTGCTATCACCTTCCATTTTAAGGGAGAGTTCATCCCATTCACATTCACAGTTATGTTTACTATCTGTGTCTTTCCCTCCATCCTATTTCCTCCCCTGTTTATGTTTTTGTTTCTTCTTTCTTCCTTCCCCTCCCTAAGAATTTTCCTTTTGACCACCACCTCCCTCAGTATTCCCTCCCTGTGCCCCCCCCTTTACCTACCCTTTCCCCTTACTACTATTTCACTCCCTTCTAACCACCACCCCTTTTTATACATCCATTCCCCCCCCCATCCTTCCTATTTTCTGTAGGGCACAATGGATTTTTATACTTAATGGAGTATGTTATTCCCTCCTTGAAACCAAACCAATGAGAGTAAATTTCATACAGTGCTCCTCTCCCTCCCTCCTTTCCCTCTATCATAATGAGTTTTTGTGTCTTTTCACATTAGAATCCTAAACTTAACTGATTATGTTGATCCCTCTTTGAACCAGAACCAATGAGAATAAAGTTCATATGATGTTCATCTCCCTCCCTTCTTCCCCTCTACTAGAGTATGTTTTTATGCCTCTTTGTGTGGCACAATTTACCTTTTTCTGCCTCAACTTTTCCTTTTCTCCCATTACAGTCCCTTTGTACCCCTTACTAAGGTTTTTTTTTTATCACCAGATTAGTTCATTTATACCCACACCCTCTATCTATGTATATCCCTTTTAAATGTCATGATAATTATATAAATTTAAATATTGACAGGTATCAGCTTCTCATCTAGGGATGTAAACTGTTTATTCTTATTGAATCACAAGTTATGTGCATGTGCGTGCGTGTGTGTGTTTTCCTTGTTTACCTTTTTATTTTTATTTTTTTTTACCTCTTGAGTCTTATATTAGGAGATCAAATTTTTCATTGCGCTCTGGCTTTTTCATCAGGAAAGTCTAGAAGTGCCTTATTTCATTAAATGACCATCTCCTTGCCTGAAAGATTATACGCAGTTTTGCCAGGTAGCTAATCCTTGGTTGCAATCCTAGCTCTTTTGCCTTATGAAATATCAAATTCCAATCTCTCTGATCTTTTAATGTAGAAGCTGCTAGGTCCTGTGTAATACTGACTGTAGTTCTACAATATTTCAATTGTTTCTTTTTGGCTGCTTGCAGCATTTTCTCCTTGACCTTGAGATTCTGGAATTTGGCTACTATATTTCTTGGAGTTTTCAATTTAGGATCTCTTTTAGGAGTAGTCCAGTGAATTCTTTCAATTACTATTTTACACTCTGATTTTAGGACCCCAGGATAGTTTTCGTTGACAAACTTTTGGAGGATGTTGTCCAGGATGCTTTTTTCATATGGCTTTCCAGCAGATCAATAATTCTTAGGTTATCTCTCCTGGATCTGTTCTCCAGTTCAGTTGTTTTTTCCAGTGAGATATTTTACACTTTCTTCTAATTTTTCAATCTTTATGTTTTGTTTGACTGACTCTTAATACATCATAGAGTCCTTAGCTTCAATTTGACTGATTCTAATTTTTAGTGAATTATTTTCCTTGGTGAGTTTTTGAAGCTCCTTTTCCACATGTTTGGATTTCATTTTTAGGGAGCTATTTTCTCCAGTTAGATTTTGAACTTTCCATCCCAGTTCACAAATTTTACTTTTTAAGGATTTGTTTTCTTCACTCAGATTTTTTCCAGTTTGGTCAGTGAAGATTTAAATTTATCTTCTACCACTTTAATTTTGCTTTTAAAATCTTTCTTGAGCACCTCCAAGAATGCTTTTAGGGCTTGAGACCAGTTCATATTTCCTTCTGTGGTCTCAGATGTGAGTATAGAGTCCATGCTGCCTTCTGTATTTAGTTGTTCTTGCTTGCTATAATAAGACTGGATTGTTTTTCTTGCTTTTGATTTCTCAGCTTCTTTCTTACCCATTGTGATTGCCTATTTCCTGATTTGGCTTCTCAGGTTGGGAGCTAAGGGTCTGGTTGTTAACTTTGTGTTCTGTAGCCTCTGGGTGTCTAGACTGAGGCCAAGACCAGGACTCTCAGTGTTTCCCCTGAGTTATCTTGAGGCTCACAAAGTAATGTGTGGGGGAGGGTGATGTGACCCCTTCAGGTTTCTGCCCCTGTGCCCCTGGGCTACACCTCAGGCAGACTCAACAGCTGGCAACCAGAAGCGTTGGTGTCTGCAGATTCCCCTGGTGGTGTAAGGCATACCCGAGATTCTGGTGTTAGGGCTTGCTGGCTCCACTTCCCTGGGCTTCGGGAGCTCCCACTGGTCAGCCAAAGTGGGGCTTATTAGGAGACTCCCACTCTTCACTTCAGACTCTGTACTGCTTCAATTACACCCTTCCTCTAAGACTCCCAAGCCTGAGGTTGCTTCCACTATTTCAGGATTTTACTCTGGGTGGGATATTTATCTCTGGGTTTTCTGGGTCAGGGAAGGGGAATCAGAGCAGGTAAGGCTTACTCTGCCATCCTGACTCCTGGAGGTTCAGGTAAGTGATTTTTTTAAAAAGCAATTGGGGTTAAGTAACTTGCTCAAGGTTACACGGCCAGGTGTTTCTGGGTGGATGCTAAGTGTCTGAGCCCCATGTGCTACCTGGCCACCCCCAGGTAGGTGATTTTTAAACATCAAGGCTGCGGGCTAATAGCCCCAGGAGAAGCTGCTGTTGCTGCTGTAGACTGTGTGCTTTCTCAGGTCCAACCTATCCTCTGTCCTGCAGCAAGATGTCTGTAAATTGCCCTTGGGGTGGGTGAGTCTGCTGGCTGGGGCTTGCTCTCACTCTGCTATAGTGTGCTCTCAGGTTTTCACTTTTGTAGCCCCCATGTGCCCCACACTCCCCCTGCCCAGACCTGCATGGGCACTTTCCTGGGCTGGGAATCTGCTATACTCTGTCTCAGATTCTGCCACTCTAAAATCTGTTCAGATTCATTTTTTAAAGGTTAGTTACGGAATTCATGGAGGAGCTTAGAAAAGTTCCTGCTCCCATTCCACCATCTTGGCTCTGCCCCCCCCCCCCCCCCCTTCTTTCTTTTTCAGTATTTTTCAAGCCTGCTTTTTTACTTTGAACTTAATGTTAGTGTTGGGCTCTGTTAACTTCTAGGGGAATGTCTCATCTGAGTTTCTGTCATTTTATGTCCTTCTGTTTTCATTACCAAAACTACACATCATCCAATGTATTCCTACTAATTTTCTGTATCCCAAGGAACCTTGTTAGAATTAAATTCCACAGGGTGGCCAGGTAGCACAGTGAGTAAGAACACTGGCCCCAGAGTCGGGATGACCTGGGATCAAATCTGGCTGACTGTCCAGAGTAGATCTTTTCTTCCTTCTTTCTTTTTTTGCTTTTTGGAGGGGCAATTGGGGTTAAGTGACTTGCCCAAGGTCACACAGCTAGTTTTTGTGTGTATGTTAAGTGTCTGAAGCCAGATTTGAACTCATGTGCTCCTGACTCCAGGTATGGTGCTCTATTCACTGCCCCACCTAGCTGCCCCTTTCTTTCTTCTTCTTTAAATGTTTCATATTGAATCCTAACGAGGAAGCCCAGAGTAGTGGAGAGAGATGGCTTTGGAGTCAGGAAGATCTAACTTCATTACCAGCCTCTGTCACAGACTATCACTGGGGCATTGTATAAATTCAGTTAACCTCACAGTACATCAAGCAATTTCCAGCAACCAGAGAAGGACTCTCTTAGTGGGAGCTCCCCACTTTGATAGGATCATAGTGATTTTTGTTTGTTTGTTTTATGAAATGTAATCCATTATTTTCTCAAATCCTACTGATCTGGGTTAGTGATATTTCCCAGCTTATACTAATTTTTTTTTTCTGGCATATGGCATAGGGACTACCCTCTCACCATCACCTTCCCATCCCTTCCTGAGCATCAGACGGTAAAGGTGTATCAGCAATGCCATATTCACAATGCCTATGGAGATTACAGATATGCTGATATAATGATCCATCACAAAATAAATCATGCTTGCCATATGGGGGAATAAACTAGAAAATTTATTAAGATACCAAAAGATTGAGTCCCAAAACCAGAAAGTGAAAGCCATCAGAGTAGTTATGACATTGGCACAGGTAGATAAAGTAGAAAGCACCCACATTTTCAAGCCTTTAAAACAGAACAGGCTACCTCAGGCAAAGGTCCTCCTCTCCCCACTCACAGCAACCACCCAGCGTCCGGGAAGCGCGCTCCCAGCAGCTCTGGCCCCTGGCAGTCCTCAGCAGGAGTCCTTAGCAGAAATTCTGGCTAACTCAAAAAGGGCTTCATGCTGCCGCTGCCTCTGCTGCTGCTGCCGCTGTCGCCACCACCGCCAGCCACCACAGGAACTCTAGTTTGGCTTCTGCTTCCTCTTGCTCCACCCCTTCCTACTACGTCAGCAAGTCCAATGGGGCATGGAAGATCTTTAAATCCCATAACCCTTACAAAAGGAGAGCTGAATTCTTTGGGAAACAAGTATGGAATTAAAAAGTTTTGTACCAGGGTTGGTCTTTTCTAGAGCCACTTCAGGTTCATGTACCCACTGTATTGGCAACTACATTGGCATCCCCCAGATAGCTACTAGCACAGGTTCTTAGATCTGCTTTACTAGGAAAGATAGTTGTTTAAGGGGTCAACAATAACTTTTTTTAAATTACATTCACTAGTTCAGGGGAAAATCAGCACCCTGAACTTCATAGAAAATACAAGCAGAGAAATAAAGACCAACAGACAGGGCTCTGACTGCCTGAATCAACTATACACTTTCCATACATCCCTGGATCAGGAGAGCCTTTACATCTGAGAAGTTGGGGAACTCTGAACATATAGCCACTAAGAATCTTGACCAGGGAATCACAAGAACCTTCTCATTAACCAGTCCCTAAAGCAAAATACCAACTCAGAGTATATATACACTTCTCAGAACCAGAAGGCATCCCAACCCTCATGACTCAGTTTCTAAACAGAAATTTGCAAAAGGTGTGAAAGTCTTCCTACAAGCAAGCCTCCCCTAAGCAAGTTTTCCTTAATGGGCTCCACTATGGCCTGTTAATGGGAGAGGAAGATCTTAAATCCCATGAACATTACCCATTACACACATTTAGAAAATAAAGGAGGAAAAAGATACCAAAATGGGTGTGAATGGGGCTAGGGACTTATCTTCACAAGAGCCCTATATGGTAAGCTGAACAGGTATTTTACTCATTATGCAGGAGAAGAAACTGAGTCATGGAAAGTTTCAAGACATTATTGAAAAGTTAAACAGCTACAACCCCAGACTTCTCATTTTAGATCAAGTTTTTTTTTTATTACATTGTATTCAAGAAACATCAGTGTTCATGATTATAGGTCATAGATTTAGAGCCAAAACAGTCCTCAAGGACCATCTAGTTCAGGCCTTATCATCTTACCAGGGAGCACTTGTCTTAGTTCTGCCATTTTCCTTCACTCCTTCCTCCACCCCTCCCTTTCTTCCCACCTTTCCTTCCTTCCTTCTCCCTTCTCTCCTTCTTTCCTTCTGTCCCTCTCTGCTTCCTTCTTTTCTTCCTTTTTCTCCTTCCTTTCCCTCCTGTTTTTGCCTTTGTTTTTTTTCCCTTTCTTTTCCTATCCTTCCCCTTCCTTTCCTCCCTTATTTCAATTCTTCTGCCTTCCTTCTTCCCTTCCCTCTTCTTCTCCTTGCTTCTTTTCTTCCTTAGTTCTTTTCCTCATTCCTTTCCTTCCTTAATTCCCTCCTCCCTTAACTCCTCCTCTCCTGCCTTCTTCCCTTCTTCATGCCCTCCCTTTCTCTCATTTGTCTTTCAGTTTAAAATGCCATTCTTCTTTAAATCTTTTCTTGGTCTCAAGCAAACTGTTGCTATCCATCACACCTTGCTTTTGAGGACTATTCTAAACAACAGTCTGATTTCTCTGACTATGTGGCTTCCTTCCTTACCTCAAACCCATGAGCTGTCAGAAAGTGGAATGATTCACAATGAAGACTTTTGTGATACTTTAGTGGTCTGCTATATTGTCTGGGTGTCAATATTAGTCAGATGGAGTAATACTGGGGAGTGGGGGGTAGGGATGTAGTATAGGAAATGATGAAATATATGAGACATTGTCATAATGAGTTACCATTAGCGTATGCACAGAATATATACATTTAATTTATTCTTCTCTTTGTTGCTTGAGATTGCATCTCCCTATGTTACCCAGGCCAGAACAGTGGCAATGGCCTTGAGTGAATCCAGTCTCACTGCTAATTGGCACTGCAGCTTTGCCTTGCTCCATTTCTAAACTGGGATGATTGTCCTCCTTTTAATTAATTGTTCAATCAATAAACATCTATTAAGCACCTACTATATGCCAAGCACTGCCTGGTAGTCTCCATTTCCCCAGGGATTCTCCATATTGGTATTAGACTTAGTATAGACTTCTGCTATTCTTAAGCCTTACCGAAACTCACAACTCCCAAGTTCAAGGAATCCACCAGCCTCAGCCTCCCCCAGCAGCAGAAACTTAAGCTATGTACCACCATGGCTGGCATAGTTTGTATGTTTGTTTTTAAGATTATTTAGTCACATAGTGAGAGGAAGGGATAACCAATGGAAAGCTTGCATTCTTTATTAATATCCATACAATGTCCTGTAGCCATAAGAAGCCTCCAACACATTGGGTGAAGCCTCCAACACATTGGGTGAAGCCTCCAACACATTGGGTGAAGCCTCTGTAGTGAATTGAGGAAAGGACAAAAACAAAGTTCCCACAGGCTGGGCAGGTGGGGATAGGCTTCACTCTTGGAGGGAACAAGCACATCAGTGAGGTCAGAGCTCTGCTGGAGTATCGGTGTACTGTTAGCTGTACACTTTGAAAGACACAAAGAAAAAGCATATGGAAAAAATTGCAAGGTTAAAAAAGATAAAAAAGGGAGCCGCCCATTCATTTCCAAATACCAAGACTCCTCAAAATGACAGCAACTTGGCAACCAGCAATCACTCCACCTGATGATGGGTTTGAGTTTTAAGTGTCTTCTATCAGAAGCTGATTGCTCAGCTACTTTGGTCTACAGATACAATCACTCCTTGAAGTTCCTTTGGCAAATTCAGGCTCCCATCAGCTTAAAGGAGACATGAAACCAAATAAGAAGCTGATACAAGCTCCATGATATTCTGGGGGACAGGAACCTGAACCCCAAACATGCGACTCTTTACCTAGTCAGTTTCCCTTTTTGCTACCTGTCAGGGAAGAATCTTTACCAGGCTATAAATATATAACAGATGAATGAGACCAAATGTGTATTTGTGTATAATTCATATAAAATGCCTCTTTATCCAATAAATTTAAAGTGTCAAGCAATGACATCTCTTACTGGATAATGAAGCATGGTGCCTGACCCTTTTAGCATAAGTTCTTTGTCTTGCTACCTTTGGCACTCATTAAATGCCAAGTAAACAATTTTAAAGACTAGAAAACTTTAGATTAGCCATCTATCCTCTCAGACAGAAAAGGAAGGGTGAAAGGAAAGAAGCTCTTTGTCATCTGCATGAATACTTGGGCAGGGGAAAGGCTATACTCAAGCCCAACCCCAAGTGATCACCCCGATTTACTTTCTCTCTCCCCAGAGGCTATTTGTCCTCTATCTTTCACTTGATAAACTCCCCTCCTCTTACTTCACAATGCAATGTGCCCATGTCCACCTATACAGACTTTCTTAGGACAATAAAAATAGCCAGTTTTTATATAGGCTTTCATTAAGATTTGTCAAATCCTTTACACATTATCAGCTTATTTGATCTTCAACTCTATGAAGTAGGTTTCATTTTTATCCTATTTTATAGATGAAAAAACTGAGATGGGAAAAGTTAAGTGCCTTGTCCGAGGTCACACAACTAGTAAGCATTTGACAAAAAACTTGATCCCAGGTCCTCCAGCCTCCGAGGCCACGGCTCTATCTGTTCTGCCACCTGTTACAGAATGATGCTGTCATTTCTTGTTAATTCATTTTGTAACTGAATAATGATGCATTTTTTTTTTGCTAACATTCTCCTCCTCCATCCACTTCACAATCCAACTTTGCCTTCCATCCAACGGTCCCCTGGCTTTGATGGGTAAACTTTCTTCTCATCTTGCCTATATCAAGACTGCAAACACCCTGCACTTTTCTACCTCCCTTTTAAATATTGCTTTTTTCTCATTAAAATACAAGCTCCTGGAAGGCAGGGACCACCTTCCTGGCTTTGTATCCGTTGTATTTTTGTATTTGTATCCGCTGTACTTCCTTGGTGTCTGATTGCTTTCTAAGTGCTCAATAAATCTGTCTCCAAAAAACATCTGTCTCAAATTAAGGCAAGTCAACAAACATTTAATACATACTCTGCCTAGCATCATGCCAAGTACTGAAGATACAAAGGGAGGCACCTGGGTGCCTTTCTATCTGAATATTGTCTAGCTAGCTACTTAGCTATCCTTTTAACTGTCACCATAGTGGAAGTGACCCATGATTCTCATAGGTCATTCCAATGGAACACAAACTCTGGCTGATTCTAGCAAGCAGAAAAGGCTTCACATGTAAACCTGGGGATAGAGCCTAATCTTGTGATCTGAGGATCAGCCTGCATCAACGAGTAGCTCATCACTGGGATGCTGACCATTAAAAGATGAATTACCTTGGCCATAGGTAGTGTTGAAGACTAAGGGATTATGCTGTATAGAGCTTGCTTTGTGTGATGGCTCTCCCATTAGATGGTCAGCTCCTTGAGGGTAGGCACTGTCGTTGGCCTCCTTTTGTATCCCTAGAATTTAGCATGGTGCTTAATAAAGGTTTATTGATTGACTTAAAGGACGATGAAGTGGGAGAGCCTTCCAGGTATGGCAGACAGTCAATGATGATGCCCAGAGTTGGACATGGGGGGTCGTTGTGCTAAGAAGGAGGCCAGTGTCACCAAGTGGAAGAATACAGGAAGGATGGGGAGGAGGAGAATAAATTCTAAGCCTGGAAAGGTCAGAAAAGCCCAGGTTCTGAAGGGCTTTCAAAGCCACCCAGACAATTGGTCTGCTTGATCCTGGAAGTACTAGGGAGCCACTGGCCTTCATTGAGTAGGAGTGTGACATGGCCAAACCTCTACCGCTCTAATGTTTGTAACTGATTCGTTTCTTTGGAGTCCAGTTGGGTGGATTTCCCTGTGATGAGTCGCAGACTTCCACTTACTCCTAGCAGTCTCATTGGCTTGCCCAGAATCACCTAGGCTGGAAGCGGCAGACTGAGGGGTTAAAGCCAGGGCCCCTGACTCCAGATTCAGCATCCCTTCCTCTGTACCCCCTTGACTGGGAGTCTGGAGGAATGGATTCAAGTCATGGCCCTTAAAGTCAGCACCTGCACAACTGTGGAAAGACTGCTTCCCCTTATAGTCTCAATCTCTTCTCCTTATAATGAGGATAATTCTGTCTTTGTGACCCACTTCATGGGGCTGTGGTGAGGAAATATGCTTAGTAAAATTAAAAGTGCTCAGTCGGTGTTGTGACATGCTTAGACAGCAGATTCTGAACAAGTCGGCAGACCCCTCACTGGCTCTGGCTTCTCCCTAGGACTGAACAGCTAAGACACTTGGGCCAGAAGGCAGACCGAGGTTGTTTGTGGTAGCGCCATTTAACTCTTCTAAGGGCCATGTCTCATTTGGGCCACAAATAGCACCAGGCCTTGGGTAAATGGAGCCAAGCTGGGCCCATGCCATATCATTCCCTCCTCTCCAGATTCCCTCTTATGGTAGGCAGCTACAGGGTAGCAAACAGAGCATTGGGCCTGGAGGCAGAAAGACCCGAATTCAAATCCAGCCACAGATACTTACTGGCTGTGCAACTCCGGGCAAATCATTTAATCTCAATTTACCTCAGTCTTGTCATCTGTAAAGTAGGGATAATAATAGCACCTACCTCCCACGGTTGTGAAGATAAATGTGATGATGTTAGCAAAGTGCTTCCCCCAGTGCCTGGCACAGAGCAGGCACCATATAAAAGCTCATTCCCTTCTCCTTCCTGAAGTCCTTCAAGGTCACATATCACTTTGTGATGTACTTGTCTGATGCCCCTTTCATGAAATACTGAATACCACAGCCCATCCCACTGCATGAAAGCAGAGGCCACATCTCAGCCATGGTGTGTTTCTCTCAGGGTGCAGCACAAGTTGGGATAGTCAGCAGAAACTTTTAAAGCAACTGACTGTGGCCCAAGGTGGGTGGCCATCCTATCAATGCCCTTCTGACATTAAAGACTCTTTGGGGATTGGTCCTCCCTAGCACCAGGCAGCTGCTGCAGTCCTTCTCTGATCCTTGTAAAGCCCCTAGACTTGGACTCTCCTCAGGGATCCCCTCAGCCAATCCATTCACTTGACGAAGCAGGAAACTCAAGCCCAGAATGGGGGTGTGACCACCCAAGGCCACCAGTGTTAGCCCAGAACCAGGGTGTATGGGAGGCCACTCGACATCCTTTCATGAGGTGTCTTCAGCAAGCTGGGGCAGGATGGCCTTGATGTACAAAGCCAGAGCTGAGGACTTGAAGGGTCAGTTGGGTACAAGGCCTCCTCTATGACACAGGGGCCCCAAACTTGGCCAGTGACTGACTGTATGATTGGAAGCGCATTTTGAGCTGAGGGTGCAGCTTGCCTGCTCCCCTTGATTTACAGAGGAGGAACCAGAAACCCAGAAGGAGAAGCACCTCACCCTGGGTCACACAGATGGGGAGAAAAAGAGCCAGGGCCTCTGACTCCAAATTGAACATGCTTCCCACTAGACCCACCTGCTCCCCGTCAAGCTTGTCACAAGTCACCCATCTGCCGCATTTTACTTTGAGGTTAGAAATAGGCGAATTCCACACTCTGCAAGTTCAGACAGGCACACGCCTTCCCTGGGCCTGGTTATGAAATCTCTTTTCTGCTCTTCCTCCCCCTGCCCCCAGTTCTTCCCAGCAGCAAACAAGCTTACCTGTGGCCAGGGCCAAAGGACACGAGTATGTCTTTTTACCCAGTATGCCAGAGTCAAGTTCTTTATTTGATTCTGTTGGGTGAGGGGCATGGAATTTGACTCTTACTTCAGCAGGCTGGGAAATTCCTGCTGTTGGTTCAAATAAGCAACTGCCCCCAAGACTCTAGTATTAGAGAATTGTCTGAGAGGTTAAGTGACTTACCCAGGGTCACACAGCCAGGATGTCCTAGCAGCGGAACCGACCCCATGTCATCCTGACCCTGAGCACCTTTCTACCTTCTACCCAGCCAGGGTGTCTCTCCTTCCTTCAGGAGAATGGAAGTTCCTTGGGTGTTCTTCACTATTTTCTTTGTATCTCCAGTGTCAACCACACAGTAGCTGCTTAAATGCTTCTGGGTGATTATGCATTTGAGATTACATTGTTTTCCCTCATTTTCCTCTGTTCTAAAGAGAATTTTAAAAGAAAGTATTTTGAAATAAATATTCAAAACTGCATCTTTTTAAAAAACCTTTTTCATTAAAACCAAAGCAAGCCTACTTTCATAAGAGGGCCAGTCCCCAAAGTGGCATCCTATAGCCTGAAGCAGAAGCCAGTGTACAGGGATCCTGCATCCCCCAGCAGGCCATGGGATTTGGTTTGATGGGGATGGATGCCTGGGTTTGGCCTTAGACCAGGCTCTAAGGTACGATTGGCACCTGGACAAAATATCACCGTGGGATGCCCTAGTGACCTTTTCCCTATGTATCCCTCCTTCCAGAGCATCAGTCAGAGCCTTCTTTAAGGTATGGTCCAGTTTATTCCTTCCTGATTGTAGGTAAATGAGTATCCAAGGATGGAAGCATAGCCTTACAGCCTTGAGAGTGTGAACCTGTGAAAAGTGGAGAGCAGCCCAAGGTATCCTCCATAATCAGAGGTCAATCCAGAGGCCACTGGCCCTGGTAGCAGCAGCATCCATAAGGAACAACTCTGATGGGCTCATTTTGGCGCTGGCATTTCAAGGAGATTCAAAACCCTTTAACAGGCAGATTCTTCCACTTAGAAAGCTTGAGTTTCAATTCTGCTTCTTACATTTTTGTCCCCATTCCCAGGCATAACTTCTGAGAACCTCTATTTCCTCATCTTAAAAAAGGCCATAATACTTAGTTCCTCATGTTTGAAGTAATGGAAATAACAGAAGTCATCGAAGTAACTTCATGGGGTTGTTGTGATGGGGATGTTGTAAGATTTATAATATTATGTAAGCAGGAGCCCTTACTGTTAATTGGCTGAAATGATGAAATGAAAGAAGCCTGGGGCTTGTGGCTGACTCAAACCTCACATTTATCTATCAGAAATCCTTTTATTTTTCCTAAAAGAGAGTTGGGAGAGGCTGGACAGGGCAAACAATACTCTCCCCCATGACTCCAGCTTAATAGACAGGATACGGCTACTTACTGATGTGGGAGTCACCTCAGAATAAGATGCCTGTGGGCAGTAATATCACTGAGTAATTAGTTAAGATAAAAACTAATATAATAGAAGAAAGTGTAATGAGAAGAAAATGAGCAATTGCAAAAAAAAGGAATTGACTAGAGTTAGTAGGCAGGAAATGGCCAGTTCCTGGAATATCATCTCAAAGTCAGCTGCCTGTGGAACCAGATCACTGAGTTATTCAATTTATGGTTTTTAAACAATCACTGCTAAATTAAACAGAGCATTATGAAAAGTAACCAAATAACTGAACAGCTCCAACCAAACCTATTCAAACAATATATGCAATGAAATGGAGAAAGAAAAGATATTGATGTTGACTATCAATATTTTCTGCAAAAAAAAAAAAATAACCAAGCAGTAGCCAAAATGAAGAGGTCAAAAGAGGCTAGAAATCACTTAGCCAGTAAACAAGTGATCTCTTTGGATGCCAGAGAGGTGGAAGCCAGCAGCAATACTACTTTGTTATTCAGTTGTTTCAGTCCTGTCTGACTCTTCATGGCCCCATTTGGGGTTTTCTTGGCAGAGATACTTGAGTAGCTTGCTGTTTCCTTCTCCAGCTCATTTTACAGATGAGGAGACTGAGGAAAATAGGGTCAAGTGACTTGCCCAGGGTCACCTAGCCTAGTAGGTGTCTGAGGCTGGATTTGAACTCAGGAAGATGAGGCTCCCTGACTCCAGAGCAAGCACTCTATCCATTGTACCACATAGCTTAACACTACTTTAAAATGCAGGTATCTTGTAAAGTACCGTAAGGAGGATGGTGAAGATTGTGATTAGAGCATTTTATAGAACAGTGCAGGGTGATGTTTGTGAAAACAAGTCTATGGAAAGCTTGGTGTGAGACCTGGCTGAGTCACGTCATCCCCAGAACATTCATGTATGGAAAATGCAACACATATGTCAACATTTCTATAGCAACCTATCTCTGTCATCAGCGACAGAATAATAAGCCTCTTCAAAAGGGAGGACCTTAGTCTATGATATGTGCAAAGATGCTACTCAAGACAAAGCTGGGGGAGGTTCCATATGGGAATCAATACATTCTGATCAGTCAGTCAGTCAATAAACATTTACCTCGTGTGTGACAGGCCATGTGTTAAGTGCTAGGGATGCAAAAAGGCAAAAGACCATCTGACCTCAAACAAGGAGGAAACAAGAAGCCACATGCAGGACAAATGGGAAACGATTAACAGAGGGAAAGCCCTGGAATGAAGGGGGATCAAGAAAAGCTTCCTGGAGAAGGTGAGGTTTGGGTTGAGGCTTAAAGGAAGTCAGGGAAGTCAGCAGGTGAAGTTGAAGGGGGAGAGCGTTCCCGGCATGGGGGACAGCCAGAGACGGAAAGCCTTGTGTGTGGACAGTCAGCAAGCCATTGTCACTGGGCTGGAGTGCACAGCAGGGAGGAAAATGCCAGGAGATTAGAAAGTGAGTTGGGGGCTGGTTACAAAGGACTGTTAGTAGACATGCCAGCGAGGGGAAAATTCCAAAACAATGAGAAGGAAACCAGGCTATGTTACTACCTAGAGCATGACTGAGAACATTGATAGGTACCTAACTTTATGCCTCTATTTTTTTTATGAGAATGCTCTCTCTCTCCCTCCTTCTCACTGTCTCCTCTCTCTCTCTCTCTCTCTCTCTCTCTCTCTGTCTCTCTCTCTGTCCCTCTCTCTCTCTTTCCCTCTCTCCCCTTCTTTCTCTATTTCTCTCTTTCTCTCTTTCTCTCTGTCTCTGTCTCTCTGTCTCTCCTCTCTCTGTCTCTGTCTCTCTCTCCATATATGGAAATAATATTTTGATAAGTTATGAGTTGTGAGGAAGGAACATTTGGACTTTCACAAATGATTCTCTGTAGCAGAAAGGACCTATATAGTCTCTCTGCCCCTACCTCCATCACAGAGTCTCTTCCCTTGACATCTGTCAGTACCACTGGATTCAACAACTCTCTGACCATTAATATCAAATGAGGAATAGAACAAAGTTGAACCTTCCTGAGATTCCTCTTTATAGATTTTGTTGGATGAATGTCATTCAGCCTCTGAGTCTTGCAAGACCTTTTCAATGAGATACATGAACATTCAACAGAGGTCAGCCTAATAATCCATATGGGAAAAATTAATTCGATGAAAAGTGCTATTTTCTAGATGTTGACAGGCAGCTAAGTACAGCCAGTCCATTGAGAATGTCCATAAACTCACATCTACGGGATCAGCACTATAGATAAATACAAGGTTGGCCCAAATTCAAAAGAAAGTAAAATTTAAAAAATGGCCTGGTCATCTATGAAAAACGGGGTTTGTTGAACCCAAACTCCTCCCCAATGCAAAGACTCTTCCTTTTCACACCAATGTTCTTACTGCAGGTTTGCAAAGTTTAAAATGCCACAATCTAAAGAAGCCAGGTTATGAGTCAATAAAATGGCAATGGAGTAGTCTGCATGCTTCAGACGATGGTGTGGGCACAGGAAATGACAAAAGGGGTATATCATTGAGGAAACAGGTGATAAGACAAGGAGGTGGGTGGGTTATGAGATGAGAATGGGGTAGCCAGAATGCTGCTTGTGTAAATTCCCCCCCCCCCGTGTAAAAAATGAAGGTTTCCAGCACATTGGGGTGAATCCCATCCAATTCACATGCAAGTCAAGACATCATCCATGACATCATTGATCGTCTTTGAAAATGAAGGACGAACAACGATGTGTGAAGGATGCAAGTTATAACACAGACAAGAATTACACAGGATGTAAAGCCCTGCTGTTGTTGCATCTGGGCTGGTAGAAATAGCACCCACAGCAATGGCATAAGACAGTCATTCAGAGGTCGACACATCTGGCTTAAGCTAAAGAAGAAAAACTCTGGAAGAGTTTTAGACGATATGGGAGGAGGTGAGCACTTGAGAGGGCAGAGTAATTTTAGGATTGTAGGATGTTAAGGGGACGGGGCCTTGGAATTCATTTTGCCTGATCCCTTCACTTTCCAGAAATAGGAACTGGGAGCCAGGGAGGGATATGACTTGCCCAGAGTCCCACACATAGTAAGTAGAACACCACTGGCATTTCTTTAGTTACAAAATGAATAGGAATTCCAACTGGTTTTATGGCCAACCTTCCTTATTTGCTAGAGGAGGAAAGGGCTTTCAGAAACAGCCACATTCTTTTTTTTTCCCCTGAGGTTAAGTGACTTGCCAGGGTCACACAGCTAGTAAGTGCTGAGTGTTTGAGGTTGGATTTGAACTCAGGTCCCTTTGACTCCAGGATCTACCTGCCCTGGGCCGCATTCTTAAAGACTTTTGTTTCCCATAATTTAATCCTCATATTGAGTTTACTGACTAGAAAGATCATGAGATTTAGGGACATTCAAGATGACCTCATCCAATCAGCTCATTTTACTAATGAAGATAATGCCCCAGAGGAGTGAGGTGACTTATCCACGGTGACATAGCTCGTCAGTAGACCAGGCAGTGTTCACACTCAGCACTCCTTCCTCCCTCTTACATTGAGCAGAGTGTGACCTTGGAGAAGTCACTGCTTCTTACTTTCCTCTTCCATAAAATGAGGGACTGGATTTAATGATTTCTAAGGGGATTTGTCCAGCTTGAAATCTACAGCTGCATGACTGTCCTCGTTCCTTGCCGTGTTTAGAGAGAAGAGAGGAGCAGAGCCTTGTGTCCTTGTCGCCGGGATCACAAGGGCTGCCAAGCTGGCTGAGACCTCATGACTTCTGCTGAGGGAGGGACAGCCTCTTCTGTTGGTGCTTGCACAGAAATGAAGGGGAAGTCCCTAAAATTTACATGCCTAAATGTTCTGGAATGTTTCAAGCTTTGTTTTCCTTCTCTGGGGGAGATGCAAATATTTAGTCCTCTGAATCGGGACTTCCCTGTAGGCCTCTGGAAGGACTGTGGGGGCTGTCCCTTGGTTGGCTCCTGCCTCTCTTCACAATCCCTGTTCCTAGGAGGTCAGATTTTCAGGGAGCGGTTCAGCTGATCACACCCTAGAGATACGCTCAAGGAATTCTCAGGAACTCTGAGGTTGGGGTAGTTTGGCAGAGTTTGCTGTTGTTCAGTCATGTCTGACTCTCCATGAGCCCATTTGGGGTTTTCTTGGCAGAGATACAGGAGGGGTTTGCCATTTCCTTCTCCAGCTCATTTGACAGATGAGGAGACTGAAGCAAACAGGATAAAGTGACTTGCCCAGGGTCACACTGCTAGGAGGTGCCTGATTTGAACACAGGTCTTGAAAGCTCCAGGCCCAATACTCAATCTATTTAGCTGTCCCCTTGCAGAATTTACCACTTTGATTTTAGTTGCACAAAAGCCCTAGATTAGGAATCAGGAAACCTGACAGTTAATACCTGGGTGACCTTGGGCAAGTCACTTTGCCCCTTTAGGCCTCCATGTCCTCGATTATAACATGAGATTCCAGCACCCTTCCAGCTCTAGGATGCCTTAGAGTTCTATGTCCCATGATCCCCAGAAGAGTTAATTTGATAAAAGATAACTGGAACAAAGAAAGAAACAAGTATTTCTTAAGCATTTACTATGGGCCAGGCACGCACTGAGTGTTGTAGAGAGCTCATTGGATGCTCTCCACAGCCCTGTGAACTCAAGGCCATTATTTCCTCCATTTCACAGACTAACAAACTGATGCTGAGAGAGTTACGTGACTTGCTCAGGGTCATCAGGCCACTAAGTGTCTGAGACCAAATTCGAACTCATCTCTTCCTGACTCCTGTCCCAGGGCACTAGCCTAGTTTCACATTAAGGAAACACAAGAAGGTTCACTCCACTCATTTAAAACAAGTTAGTTAAGTACTTTCAAAGCTCTGGAGATACATAAAGGAGTCAGAAAATGGTCACTGCGCTCTTGGAACTTGGATTCTACAGTTGAAAATAGATTGATTTTCCTGCAATGTCTTGGAAAGCCTTCTTGGATCCCAGGCCTAATAGTAATCCTTGTACCAAAAGCTGAGATCTCAGTGGCATTTACAGTTTAGAAAGCACTTATGTCCATTTTATAGATAAGGAAACTGAGAAAGACAGATTAAATGATTTTCCCAAGGTCACACTTAGCTAGTCACTCTGTGAGGCAGGATTCAAACCGAGGTTTTCCCGACTCCCAGTCCCCAACTCTGCCCAAGGGGCCACTGGCTGCCTCCTGACTCGCAGAATCCCAGGATCTGAGACTGACTCGAGACCTTTCAGAGCACTTTGTTTGGTTCTGGTCCAGCCATGCATTTTGTGCTTTCAACTCTCCACGTTGGTACCTTCTCCTCACATTGGTTTGCAAGATCAAGAGACCTTCCAGTAAGTCTTATCTTAACATCGCATCTCCAAGCGCCCAGTACAGCAGGCTCTACAGAGAAGATATCTAAGACATCTTTGCTTAATGAATCAGCAAGCAAATAAGGATGTGGATTGTCTAGGTCAGTGTCTTGTTCCCCCCCTACACCAGACTCTGACCTCCTTGGGAGGCAGGAATCCAAAGTCTCAGCACTTCCTCCATCCTCAGCCAATGTCCTGCACACTATTGGTGCCTAATAAATACATGCTTGCTCATCTCTGCTGCTGCTGACTCCCACGCCACACCAGGCCTCAGAAAAGAAATCTGCAATCCAGCTGTCAGATGCTGTTCCCAAGGGCCTGTCTGAAAGCCATTTCTTGAGCTCTGCGGCTTAACAATTGATAGGCCTTCCATTTAGCAAAGGGTCTCCTTTCCTGGAATGGGGCTTTTGGACACAAGCCTCAAACCCAGCAGCCTGCTGGCTCTCTTTGTGCTTGACCAGCCCCATCAAAGTCAAGGTCAGCTGCCAGCCCAGCACCCAGCCTGAGTCATCAGCACCGCCTGCTGGTTCCGAGTGGAGACCTGCTGGATGTAGCTGTGCTGGGGAGGCACTCCCAGGAACCCATTAGCACCAGTGGTGACTGCCACGGTGACTCAGAGCTCTCTAAAAGTCTGGACTCATTTATCCTCCTGGCTCCCCTGGGAAGGAAATGGAAGCCCACCAGCATCTTTCCCTCTCTCACTAAGTAGACAATTAGGAATCCAAGGGACTGAGGCTAGCGCTCAACATTTGGTGTCCAAAGACTTCAAGTCTCATCTTTGTTTACCTTGGTGAACCCAGAACCAGCTCCTTTCCTTCTTAGGCCTTTGGTTTCTCAACTGGAAAATGAGAAATGGGACTAAGATACCCAGTGAGGCCCCTTCTAGATCTGAATCTTTCAAGGAGGAAAGAGTACCACCAACTGATGTGTGTGTGAGAGAATACATGTGTGTATGTGTATGAGTAAGTACATGTGTGTATGTTTGTGTGAGTGTATGTATATAAGAGTGAGTGACTGTGTGCATGCATGTGTGTGTTTGTGAGAGTGTGTGAGTGAATGTGTGTGTCTGTGTGAGAGAGTACATGTGTCTGTGAGTGAGTGTATGTGTGTGAGTGTGTATGAGAGTGTGTGTGTGTGTGTGTGTGTGTGTATGTGTGTGTAGTATAGGATTAGGAAAGGTCCCTTGTAGGTGGTGGCCCCCAAGCTAAGCCTTGAAGGGAGCTCAGGTTTCCAAAAGACAGCAAAGGGGAGAAAGCTCTGCTCCATGGGGGTGACAATGGCCTGGCTGGCACGTTGGGGGGGAGAATGTCAGTTTGGGGAAGTCTGGGAGAGTCCTGAGTGCATGCTTCTCCTTCTACTGCTGAGCCCACTGAAACTGAGACCCAGACAGTGGCAGGGCCAGGATTTGAACATCCAGCATCTCCTTTTTGCTTCGGTCTACTCTTGTTCGTGGGCCTGGCACATAGTAGGCTCTTAATTAATAAAAGCTGGTCGCTGGTCAGCTGACTGATAGTCCAGCTAAAGCTGCTGTCCCTCTGGGACCCATTCTGTGCACCATCCCCGGCTCTCCTTACACCTTCGCATCGCCTGCCCCACCCCTTCTAGTGTCTTTCAGCAGGCTTCTCTTCTGTTAACTGTTAGGACTAATTATGTAGCCAAAAAGAGGCATCTTTCTTCCTTTCCTGGCATCTGTTGAGGAGAGGATGAAAATCTATTCCTTCCATTAGCTCCACCAAGTAAAAACTGATTACTTCTCAGCTACCAGAAATAATTGTTATTTTGATAAAATGATCAAGTTGGCCAGGAAGTCAAAGTCTGCCCTATTGTCTCATTGGAATTCAGCTAGCCAGGTGCTAGGCTCTCTATCTGTGATGCTGCCTTGGCATTCTCTCCACCTCGTGCCTCTGGTGGCTGGTCTCAGTTCATCCTTTGGTTTGGGCGGGGGTCATTTCTCTCACTGTGCCTCAGTGAGACAGCCCAATAGTACAGGAGATGGGACAAACAGAAGGAGGGACCACCTACTTCAGTTCGTTGCCCGGAATACGCTCAGCGTTCATTAAGCTCCCTTGAGGGCCCGCTGCCAAGGCTGGGAGCCGGCTGCAGATCCTTCCTCTTTGGGCATTCCAACTTTTGTGCTTTGTTTGGACAGAGCACAGTCTCCGGGGTGATTCAGACTCCTGCTTCCACAGCTCCCACCAAGCCACTCTCCCTCAGCCCCATGTCTCCCTGAAGAAACAAGTCTTTGCCTCCCAGTGCATCTCATGTGAGCTTGTTCGCGAGATGCCTTCCCTATTAGCTGGAAGCCTCCACCCATCACTGAAACTCCATCCCTCCGCCCCAAAGCAGGCCTCTGAAATGGAACAGGCTGCCTGCCCTTCGCTGCCAAGCAAGCCCCAGGAAGATGCCTCCCAGCTTAGTCCTTCCGATCCCCCCTTCTTCTCCCCCCAGAAACACAGCAGGGGCATGCCAAGCAAGACTGAAGCCCATCGGTGACGAGCACCTCATCTCCTGCCTCCCCAAGAGCCCAGCTCTCTGGGGTGCCGCTGACTCCCAGACACCAGCCCCGCAGCCCCAGCTCAGGCAGGATGGGCCGGCTGCTTCACTAACGTATGCCCATACCCAAATAGACCACAGGACACAATGCCCCAAGCATAATCCAAACAGAACTGTACGCAGTGCTACGATATAGCGGCACTGAACTAGGCACTGAGGGTACCGGCAGAAAAAGAAATTAGCCCTGCCCACCAGCACCTTGCGATCTACTGTCGAAATATAAGATGAATGCAGACAAGGAAAGAAAAGGCAATTTGAGGTGGGGGAGAGCAGAAACGGCTGGGGGAGAATCAGAAAAGGTTTCAGGAAGGAGGCTGCAGCTGGAGTTGAGTTTTGAGGAAAGCTAGGTATAGAAATGGGGAGGGAGGGCATTCCAGGCATGGGAGAGGAGGGGAAGGGAGCAGCATGGGCAGGTGCCCAGTGGAAGAAAATGGAAGATAGAGTTCAGGACATCGCTGTTATTCCATTTGGCTGAAGGGGGGTAGGTCAGTCAAGCAATAAGCTTGATAATACTATGTGCCAGACACAGTACCAGGCACTGGGGATGCAAAAAAGAGGCAAAAGACAATCCCTGCTCTCAAAGAGCTTACAATCTAATGGGGACATCATGCAGTCAGGCTTTGGGACTCAGGTTACACAAGTACGTGCAAACTGTGCACAGGGTGAATAGGAAATGAACAAAAGATGAAAGGCACTAGAATTAAGAGGGGTTGGGAAAGGCTTCTGGCAGAATGTAGGACTTTATTTGGGACTTTAAGGAAGTGAGAGAAGCCAGGAGGTAGAGAGGAGGAAGGAGAGCAGTCCAAAAGAGGGGCACAAGCAGAGAAAGTGTCCAGAGCAGAGGGATGGAAGGTCCAGTGCCTGGAACAGAAAGGAGTTCCATATCATTGGGGAATAAGATGCATATGTGTGTGTGTGTGTGTGTGTGTGTGTGTGGTGTATGCATGTGTTTGGTGTGTATATGTGGGGTGGAGTGTGTGTGTGTGGTGTATGGTGTGTGTATGTAGTGTATATGTATGT